>NC_091979.1:83064738-83368094 GCF_044704955.1 Pristiophorus japonicus | reverse complement strand
GGAGTCTCGTGCCTCAGGTCCTGCTTCTCAGCACCACCTGGAGGGAATGATTTGGAGCTTGATGGGCGGGGCTTGTCGCATGTCTGTCAAAAAAAATGCAGCACAATTGAAAGTTAAAATTGCTGTTCAGTTATCCAAAAAATAAAACTGCCACCAATGTTGGCTTCAAATGGTCTCTAAATCCATCGAGTTTTAACTCAAGAACTTACAAATTAGTTTTGATATTGGTAAAATATTCAAGTGAAAATGATGGAAATGATTGAGGAGTAATTGAAAAGAACCCTTTTAAATTTAAAAGCTTCTTTTTTAGTTTTACTGGTTCTGTGATAAGTTTCTCAACTGAAAATGACATATAATAAATAACTGCATAATAAAGCAAAATTGGAATAATAGTGAAGGTACAAATTTGTGAATGCCAATCCCAACCATATATACAAAATATTTTACAATGACCCTACTGTATACCTCATGAGTAATAATGCCATAAGTACATTAGGTCAAAGTTAAACCATTAGTTCCTGTAATTCACAGATGTTGCTATGGTCATACCATGAAAGTGTAGCAAAGCCCAAACACTTTGCATTTTCAATTGGTTTGATTTTTTTTTGCAGTGGGGACTCACCTCTATAGATTCACAGTGATGTTGGATAAGAATTAATTCAGAGACAGGAATGGAATCAGAAACTTTCCTTTACTAAGATGCATAACTAGACTCCAAGTTATCCAACAGCTAAACTTGCACTATTGGCAACCCATGTTGCTCGATCTCAAGTAGTGTTTTGTTTTGTTTTTCTTTTCCTTCCTTCTCTTTCTTTTTCCTTCCTTCCTTCCTTCCTTCCTTCCTTCCTTCCTTCCTTCCTTCCTTCCTTCCTTCCTTCCTTCCTTCCTTCCTTCCTTCCCTTTCCCCCTTCCCCCTATCCCCTTCCCTTCCTCCCTCGGCTGACTATACCATGACTACTTCATACACCTCTGTACAATGAATATACAATTACAACATATTTTAAACTAATCCATGTGCTTATTTTAGCTGTTTTATACAGCTCCAGTACAGACATTTATTCTGGGAATCGTCATCATCTTCTTCCTTTGCTGGTTAATTAGAGACAACTTGCGACTCAAAAATATCCAGGAGAAATATATCTTCATTACTGGATGTGACACCGGCTTTGGAAACTTGCTGGCAAAGCAGCTTGACAAACAAGGGTTTCATGTAATTGCTGCATGTTTCACAGCAAATGGAGCAGAGGGACTACAGATAGATTGTTCATCCAAATTGAAGACAGTCAGGCTCAATGTGACCAGCCAAGATAACATTCAGGATGCAGTGGAGTTTGTACAGGCAGAGGTTGGAGACCAAGGTAAGAGAGACAGATCAAAATCTTTGTTCCCAATACTTCAGTTTGGCAGCTCTCATCTGCCCTAAAATTGCTCACTTTTCCAGAATCATTCTGGAATGCAAAGATAAACCCCAGCTTCTATTCTCCACTGCTAACAACCTTCTTAAAACTCTCTCCTCAGTCTCCAGCCTCACCTCCAACAATATGTGTGAGGAGCTCATGGACATCTTGGTCTCTAAACTTGAGACCATCCGTTTGGATGCCTCTGCCTCTTCCCTTACTTCCCCTAGCCCACCAGGCTAAACTTCCTCTAAGGATCCCCTTGCTCTAGCCCTGACCTCACATCTTTCTCCAATATCTCTCCGATCTCCCCTCATGACCTCTCCGAGCTCACCTTGTTCATGAGACCCATGTCCTGCTCCCTCCACAAATTGCTGACCAACCAACTTCCTTTTCTGATTCTCATGTTATCTGACATTGTAAACAGTTCTCTCTCCTTAGGTACTGTCCCCCTCTCCCTCAAATCTGCCGCCTCAGCCCTTTCCTCAAAAAAACAACCCTCGACCCCTCTGTCCTTGCAAACTACCACCCCATCTCCAACCTCCCTTTCTGCTCCAAAGTCCTTGAATATGTTGTTGCCTCCAAAATCCATGCCCATCTTTTTTGCAACCCCATGTTTGAACACCTCCAATCCGGTTTCCGTGCCTGCCACAGTACTGAAAAGGGTCTCATCAATGTCACAAATGACATCCTTTGTGACTGTGACAAAGACAAACTATCCCTCCTCGTCCTTCTTGACTTGTCTGCAGCCTTTGACACATTTGACCACTCTATCCTTCTTCAACGCCTCTCCACCATCATTCAGCTGGGTCCATTCTTATCTATTTAATCGTAGCCAGAGAATCATTTGCAACGGTTTCTCTTCCTGCCCCCACACCGTTACCTCTGGTGTCCCCCAAGGATCTATCCATAGCCTCCTCCTATTTCTCATCTACATGTTGCCCCTAGGCAACATCATCCACAAAAACAGCCTCAGTTTCCAAATGTACGCTGATGGCACCCAGCTCTACCTCACTACCACTTCTCTTGATCCCTCCAGTCTCTAAATTGTCAGGCTGTTTGTCCGACATCCAGCTTTGGATGAGCAGAAATTTTCTCCAATTGAATATTGGGAAGACCAAAGCTATTGTTTTTAGTCCCCGCCACAAACTCCGTTCCCTAGTCACTGACTCCATCCCTCTCCCTAATTTCCGTCTGAGGCTGAGCCACACTGTTCGCAACCTTGGTATCATATTTGACCCTGAAATGAGCAATCGACTACATATCCGCAGCATAACTATTTCCACCTCCGTAACATCGTCCATCTCCGTCCTTGCCTCAGCTCATCCGCTGCTGAAGCCCTCATCCATACCTTTGTTATCTCTAACCTTGACTATTCCAACCTATTCCAACCTCGCTGGCCTCCCACATTCTACCCTATGTAAATTGACCTGATCCAAATCTCGGCTGCCCGTGTCCTAACTCACACCAAGTCCCGTTCACCCTTCACCCCTGGGCTCGCTGATCTACATTTGCTCCCGGTTAAACAACACCTCGATTTCAAAATTCTCATCCCTCCATAGCCTCATCCCTTCCTATTTCTGTAATCTCCTCCAGCCCCACAATCTCCCCCGAGATATCTGTGGTCCTCTAATTCTACCCTCTTGAGCATCCCTGATTATAATCACTCAACCATTGGTGGCCGTGCCTTCTGTTGCCTGGGCCCTAAGCTCTGGAATTCCCTGCCTAAACCTCTCCGCCTCTCTACCTCTCTTTCCTTCTTCAAGATGCTCCTTAAAACCTTTGGGTCACCTCCCCTAATTTCTCCTTATATGGCTCGGTGTAAAATTTTTTGTCTCATAATATTCCTGTGAAGCTCCTTGGGATGTTTTACTATGTTAAAGACGCTATATAAATACAAGTTGTTGCTTTTGTTAACAGTTGGTCACAGTGATTTTTCTCTGTAGGTAGTCTTTATTCTTTTTGAAACTCATATACTTACTGAGTAGCAGAATTTTTGAGGCTGATAGTTCTCTGCTAAAGCATTCAGGTAAGGTAAACACCTGGAATAAACAACGTGCTCCAGATCTGTCACATTGGCCAAAGCAGCACACATTTTCATGATGGGTTTCCATGTACATCCTATATTTTTAATAAGATATAATAGTTATCTCAATGGAGAAGTAATTGGTGATGATCACTGTATCACCAATCAGGTCATCCTGCATCTTTACAAACCTGTTAAAGTGACCTGCAAGTAATTTGACAAGATTGACAAAGTTTCTTTAAAGTTAAGCTCTTATCAGGAATTTGTCTTTTGCAGATAAAAAAATCACCTGCTCATTCATCTCATTCTTGTATATGGGATTTCAATGTCTTGACAGTGGCTGCCACATTTGCCATTTTTTATTCGTTCTGGGATGTGGGCGTCGCTGGCAAGGTCAGCATTTATTGCCCATCCCTAATTGCCCTTGAGAAGGTTGTGGTAAGCCGCCTCCTTGAACCGTTGCAGTCCTTGTGATTCAGGTACTCCCGCAGTGCTGTTAGGGAGGGAGTTCAGGATTTTGACCTAGCAACGATGTAGGAACTGCGATATATTTCCAAGTCAGGATGGTGTGTAACTTGAAAGGGAACGTGCAGACGATGGTGCTCCCAAGCGCCTGCTGCCCTTGTCCGTCTAGGTGGTATAGGTCTCGGGTTTGGGAGGTGCTGCCGAAGAGGCCTTGGTGAGTTGCTGCAGTGCATCTTATAAATGGTACACACTGCAGCCACGGTGGGACGGTGATGGAGGGTGTGAATGTTGAAGGTGGTAGATGGGCTGCTAATCAAGAGGGCTGCTTTGTCGAGCTTCTTGAGTGCTGTTTGAGCTGCACTCTTCCAGGCAAGTGGAGAGTATTCCATCACACTCCTGACTTGTGCCTTGTAGATGGTGGAAAGGCTTTGGTAAGTCAGGAGATAAGACACTTGCCACAGAATACCCAGCCTCTGACCTGCTCTTGTTGCCACAGTATTTATGCGATTGGTCCAGATAGGTTTCTGGTCAATAGTGACCCCCAGGATGTTGGGGGATTCAACGATGGTAATGCCATTGAATATCAAGGAGAGTTAGTTAGACGCTCGTTTGTTGGAGGTAATCATTGCCTGGCACTTGTGTGGCACAAATGTTACATGCCACTTATCAGCCGAAGCCTGAATGCCGTTCAAGTTTTGCTGCATGTGGCATGGGTTGCTTCATTTTCTGAGGAGTTGCAAAAGTAACTGAACACTGCAATCATCAGTGAACATCCCCACTTCTGACCTTATGATGGAGGGAAGGTCATTGATGAAGCAGCTGAAAATGGTTGGGCCTGGGAGACTGCCCTGAGGAACTCCTGCATCAATGTCCTGGGGCTGGGGTGATTGACCTCCAAATATTACAACCATCTTCCTTTGTGCTAGGTATGACTCCAGCCAGTGGAGAGTTTTTCCCCTGATTCCCATTGGCTTCAATTTTACTAGGGCTCCTTGATGTCACACTCGGTCAAATGCTACCTTGATGTGAAAGGCAGTCACTCTAACCTCACACCTGGAATTTGTCCATATTTGGACCAAAGCTGTAAGGAGGTCTGGAGTCGAGTGGTCCTAGTGGAACACAAACTGAGCATCAGTGAGCAGGTTATTGGTGAGTAAGTACCATTTGATAGCCCTGTTGACAACACCTTCCATCATTTTCCTTATAATTGAGGGTAAACTGATAGGGTGATAATTGGCCGGATTGGATTTGTCTTGCTTTTTGTGGACAGGTCATATCTGGGCAATTTTTCATATTGTCGGGTAAATGCCAGTGTTGAAGATGTACTGGAACAGCTTGGCTAAAAGCACGGCTTGTTCTGGAGTACATGTCTTCAGCACGACAGCCAGGATGTTGTCGGGGTCCATAGCCTCTGCTGTATCCAGTGCGCTCAGCCATTTCTTTATATCACGTGGAGTGAATCGAATTAGCTGAAGACTGGCTTCTGTGATGGTGGAGGAGGAGTCTGATATGAATCATCCACTCGACACTTCTGGCTGAAAATGGTTCAAAACGCTTCAGCCTTGCCTTTTGCACTTGAGTGCTGGGCTCCACCATCATTGAGGATGGGGATATTCATGGAGCCTTCTCCTCTCGTTAGTTGTTTAATTGCCCACCACCATTCACGACTGGGTGTGGCAGGACTGCAGAACTTTGATCTGATCCGTTGGTTGTGGGATCGCTTAGCTCTGTTTATAGCATGCTGCTTCCGCTGTTTAGCATGCATGTAGTCCTGTGTTGCAGCTTTCTCAGATTTGCACCTCTTTTTTAGGTATGCCTGTTGCTGCTCCTAGTATACACTTCTGCACTTCTCATTGAACCAGAGTTGGTCCCCTGGCTTGATGGTAATGGTAAGTGAGGGGTTTGCTGGTCCATGAGGTTACAGATTGTGATGGAATACAATTCTGCTGCTGCTGATGGCCCGCTGCTGCTGATGGCCCACAGCTCCTCATGGATGCCCAGTTTTGAACTGCTAGATCTATTCTGAATCTATACCATTTAGCACAGTGGTATTGTGAAGACGGGACTTTGTCTCCACAATGACTGTGCGGTGATCACTGCTACCAATGCTGTCATGTACTGATGCATCTGCGACAGGTAGATTGGTGAGGACGAGGTCAAGTAGGTTTTTCTCTTGTGTTACTTCTTTCAGCACCTGCTGCAGGCCCAGTCTGACAGTTATGTCCTCCAGCTCGGTCAGTTGTGGCTATATAAAACTTTTGGTCACCTTACCTGAAAAAGGTTCAGAGAAGCGTGACTAGGACCCAAGTTACAAAGAAATGTTCTAGTGATTAGTTTTGCTGAAGAAGATTGAAAAAATAAATTAAATAAGTCTTTTTTCAAAATAATGAACGATATAGATGAGGCAGAATAAAATACATTTATTACCAATTTGCAACTATTCTCAGAGGTAATGGGGAAGGAAGTTAGGGGGAGGAATTGCCTCTTTTTATAGCCCCGTTAGTGCCTCTGGGAAATTGCCCGGGATTTTGCGGAGCCACTGTCATGGCAGCCTGCGCCCTGCGGTTAGCGCCCGGGCTGCCGTGCAACCGGCGATGACATCATTGCCGTGTGCGAGAACCCCTCACTGCCCTGGTGCAAGCAGATCTGAACGCCTGCTTCACGGGTCACGAAGCTGGCCAACATCTGCTCCCGGGTCGCCATCTTTTTTTTGTCGGCCGACTCTTGAGTCGGCTCAACGATGGTGGCTCTAGCATGGTCCATCGTGCAGCCCAGCACTCTGTCTTGGGTGCCGGGCTGCTAGCCCAGTCGTACACTGCCCTGGTGGCCTAGTAGAGGCCTTTCAGAATTTGCAGCAGCCCTTCACTTTAATCAAAGGGGAGGGGTGTTGAAGCGTGTCAGCGCTGCGCAGAGCATCTGCGTAGGGCTTTCTTCAGCGCCCCAGTAGCGCCTCTGTTATCACCCCCAAAGAAGGTGGAGTGCACAAGATTGCACTCCCTTTCCTTTGAGGGGTGGTAAGGGCAATTCGACAGAGGGGGCGGGACTTCTGTATCAGGTGCTAAAAGTTCCGGCCCCAGAAGGTTACTGCCACCAATCAGGCAGCAGGGCAATTTCTCCCCCCTTAATATTCCCTAAAGTAGAGGATTATAAAGAGATTTGGAAGAGAAATTCATGAACGAATAAACAGAAATCATATGGGGTGAAATTCATTATCACCCTGCTTGGGGGCGGTAACTATTGGGAGACGCAAAACTTAGCGGCAGGTACTAGCTAAAGTTTCGCCGTCTCAGAAAATTTGGGTTACCGCCTCCAGATGGAAGTGGAGCGCTAAATCAAGCACTCCACTTCCTTCTTGGGGTGCGAATGGGGCGGTAGTCTCTGCAGCGCTGCTCACTGGGCTGTGCAGCACTGCTGCCTCCAAGGGGCCCTTCCCTCACTTAAAGGGAAGGGCCCGCGCTGCAGGCTCTGCAAAGTAAAGCAAAGTAAACATAGACCACCATGGAGCGGGGGAGCCGTATGTTCAGCCCAGCACTCAAGCAGAGTGCCAGACTGAGCGATCGTGGCCAGGACCCCACGAAGAAACTGGATCAGCAGCGCAAACAACAAGTTACAATTTTTAAAATTTCCATTGGCCGCCGCGCCTTTAATTTTCACCCAGGTAGCAGCCTGATCGGCACCTGATCCGCGCCTCCTGAAGCTGTTTTCGCCCGGTGCTGCTGCAGGGGGCGAAAGTGAATTTTGGGACTGGGGCGCTAATGGGGCAATGCATGTGGCGACGACGCCACGATCTCCGGGCGCCAGAGATTGGGGTACAAAGCCGCAGCGCTGCCGCTATACTCCCGGGCATTATGGCAGGAGTTGTTAACCCAGTCAGTAACTCAGCTGGAAGCGCAAATGCATTGAATTTCTAGCCGTTAGTCTCTAATGGAGCAGTGTTGATGGGCTTGTGACCTTATCGAATTCTGTATTTTCTTATGTTCTTATTCACATACCTTATGGAAGTCACTCAGCCATGGCTCAGTGGCTAGCACACTTGCCTTTGAAACGAAGGTTGTGAGTTCAAGTCCCCCTATAGGAACTTGAGCAGATAAATCTAGACTGACACTCCAGTGCAGTGCTGCACTGTCAGAGGTGCTGCCTTTTGGATGAGATGTTAAACGGAGGCCCTATCTGCCTTTTAAGCTGGACGTAAAAGATCTCATGGCACTATTTTGAAGATGAGCAGGGGAGTTATCCCTGGTGTCCTGGCCAATATTTATCCCTCAATCAAGATAACAAAACAAAAAGATTATCTGGTCATTGGATGTGGTGTATTTGAACTTTCAAAAAGCTTTTGACAAGGTCCCACACAAGAGATTAGTGTGCAAAATTAAAGCACATGGTATTGGGGGTAACGTATTGACGTGGATAGAGAACTGGTTGGCAGACAGGAAGCAGAGAGTCGGGATAAACAGGTCCTTTTCAGAATGGCAGGCAGTGACTATTGGGGTGCCGCAGGGCTCAGTGCTGGGGCCCCAGTTATTTACAATATACATCAATGATTTACATGAAGGAATTGAGAGTAATATCTCCAAGTTTGTAGATGACACTAAGCTGGGTGACGGTGTGAGCTGTGAGGAGGATACTAAGAGGCTGCAGAGTGACTTGGACAGGTTAGGTGAGTGGGCAAATGCATGACAGATGCATTATAATGTGGATAAATGTGAGGTTATCCACTTTGGTGGCAAAAACATGAAGGCAGAATATTATCTGAATGGCGGCAGATTAGGAAAAGGGGAGGTGCAACGAGACCTAGGTGCCACGGTACATCTGTCATTGAAGGTTGGCATGCAAGTGCAGCAGGCGGTGAAGAAGGTAAATGGCATGTTGGCCTTCATAACTAGGGGATTTGAGTATAGGAGCAGGGAGGTCTTGCTACAGCTGTACAGGGCCTTGGTGAGGCCTCACCTGGAATATTGTGTTCAGTTTTGGTCTCCTAATCTGAGAAAGGATGTTCTCGCTATTGAGGGAGTGCAGTGAAGGTTCACCAGACTGATTCCCGGGATAGCAGGACTGACATATGAGGAGAGACTGGATCAACTGGGCCTGTATTCACTGGAGCTTAGAAGAATGAGGGGGGATCTCATAGAAACATATAAAATTCTGACGGGGCTGGACAGGTTAGATGCAGTAAGAATGTTCCCGATGTTGGGGGAGTCCAGAACCAGGGGTCCCAGTCTAAGGATAAGGGGTAAGCCATTTAGGACCGAGATGAGGAGAAACTTCTTCACTCAGAGAGTTGTTAACCTGTGGAATTCCCTACGGCAGAAAGTTGTTGATGCCAGTTCATTGGATATATTCAAGAGGGAGTTGGATATGGTCCTTACGGCTAAAGGGATCAAGGGGTATGGCGAGAAAGCAGGAAAGGGGTACTGAGGTGAATGATCAGCCATGATCTTATTGAATGGTGGTGCAGGCTCGAAGGGCCGAATGGCCGACTCCTGCACCTATTTTCTATGTTTCTATGTTTATCACATTACTCTTTATGGGAACTTGCTGTGTGCAAGTTGGCTGCCGTGTTTCCCATATTACAACAGTGACTACACTTCAAAAGTACTTCTTTGGCTGTTAAACGCTTTGAGATGTCAGGTGGTTGTGAAAGGCGCTATATAAATGCAAGTCTTTCTTTTTTTTTAAACAGAAGTAAACATTTTTAAAGTTATTTCTTCCATTCATATAGTCAGGCAAACTGCATATCACATATGGGTGAGTGACCAGATAGATGACCAGATATCCAAATTTCTAACAATCTATCTCAAGCACATCAACAGCGAGCATCTGAAGCACCCACTGGTTTTAATTCTTTTGCTGCGGACGAAGAACTGGCCTTTGCTTGAGATTTCCTTCTGATAGTCTGGCCAAAATCTGGAATTCATCACTGGGGGAATCAGAATGAATCTGAGCCTCAGGATCCCTTTAGCAGTCGTGGCTTCACCTTGCATTCGTGACAGTCTCAATTCTACATTTTCCCATTACAATTGAAGGCATTTGATTCTTCCACCTCCCTCCCTTGCAATTCCTGGCCTCCACTTTTAATCAATTGTACCATCTTGCACCACTTTTGGAATTGCTTGTATGTCACTAAAAGCCATCAGCTACCTTTGAAAATGTGCAATTAAAAACAAATCTCCATAAATACAAAAACAAATAAACTGCATAATAAAAAAAGACTTACATTTATATGGCGCCTTTCAAGACCACCGGACTTCTCAAACGCTTTACAGCCAATTAAGTACTTTTGGAGTGTAGTCACTGTTGTAATGTAGGAAACACAGCAGCCAATTTGCGCGCAGCAACTCCCACAAACAGCAATGTGATAATGACCAGTCAATCTGTTTTTGTTATGTTGATTGAGGGATAAATATTGGCCAGGACACTGGGGATAACTCCCCTGTTCTTCTTCGAAACAGTCATCATCATAGGCAATCCCTCAAATTCGAGGAAGACTTGCTTCCACTCAAAAAATACCTGTACAGTCCAATGTGGGAATTACAGTCTCTGTAACAGGTGGGGCAGACAGTGGTTGAAGGAATGGGTAGATGGGGAGTCTGGTTTGCCACACGCTCCTTCCTCTGTCTGCGCTTGATTTCTGCATGCTCTCAGCAACGAGAGGCGAGGTGCTCAGCGCCCGCCCGGATGCTTTTCCTCCACTTTGGTGGTCTAGGGCCAGGGATTTCCAGGTGCTGGTGGGGTTGTTGTATTTTACCAAGGAGGCTTTGAGGCTGTCCTTGAAATGTTTCCTCTGCCTACCTGGGGCTCGATTGTTGTGTAGGAGTTCAGAATAGAGCGCTTGCTTGGGGAGTCTTTTGTTGGGCATGTCGACGATGTGGCCTGCCCAACGGAGCTGGTCGAGTGTGGTCAATTCTTCGATGCTGGGGATGTTGGCTTGGGCGAGTACACTGATGTTGGTGTGTCTATCCTCCCAGTGGATTTGCAGGATCTTACAGAGGCATCGCTGGTGGTACTTTTCCAGTGTTTTGAGATGTCTGCTGTATATATTCAACGTCTCTGAGCCATATAGGAGGGCGGGTATCACAACTGCCCTGTAGACCATAAGCTTGATGCCAAATTTGAGGTCCTGGTCGTCAAACACTCTCTTCCTCAGATGACCAAAGGTTGCGCTGGCACACTGGAGGCAGTGTTGGACCTCGTAATCGATGTCTGCCCTTGCTGATGATAGGCTCCCGAGGTATGGAAAATGGTCCACGTTGTTCAAGGCCACACCGTAGATTTTGATGACAAGGTGGAGCGCTGTGTGGTGGGGTCAGGTTGGTGGAGGACCTTTGTCTTACGGCTGTTTAGTGTAAGGTCCATGCTTTTGTACGCCTCAGTGAAGGTGTTGACGATGGCTTGGAGTTTGGCCTCTGAGTGTGCGCAGAGGCAAGCATCATCCATATACTATAGTTCGATGACAGAGGATGGGACAACCTTGGATCTAGCCCGGAGGTGGTGAAGATTGAACAGGTTCCCACTGGTTCTATAGTTTAGTTCCACTCCAGCGGGGAGCTTGTTGAGAGTGAGATGGAGCATTGCAGCAAGGAAGATCGAGAAGAGCGTTGGTTGCTTGACCTTGGACCGGACGTGGATTGGGTCTGTAGTGGATCCAATGGTCAGGATCATGGTTTGCATGTCTTCGTGGAGCAGGCGGAGGATGGTGACAAACTTTTGGGGGCAGCCAAAATGGAGGGCTCCATAGTCCCTCACGGTTGACAGTGTCAAAGACCTTTGTGAGGTCAAAGAACGCCATGTACAAGGGTAAGTGCTGTTCCATACATTTCTCTTGTAGTTGTCACAGGGTGAAGATCAAAATAGTGCCATGGGATCTTTTATGTCCACCTGAGAGAGAGCAAATGGGGCCTCGGTTTAAAGTCTCATCCGAAAGACGGATTATAATGATGTAAATTGATTTGCATATGAAAATCTTGAATATAACTTTTATTGCATGAGTGAAGAAAATCATACACTTCTTAGTCAAAGAATACTGAATGTGGCATGGAAATGGGGTTACCAAGCTTGGAGAAACAGCATAAAAACTTCAACAATTTCAGAATTTCATTGAGGATTCTAATATCATTCTTAGTAATCAAGCTAGACAGAAGTAATCTGTTAGAAATTTAGCAGTTCTTAATACCAATAACAGCAGTTATTATTGGCACACTGATACATCAAGTTAAGTAAAAGAAAAAAATATATTTTTGAACTTTCCCTCAACTTTCCTTATTTTGGCATATCAATAATTGACCATGGTAACAACCTGATGGAAAGTACAGCTTTAAAAGAAAAACTGTGCTTGCAAAGAATAGCTGGAACTATGACAGCTCCCTTGAAAAGTCTACTGTTGTGTTCCTGACACAGATGAGACTGCACACAGGGAGGTTAAAGTAACAGTGACCTCAGTTTTTATTAAGACATTCCAGAGTGAGGAACAGGCCTTAGGGACCGGCTTATATACAGTGCTCCCAAGGGATGCTGGGATCCCTTGGGACTTCAGGGGATGCACTCGCTGGTGGCGGAACATGGGAGTGGATGCTTTACAGATACACAACATCACTCCCCCCATCAAAGTCAAAGTGAAAACTATTTACAAGGTGAGGCGGCGGGAGCCTTTCTTTCCCTGATGGACCACCCCGGTACAAATGTCTGTTCTGGTGTGTTGGTTGTGCCCTCGCTGGGCTGGCGTGTTGTTGGCCCTGCTGGGTGAGCCTGGCCTTGCTGGGCTGTTGGGCGTGGTGGGTTCGATTTCCTGGTCCGGGGTGGTGTCGTTGATCCTTTGGGTGTGTGTTGTGGGCTCAAAAAAGGTGGTGTCTGCTGTGGGTTGTTCAGGGCAGTCTGTGAACCGCAGTCTCATTTGATCCAGGTGTTTTCTGCAAATTTGTCCATTGTCTAGTTTGACTACAAACACCCTACTCTCTTCTTTAGCTATCACCGTGCCCGCGATCCACTTGTGACCATGTCCATAGTTTAGCACATACACAGGGTCATTCCCATGATACAGTGGCGCGATCATCATTTACATTTTGTTGCTGCCGCCTGCTCTCTACCTGATCATGCAGGTTGGGGTGAACCAGCAAGAGTCTGGTTTTAAGTATCCTTTTCATGAGTAGCTCAGCCGGGGGCACCCCTGTGAATGAGTGGGGTCTCGTGCGGTAGCTGAGCAGTACTCGGGACAGGTGGGTTTGGAGTGAGTCTTCTGTGACTCGTTTAAGGCTCTGTTTGATTGTTTGTACTGCCCGCTCTGCCTGCCATTGGAGGCTGGTTTAACCGGGGCCGAGGTGACATGTTTGATCCCATTGCGGGTCATGAATTCTTTAAATTCGGCACTGGTGAAACATAGCCCGTTGTCACTGACCAGTATGTCAGGCAGGTCGTGGGTGGCAAACATGGCCCTCAGGCTTTCAATGGTGGCAGTGGTGGTGTTGCTTCCCGACATTATTTCACATTCAATCCATTTTGAAAAAGCATCCACCATCACCAGGAACATTTTACGGAGAAACGGGCCCGCATAGTCGACATGGATCCTTGACCATGATCTAGAGGGCCAGGACCACTAACTCAGTGGTGTCTCTCTGGGCACGTTGCTCAACTGAGCACACACACTGCATTGCCGTACACAGAACTCTAAGTCAGAGTGGGTACCAGGCCACCACACGTGGGATCTGTGTGCTGTGGAGATCCAAGATGAACGTCTCCCTGCGCTTTTTGGGAGCATTACGTGGTTACCCCACAACAGGCAGTCTGCCTGAATGGACAGCTCATCCTTTTGCCGCTGGAACGGCTTGATTAGCTCTTGCATTTCAACGGGGATGCTCCCATACAGTACACAGTTTTTTTACTAGGGACAGCAGAGGATCTTGGCTGGTCCAAGTCCTACTCTGGCGGGCCGTGACAGGTGATTTATCATTTTCAAACGCTTCCATGACCATCAACAAGTCTGCGGGCTGTGCCACTATCAACAAGTTTGCAGGCTGCGCCATTTCCACCCCCGTGGTGGGCAATGGTAGTCGACTGAGAGCATCCGCACAGTTCTTGGTGCCTGACCTGTGGCGGATGGTATAGTTATATGCTGATAGCGCGAGTGATCACCTTTGTATGCGGGCTGAGGCATTAGTATTTATCCCTTGTTTTCAGCGAACAGGGATATGAGGGGCTTGTGATCGGTTTCCAGTTCAGATTTGAGGCCAAACAGGTACTGATGCATTTTCTTTACCCCGAACACACACACTAATGCCTCTTTCTCAATCATGCTGCAGGACCTCTCGGCCTTAGACAAGCTCCTGGAGGCAGAGGCGACAGGTTGCAACTTCCCCGCAATGTTAGCTTGTTGTAATACACACCCGACTCCGTACGACGACGCATCACATGCTAGTACAAATCTTTTACACAGGTTATAAAATACAAGCAGCTTGTTGGAGCATAAATTGTTTCTGGCTTTCTCAAAAGCAATTACTTGGTTTTTTCCCCATACCCAGTTCTCACCTTTACGCAGCAACACATGTAGGGGCTGTAATAGGGTGCTTTACCCCGGTAGGAAGTTGCCAAAATAGTTGAGGAGTATCAGAAACGGCCGCAGCTCTGTGATGTTCTGTGGCCTGGGCGCATTCCTGATAGGGTCTGTCTTGGCGTCTGTGGGCCGAATGCCATCTGCCCCGATCTTTCTCCCCAAAAACTCCACTTCTGTTGCCATGAAGACGCATTTCGACCTCTTCAGCTGCAGTCCTACGCGATCCAGTCGCTGGAGGACCTCCTCCAGGTTTTGTAGGTGCTCGATGGTGTCCCGACCCGTGACCAATATGTCGTCCTGAAAAACCACCGTGTATGGCACTGACTTGAGTAGGCTCTCCACATTTCTCTGGAAGATCGCTGCAGCCAACCGAATTCTAAACGGGCATCTGTTGTGATGAACAGTCCCTTGTGCGTGTTGATGCAGGTGAGGCCCTTCGAAGACTCCTCCAGCTGCTGTGTCATGTAGGCCGAAGTCAGGTCGAGCTTGGTGAACGTCTTGCCTCCTGCCAGCGTCGCAAATAGGTCGTCTGCCTTAGGTAGCGGGTATTGGTCCTGTAGCGAGAAACGATTAATAGTTACTTTATAATCACCGCAAATCCTGACCGTGCCATCACTTTTGAGTACTGGAACAACTGGGCTGGCCCACTCACTGAATTCCACTGGGGAGATGATGCCCTCGCGTTGCAGCCTGTCCAGCTCGATTTCCACTCTCTCCCTCATCATGTGAGGTACCGTTCGCGACTTGTGGCGAATGAGTCATGCCTCTGGGACCAAGTGGATCCGCACCTTCGCCCCGGAAAAGTTTCCAGTGCCTGGCTCAAAAAGGAAAGGAAATTTGTTAAGAACCTAGGTACATGAGGCCTCATCAACATGTGATAGCGCTCGGATGTCATCCCAGTTCCAGCGGATTTTGCGCAGCCAGCTCCTTCCAAGCAGTGTGGTGCCATCACCCGGGACAATCCAGAGTGGCAGTTCGTGCACCGTGCACTCGTGGGTGACCTTGACCATGGTGCTGTCCAGGACAGTGATAAGCTCTTTGGTGTACGTTCTCAGTTTCGTGTGGATGGGGCTCAGGGCTGGTCTGAGTGCCTTGTTGCACCACAGTCTCTAAAACATCTTTTTACTCATGATGGATTGGCTAGCGCCGGTGTCCAGTTCCGTGGCTACGGGTATGCCATTCAATTTTACATTTAGCATTATAAGTGGACATTTCGTCGAAAATGTGTGCACACCGTGTACTTCAGCATCTGCCTCCTCTCTCTGAGGCTCGAAATTGCTTTGATCCACCATGGACTGATCTTCCTCTGCCATGTGGTGGTTAGCAGGTTTTGCAGAGCTTGCAGCTCGTCTGCAAGTTCGTTGGAGGTGCCCCATTGTTCCACAGCTCTTGAAAACATACCCTTTGAAGCGGCATGAATAGGCTGAATGGAAGCCTCCACAACGCCAACAAGGTGTGAATTGCCTTGCATTCATCCTTTGTTGGGGACTCTGAGTCATCTGGGTCACGTGAGGCCTGCTGGCAGTTGCAGACTCGTGGGTTCTGTCCCGTACATTTCTGCTCATTAACTCTCCAGTTAATTTATGAACATTGCTAGCACTTGTGCACTGAGAGATTTATTTGATGTTATCACTGGTGGACATAAACGCCTGTGCTATTGCAATGGCCTTACTGAGGGTCGGTGTCTCTACAGTCAAAAGTTTTTGTAGGATGGTCTCGTGGCCAGTACAAAAAAGTCTCTGAGCATTTGCTCTAGGTAGCCATCAAACTCACATTGTCCTGCAAGTCGCCTTAGCTCGGCAACATAGCTCGCCACTTCCTGATCTTCAGATCGATGGCACGTGTAGAACCAATACATCGCCATCAGCATGCTCTCCCTCGGGGTAAGATGCTCCCAAACCAGTGTACAAGCTCCTCATACGACTTATCTGTGGGTTTCACCGGAGCCAGAAGATTCTTCGTGAGGCTGCAGGTCAGTGCTCCGCAGACTGTGAGGAGGACCGCTCTCCTTTTTGCAGCACTTCCCTCTCTGTCCAGCACGTTGGCTACAAAGTACTGGTCTAGCCATTCAACATAGGCTTCCCAGTCCTCACCCTCCGAGAACTTCTCCAGGATGCCCACAGTTTGCTTCATCTTTGCGTTGGATTCGTATACTCGTCGCCAGTTGTTGTGTTCCTTACACAGATGAGACTGCACACAGGGAGGTTAAAGTAACAGTGACCTCAGTCTTTATTAAGACACTCCAGAGTGAGGAACAGGCCTTAGGTGCCGGCTTATATACAGTGCTCCCAAGGGATGCTGGGATCACTTGAGACTTCAGGGGATGCACTCGCTGGTGGCGGAACATGGGAATGCATGCTTTACAGATACACAACATCCACCACTAGTATTCTGGAGGGTCAACTGTAGAGTAAAAAGAAACCCATTGAACCAACACAGCTGACTCTCCCCATCCTCCAAAAACAAAAGTAGCACTACATAAATAATATAGAACCAGGAGAGTCTCTTTACAAAGTTCTAAAACAAGATCATTCAAAATCAAGCACGCAAAGACTCTATTATAGCCAAGTAGCAATGGCAAAAAGAGGAATCCTCCAAGGCATTTTGGAATGCTACTGTTTTGTCCTTGACGAGGGTGCAATGTTTCTGGGTAATGAGGCTGAACATGTAAACAACATGAAGATAAAAGAATACATGGGAAATAGCAACCATAATCAGATACACAAATCACTAAAAGTAGCAGCGCAGGTTAATTAGACCATATTAAAAGCAAACCAAGCACTGGGATTCATTTCTAGAGGTACCGAATTGAAAAGCAGGGAAGTCATGTTAAGTTTGTACAGAACCTTGGTGAGTTCACAATAGAAGTACCGTGTGCAGTTCTGGTCTGCATAATGGGGCAGAAATTCCGGCCTCCCAGGTCCGTACGGAGTGTCTACATACCTAGGAATGCAGTGCAAAAGCTGGTTTTCAGCGGACAATGCGATGAAAACCGACTTTTCTGATCTGTCAAGCTGGAGCTTGACAGATCTTCGGTATCTCGGGAGCGAGGACATTTGCAAGGGCAAGATTGCGGGATTTACCAGCAAATGTCCTCAAAACTCTTGCGCCTGATAAAAGCAGGCGCATAGTCTACTTTTACAGGCGTAAGAGATTTAATATAAACAAAAACATTTAAAAATAAAATTATAAAAACAAATTTTATAGTTAAAAACCCTCCCCACTACGGTAAGTTTATTTTAAACCATGATTTAAATTAATAAAAATCTGTGGTGTATTTTCTCTATTTTTTATTATTGGTTTTGTGTGTTTTGGGGGCTGTTTCTCATTCATAATAATGGAAACTCCAACTTACGGAGTTCCCATTATTATGAATGAGAACATACTTTACCTGATTGGCTGCCCAGAGCCATGTGACTGCAGCTCCAACCCTGCACACATCCTGACGTGCATGCGCTCTGACGCGTAGTCAGAGGAGGCTTCAGGACTGGGACTCGCATGAGTGCAGCAGGATAAGGTATGTGCGCATTTTTTTAACGTTTTTTACCCGATCGCCCGTGGGAAGCAGCCGACCAGGATTTCTGGACCATTATTAAAAAGGACATGGAGGCATTGGAGAAGATGCAAAACTGGATTCACAAGGACGATACCAGAATTGAGAGGTTATAACTATCAGGAAAGATTAAACAGGATGGAGCTTTTTCTCTAGAAAAAAGACTGAGGGGTGACCTGATAGAGGTCTTTAAAATAATGAAAGGGTTGATAGGGTAGACGTAGAGATGTGTTTCCGCTTGTGGGAGAGTCCAGAACTAAATGCCATAAATATAAGATAGTCACTAATAAACCCAAAAGGGAATTCAGGAGAAACCTCTTTACCCAGAGAGTGGTTAGAATGTGGAACACATTAACACAAGAAATAGCTGAGGCAAATAGCATAGATGTATTTAAGGGAAACTAGATCAGCACATGAGGGAGAAAGGAATAGAAGGATAGACTGATAGTGTTAAATGAAGAGGTGTGGGAGGACGCTCGAGTTGAGCATAAATGCCAACATAGACCAGTTGGGCCGAATGGTGTGTGTCTATGCTGTAGACTCGATGGGCTAGAACCTCCACTTTTTTTGCGTGCTTAACGCACATTTTACCGCTGAAATGACGTATATCACCCATTTTGGCACAAAATGAAAACTGACGGGCATTTTTAGGAAACTTATCGCCGAATGTTACTTTCCCCATGTGCTTAACGCCGGGAAAAAATATTACTGCCCGCCCACTTTTTTGGGTGGAATCATCAGAATGGGCAAAATCAATGCCCATAATATCGCCCAGCGTTACTTTCCGCACTGATTTAACGCCGAGATTCAATATTAATGTCCGCCCACTATTTTTTGTCGCAAAGAGCATATTTACCGAAACTAGCGGCCATGAGATCGCCCAACATCACTTTCACCATCTCGCACACATATTGCTCACAATATCACTCGCCCAAAAAAACGGCCAGAAGAAGTGGAACGAACCAGAACTAATCACAGCGTTATGGACGCCATGTTCTACATCACATGTCGCATCCTTTAAAAGCCTGCTGTGCTTCAACCTCGGCGGAGTTCGGATGTACTCTGCAGGTCGTTGGAGTTGATGTGAACATCTCTAAAAACATCTTGACCATACAGAGACCGATTGGAATTGAATAGGTGTCTTCGTCGGGACATTCTTTGTTTGTGACCAATCGGTGGAAAACAGAGAGCTACTGCAATGGGGCCTGTCCTTTCTCACCCTCTCTTGCTGACCAATTACATGCAGCAGACTCGACATCGCCGAAGGAACGCTCCACTGCATTATGTGCCCAATGTAAGATGTGACAGACTGATGAGGAGGACCAGACGTTACACCCCCCGCAAGTGCAAGGAGAAGCATTCTTACCTCGACTTACCCGACAACACCTGCCTTCGGAGACTGCGCTTCCACAAAAGGTTATCACTGAGGTATTGCAGCTGATAAAGGCAGATCTGCAGCCTGCCAGCACCATCAGTACTGCACTGTCCATCGAGGTCAAAGTCACCACGTTCTACGCCTCGGGTTTTTTTCAGGCCACAGCTAGAAACATTTGCGGACTTTCTCAGCATGCCACACCACTGCATTAGACAAGTCACTGAAGCCCTGTAGCAAGCAGGAGGGACTTGATCAGCTTCCCTATGACCAGGGAGGCACAGAGTGAGAGGGCTCTAGGACTCTCCAGAATTGTAAACTTCCCCAAGATGTAGGGAGCAATAGACTATACATCGTGATGCGGGCACCTTTTCAGGATGCCGAGGTTTTCAGGAACTGCAAGGGATTCCACTCCCTGAATGTCCAACTCATTGTCGACCAGCAAATTATACTGGTAGTGAATGCTCAATTTCCGGGCAGCATCCATGATGCTCACATCCTGCGTGAGAGCACTGTATCTGATTTGTTTAATCTTCAGCCACAAGGTCAATGCTGGATACTTGGTGACAAAGGATATGGCCTCGCCACCTGGCTGATGACCCCCCTGCATGACACACACACTGAAGCCAAGAGGCGATACAACAAGAGCCACAGAGCAACTCGCAATATTGTGGAGAAAACCATTGGAGTGCTGAAGCACCGCTTTAGATGCCTGGACCACTCAGGAGGCGAGCTCCAATACCACCCTGAGCAGGTAGCTCAATTCGTGATGGTGTGCTCCATGCTGCACAACTTGGCTATCAGGAGGGGACAAGAGTTGTCTGATGAGTCTGACAGTCCACCTCACCAGAGAGAGGAAGAAGAGAACGAGGAGGAGGATGCTGACATTGGCCCAGACAATCAGGCTGATGCTGAAGCCATGCCCCGCCCCCTATAGACCACATGAAAGGGCTCGTGGTGAAATGCTAGCTGCAAGAGCTTTACGTCAGGAGCTCATCAATGATCGCTTTGCCTGAAAGAACGTTGGTGTTATTTACAAGGCTGACATTCTGCTGGGTGTGCAGATGATACGTCAATGGTGGGTATCACTTTGCTGACAGTTAAAGTTTAAGTTGATTGAAGTTAAGTGTAATTAAACCTTTTGATGTTAAAGGAAGCACCAGTGTGTAACGGTGCAGCTATCTGAGTCAATGCGCTACAAGGTTTTGTTAAATAAAAAACATTTAAATCGAACATTAATCTGAAATCATCAGTATTTCTGTACAAACCAACCCTTCCCCTCCACCCCCTCCTCCACCCCTCCACTTCTCCTCCCCACCTCTACCCTTTCCCCTTCCCCTCCTGACTCCAAGCCGCCTGGCCGAGGAGCCCCTCAGGCGATGCTTCATTGGGCGGGGGGAGGGGGTGGGGGCAGGGGGGGCGGTGACGGTCAAAATGCTGCTTGGACGGATACGGGAGAGGACGGTCTCGAGGTGGGAACATGCTCCGAGCCAGAAGCAAGATGTTGCTGCTGGCTCTCGTGTGGTTGGCAATGGGGGTGTGGCACCTTGGGGTGCAGTGCCGCGCTCTGGGACCACTGGGAGCCCTCTGCCACCAGTGTTCCTGGCTACCAGCTCCAGGGCCTCCTCCATCCCTTCCATGTTATATCTTATTTGTTGGACAAAAGACAACTATGCTCTTGGTGCTTAGTAGGGTTTTTGCTACTGGTGAATCTCCCTCGTGCCTCCCACAACAGCCAGACAAGCACACACCACAGCCACACACGCTTTCAGTGCCTCTGACCTCCTGAATCGCGGGAATCGAGCATTGTCATGTCGTTGCTAAGGAAGACCACACTTTATGGCAGAAGGTCAAAAAAATTTAACTCGACCGCCCATTTCATATCGCTCGCGGTAACGCCCAATTTTCAAAAATGGAGACTAGGTGCTTTGAGAATAGGCGAGAAGCCCGGCGATCCGAAAACCCTTTTTTACCACCCACGCCGAAAATAACGCCCATTTTTGGGCGATAAGCACAAAAGTGGAGGTTCTAGCCCGATGTAACTTGATGTAGTTTGTATCTACCACGGAAATACAGCAACTTCACATCACTCAATGCATTTGAATGGAGAGCCAGACAATGAGATGCCATTTTCACAAAGCTAACAGTGGAAACAGAGAAACTAAGGGCCCAAGTTTCCACATGATTCGCGCCTGATTTTTAGGAGCAACTGGTGGAGAATGGACTATTTTAGAAATCGCAATTCTCCACATTTTTTTTTCTGCAGTTCTAGTCAGGTAGAACAGTTCTAGTTTAGAACAGAATTTTTTCTTCAAAAGGGGGTGTGTCCGGCCACTGACGCCTGATTTGAAAGTTTCCACAGTGAAAATGTACTCCAAACTAAAGTAGAATGGAGCCAGTGAAGATTTTTGTAGAACTGAAAAAACCTGTTCTACACATTAAAAAATCAGGCGCAGGTTACAAATTAGGCGTCCAGAACGAGGTGGGGGGGAGGGAACTCATTAAATTCGACAATAAATCCTTATTTATACTTCTACAAATATTATACAAATAAATCCAACCTGAATAAACATTTATAAGCCAAGAAAAGATTAAATAAACCATCTTCCTACCTGTGTGAAAGTGCTTCAGCCAGGGAGAATTTTGCAGCCGTTCGTGCCGCTGAGCGGGAGGGGGAGAGAGAGAGAGAGAGGGAGGGAGGGAGGGAGAGAGAGAGAGAGAGGGGGGAGGAGGGATGGAGAGAGAGGAGGGGGAGGGAGAGGGGGGAGGGAGAGAGAGGGAGGGAGAGAGAGAGGGAGGGAGAGAGAGAGAGAGGGATAGGGATGGAGAGAGAGAGAGGGGGAGGGGGAGGGAGGGAGAGAGAGAGAGGGGGAGGGAGAGAGAGAGAGGGGGAGGGAGAGGGAAGAGGGGGAGGGGAGGGAGAGGGGAGGGGGGGAGAGGTGAGGGGAAGGGGGAGAGGGGGAGGGGAGGGGTGAGGGAGAGAGGGAGAGGGGGAGGGAGAGATAGGGGGGAGGGAGAGGGGGGGAGGGAGAGAGAGAGGGGGGCGTCGGGTCGGGGAACAGGAGCGCGGGTCGGGTCAGTCGGGGGGGGGAGCGGGTCTCGGGTCGGGGCGGGAGCAGGTGTCGGGTCCGGGGGGGGAGCGGGTGTCGGGTCGGGGCCGGGGGAGCGGGTGTCGGGTCTCGGGTCGGGGGGCGCGGGTGTATGGTCGGGGGGGGTGGGGGAGCGGGTGTCGGGTCGGGTCGGGTCGGGTCTGGTCCGGAGGCAGGGGGTAGCGGGTGTCGGGTCTGGTCGGGGGGGGGGGGGGGAGCAAGAGCTGGCCGTGGGAGGAGCCTCATTCATGCAGCCCCAGTGAGGCCATTCAGCCAGGGCTAGGGGCTGCGTGCTTCGGGCCCCTCCCACACAGTTCGGCGCCTGGAGCTACTGCACTTGCGTGCCGACTGTAGCGCGCATGTGCAGAGGTCCCGCACTGTTTTCAGCGCCGGGACCTGGCTCCGTCCCCCCCACAGCTCGTGCTGGCTGCGCCGACGGCCAGAGGACCTGTAAGTAGGTGCAGAATACCGAGGATTTTTTTTCTTGTGGAAACTTGGGCCCATAGAAACACAGAAAATAGGTACAGGAGTAGGCCATTCGTCCCTTCAAGCCTGCACCGCCATTCAATAAGATCATGGCTGATAATTCCCTCAGTACCCCTTTCCTGTTTTCTCTCCATACCCCTTGATGCCCTTAGCCGTAAGGGCCATATCTAACTCCCTTTTGAATATATCCAATGAACTGGCATCAACAACTCTCTGCGGCAGGGAATTCCACAGGTTATCAACTCTCTGAGTGAAGAATTTTCTCCACATCTCAGTCCTAAATGACCTATCCCTTATCCTAAGAATGTATCACCTGGTTCTGGACTTTCCCAACATCGGGAACATTCTTCCCGCATTTAACCTGTCCCGCCCCGTCAGAATCTTACATGTTTCAATGAGATCCCCTCTCATCCTTCTAAACTCCAAAGTATAATGGCCCAGTTGATCTAGTCTCTCCTCATATGTCAGTCCTGTCATCCCAGGAATCAGTCTGGTGAACCTTCGCTGCACTCCCTCAATAGCAAGAATGTCCTTCCTCAGATTAGGAGACCAAAACTGAACACAATATTCCAGGTGAGGCCTCACCAAGGCCCTGTACAACTGCAGTAAGACCTCCGTGCTCCTATACTCAAATCCCCTAGCTATGAAGGCCAACATACCATTTGCCTTCTTCACCACCTGCTGTACCTGTATGCCGACTTTCAAAGACTGATGAACCATGACACCAAGGTCTCGTTGCACCTCCCCTTTTCCTAATCTGCCGCCATTCAGATAATATTCTGTCTTCGCGTTTTTGCCGCCAAAGTGGATAACCTCACATTTATCAACATTATATTGCATCTGCCATGCATTTGCCCATTCACCTAACCTGTCCAAGTCACCCTGCAGCCTGTTAGCATCTCCCTCACAGCTCACACCGCCACCCAGTTTAGTGTCATCTACAAACTTGGAGATATTACACTCAATTCCTTCATCTAAATCATTGATGTATATTGTATAGAGCTGGGGTCCCAGCACTGAGCCCTGCGGCACTCCACTAGTCACTGCCTGCCATTTATCCCGACTCTCTGCTTCCTGTCTGCCAACCAGTTCTCTATCCACGTCAGTATATTACCCCCAATACCATGTGCTTTGATTTTGCACACCAATCTCTTGTGTGGGACCTTGTCAAAAGCCTTTTGAAGTCCAAATACACCACATCCACTGGTTCTCCCTTGTCCACTCTACTAGTTACTCTCCCTTGTCCACTCTACTAGTGTATCTCAGACAGCAACTTTTTGATATCCGCGATTAATTGCACATCTGTCCCTGCCTGAAACTCCTGAGGCATTTGCGCAAAAATAACAATGAGGCTCACCGTTTTTTAACAGCAAACATTGGGTCAATGTGTCCAATTCTGGGTCCACACTTTAGGAAAGATATTAAGGTTAAGGCCTTTGGAGAGGGTACAGAGGAGATTTACAATAATGGTACCAGGGCTGCAGGACTTCATTTTTTGGAGAGTCTGTAGAAACTGGAGTTGTTCCTCTTAGAGCAGAGAAATTTAAAGGGAGTTTTGATAGACGTGTTCAAAACTCTTGAACTGTTTTGATTTGAGTAAATAAGGAGAAACTGTTTCCAGTAGCAGAATGGTCAGTAACCAGAGGACACAGATTTAAAGTAATTGGCAAAAGAACCATAGGCGACTTGAGGGGGGAAAATTACGCAGCGAGTTATTATAATCTGGAATGCACTATCTGAAAGGTTGGTGGAAGCAGTTTCAATAATAACTTTCAAAAGGGAATTGGAGAAATATTTGAAAGGGGAAATTTTGCAGGGCTATGGGGAAAGGGCAGGAGAGGAGCGCTAATTGGATAGCTTTTTCAAAGAGCTGGAATTGGAAGGATGGACTGAATGGCCTCTTGTGCTATATCACTCTAAGATAACCTAATCTAATCTTGGAAACCTCAGAAAAATGTTACCCATAGATCTAGAAAGGTTGCAGTACATGTGGACAAGCCATTAAAAAAGGCAAATGGAATTCTGGCTTTGATAAAGAGAGGTGAGTAAGGGAATCATGTTGAAGTTGTGCAAACCATTGGAAAGACCATAGTTGGAGTATTATAGTTCTATGCATCCTGGGGGGACTTTTAATCCTAAAATACGGGTGGGTTGGGATGGATGGGAGGTTAAAGAGTTAAAAATCTGAATCCTGGTGTTAGATCTCTTAATTTTCAATGAAATGCGAACTTCGATTGTAGCTTTAATGTAATTTTATTCTGGCAGCAGCAACAAGCTTCTGGCTTTAAGCCAGGCCTTTGTCCTTCTGAGACCACATGGAGGGCTGTTCTTATACCTGACTCAGTTTACAGAAAAGAACGCGCCTTCTTTGACCTTATTGGCTCAATTGATATACTGTTACCCTTTAATTGGCTCGCTACCAAAGGTCCTAAAATGTCAAGTTGATTGATGACTTAATGCAATGTGGTCTGTGTTTTCTCAAAACTGCAGCCAGGCTGCAGAGCTTGAATTCTCTATCAATCCCCCCTTTGATTCTTTCACAAACTGAATCATAAAACATCAGCTATCACTGGTTAAACATTCTACAAAATAATTTCATACATGTTAATAGAGTTTCCTTCTAAACTTTGTTGATGTGTTTCACCACATGTCAGGACTAGTAGCTGCCACACAAATTTACATCAACCCGAATTCCATCGTGGCCACAATGGAAGTCTGGTTTTAGTAAGTTAATTAACCTTATTCCAATTTAATCCAAATCAATATCTTAATTTAACCAGTAAACAATCTTCCCTTAAGCATAACATACCCCTGTGCCACGTACAGACGGTCTGCTGGGACCTGCAAGGTGTCTCACCTGCGGGACAGCAGCTACGGCCGCCTGGTCGCAACAACATTTAATCAATATAAACAAACAATATAAAAGTAAAATAATTACAATGAATAGAATTAAACCTTCCACCAATGAAGTTCCTATTGAACCTAGCCATTCAGTGGCTCTGCTGCACAAAGTGAATGATGGGGGTTGCTTAAGTTTTTCTACCTCCTTTTGGATATGCTCCGCTAAGTGGGTAATTTCTTCGGAGCTATCTGGGATGTACGTGCAACACTCAGTTCCGAGTAGGGCGCAAGTACCTCCCTTTTCAGCCAGGATGTAGTCAAGGGCCAGTCTATTCTGTAGGGCTACTGTGCGGATTGCTACCATTTCTGCATTGATTTTAACTAGGGCCTCTGAGGTATCATTGGCTACCCGTTCCACAACTGATGCCATGTTAATGGATTCCCTTGCCAGACTGGAGGTCCCATACCTGGGGATCAGAATGGCAAAGAACCTCTCTGTTTCTGTGATAGCTCTCTTAGGACGGTGTAAATGTTCCGACAGTGACTTGATATGATACATATATGGCACAATGTAGGCTAAATAGCAGGATCCCGTCCAATTCTGAGGCAGCCAAGGTTAGGCCTTGTGGCCACATACCCAATTGTGGCGGGTTCAGAACCCGGTGGTCGTGGTGGTGGGTTGGAGTCGCGCATCCCAACATTTTTTCTTTCTAAAATTGTGAATGTGTCGATGGGTGGTTCATGGCCCGGATTTTGCATTGAGAAAAGCGGCGAGGCCTGTCAGGAAGTATAAATTAAATTTAAAATTAAAATTCAGAGTAGAGGGAGCATGATAGTTCGAATAAATACGTGGCTTGAGCAGTGGTGCATGAGGGAGGGATGCAAATTCCTGGGACATTGGAACCAGTTTTAGGGGAAATGGGACCTGTACAAAAGGGACGGTCTGCACTTGGGCGGGACTGGAACTGATGTCCTGGGGGTAACATTCGCTAATGCAGTTCGGGAGTGTTTAAACTAATATGGCAGGGGGAGTGGGAACCTGTCTGTCGTAAAAATAAAAAAGGGAAGGTGGCTCAACCGTGGCTATCAATTGGAAATCAGGGATAGCATTAAAGCCAAGGAAGTGGCATACAAATTGGCCAGAAATAGCAGAGAACCCGGGGACTGGGAGAAATTTAGAACTCAGCAGAGGAGGACAAAGGGTTTGATTAGGGCAGGGAAAATGAAGTATGAGAAGAAGCTTGCAGGGAACATTAAGACGGATTGCAAAAGTTTCTATAGATATGTAAAGAGAAAAAGGTTAGTAAAGACAAACGTAGGTCCCCTGCAGTCAGAATCAGGGGAAGTCATAACGGGGAACAAAGAAATGGCGGACCAATTGAACAAGTACTTTGGTTCGGTATTCACTGAGGAGGACACAAACAACCTTCCGGATATAAAAGGGGTCAGAGGGTCTAGTAAGGAGGAGGAACTGAGGGAAATCCTTATTAGTCGGGAAATTGTGTTGGGGAAATTGATGGGATTGAAGGCCGATAAATCCCCAGGGCCTGATGGACTGCATCCCAGAGTACTTAAGGAGGTGGCCTTGGAAATAGTGGATGCATTGACAGTCATTTTCCAACATTCCATTGACTCTGGATCAGTTCCTATGGAGTGGAGGGTAGCCAATGTAACCCCACTTTTTAAAAAAGGAGGGAGAGAGAAAACAGGGAATTACAGACCGGTCAGCCTGACATCGGTAGTGGGTAAAATGATGGAATCAATTATTAAGGATGTCATAGCAGTGCATTTGGAAAGAGGTAATATGATAGGTCCAAGTCAGCATGGATTTGTGAAAGGGAAATCATGCTTGACAAATCTTCTAGAATTTTTTGAGGATGTTTCCAGTAGAGTGGACAAGGGAGAACCAGTTGATGTGGTATATTTGGACTTTCAGAAGGCTTTCGACAAGGTCCCACACAAGAGATTAATGTGCAAAGTTAAAGCACATGGGATTGGGGGTAGTGTGCTGACGTGGATTGAGAACTGGTTGTCAGACAGGAAGCAAAGAGTAGGAGTAAATGGGGACTTTTCAGAATGGCAGGCAGTGACTAGTGGGGTACCGCAAGGATCTGTGCTGGGGCCCCAGCTGTTTACACTGTACATTAATGATTTAGACGAGGGGATTAAATGTAGTATCTCCAAATTTGCGGATGACACTAAGTTGGGTGGCAGTGTGAGCTGCAAGGAGGATTCTATGAGGCTGCAGAGCGACTTGGATAGGTTAGGTGAGTGGGCAAATGCATGGCAGATGAAGTATAATGTGGATAAATGTGAGGTTATCCATTTTGGTGGTAAAAACAGAGAGACAGACTATTATCTGAATGGTGACAGATTAGGAAAAGGGCAGGTGCAAAGAGACCTGGGTGTCATGGTACATCAGTCATTGAAGGTTGGCATGCAGGTACAGCAGGCGGTTAAGAAAGCAAATGGCATGTTGGCCTTCATAGCGAGGGGATTTGAGTACAAGGGCAGGGAGGTGTTGCTACAATTGTACAGGGCCTTGGTGAGGCCACACCTGGAGTATTGTGTACAGTTTTGGTGTCCTAACCTGAGGAAGAACATTCTTGCTATTGAGGGAGTGCAGCGAAGATTCACCAGACTGATTCCCGGGATGGCGGGACTGACCTATCAAGAAAGACTGGATCAACTGGACTTGTATTCACTGGAGTTCAGAAGAATGAGAGGGGACCTCATAGAAACGTTTAAAATTCTGACGGGGTTAGGCAGGTTAGATGCAGGAAGAATGTTCCCAATGTTGGGGAAGTCCAGAACCAGGGGACACAGTCTAAGGATAAGGGGGAAGCCATTTAGGACCGAGATGAGGAGGAATTTCTTCACCCAGAGAGTGGTGAACCTGTGGAATTCTCTACCACAGAAAGTTGTTGAGGCCAATTCACTAAATATATTCAAAAAGGAGTTAGATGAAGTCCTTACTACTAGGGGAATCAAGGGGTATGGTGAGAAAGCAGGAATGAGGTACTGAAGTTGCATGTTCAGCCATGAACTCATTGAATGGCGGTGCAGGCTAGAAGGGCCGAATGGCCTACTCCTGCACCTATTTTCTATGTTTCTATGTTTCTAACCTATGCAGCGAGACAGGCGAAGTAACATGGAGTCAGAAACAGATGGTAGAAAGGTAAAAAGCAATAGTGGAAGGCCGAGTAAGCAAAGGCAAGAAACAAAAAGGGCCACACTACATCATAATTCTAAAGGACAAAGGGTGTTAAAAAAAAAAGCCTCAAGGCTTTGTGTCTTAATGCAAGGAGTATCCGTAATAAGGTGGATGAATTAACTGTGCAAATAGATGTTAACAGATATGATGTGATTGGGACTACAGAGACGTGGCTCCAGGATGATCAGGGCTGGGAACTCAACATCCAAGGGTATTCAGGAAGGATAGAATAAAAGGAAAAGGAGGTGGGGTAGCATTGCTGGTTAAAGAGGAGATTAATGCAATAGTAAGCTTGGATGATGTGGAATCTATATGGGTAGAGCTGCAGGACACCAAAGGGCAAAAAACGTTAGTGAGAGTTGTGTACAGACCTCCACACAGTAGTAGTGATGTTGGGAAGGGCATCAAACAGGAAATTAGAGGTGCATGCAATAAAGGTGCAGCAGTTATCATGGGTGACTTTAATATGCATATAGATTGGGCTAACCAAACTGGAAGCCTTACGGTGGAGGAGGATTTCCTGGAGTGCATAAGGGATGGTTTTCTAGACCAATATGTTGAGGAACCAACTAGGGGGGAGGCCACCTTAGACTGGGTGTTGTGAAATGAGAGAGGATTAATTAGCAATCTCGTTGTACGAGACCCCTTGGATAAGCGTGACCATAATATGGTGGAATTCTACATTAGGATGGCGAATGAAACAGTTAATTCAGAGACCATGGTCCAGAACTTAAAGAAGGGTAACTTTGAAGGTATGAGGCGTGAATTGGCTAGGATAGATTGGTGAATGATACTTAAGGGGTTGACTGTGGATGGGCAATGGCAGACATTTAGAGATCGCATGGATGAACTACAACAATTGTACATTCCTGTCTGGCGTAAAAATAAAAAAGGGAAGGTGGCTCAACCGTGGCTATCAAGGGAAATCAGGGATAGTATTAAATCCAAGGAAGTGGCATACAAATTGGCCAGAAATATCAGCGAACCCGGGGACTGGGAGAAATTTAGAACTCAGCAGAGGAGGACAAAGGGTTTGATTAGGGCAGGGAAAATAGAGTACAAGAGGAAGCTTTCAGAGGAAGTCCAGAACCAGGGCTCACAGTCTAAGGATAAGGGGTAAGCCATTTAGGACCGAGGTGAGGAGAAACTTCTTCACCCAGAGAGTGGTGAACCTGTGGAATTCTCTACCACAGAAAGTTGTTGAGGCCAATTCACTAAATATATTCAAAAAGGAGTTAGATGTAGTCCTTACTACTAGAGGGATCAAGGGGTATGGCGAGTAAGCAGGAATGGGGTACTGAAGTTGCATGTTCAGCCATGAACTCATTGAATGGCGGTGCAGGCTCGAAGGGCCGAATGGCCTACTCCTGCACCTATTTTCTATGTTTCTATGTTTCTAATAGGTGCCATTTTAGACAATGAAGGTTAGCTGTTTCTTTGTCAGCAACACTCTGGGGCCTGTCCAGGCTTTTCCATCTGTTTTATTCAGAATCCCCGTTACGTTAAAAACTCCCACATCAGCCCAGTTTGGACGGTTCTGTGGCTTGATTATATTATAACTCTGGGAGCAGTTACTATACCCCATATTTTGGCCTCCTTTGATGTTTCTAATCAGACAGACCGATTCCCCCGGTCTTCCTTTTCCTGTTGTATTAGTGATAACAAAAAATGGGGGCCGTTTGGAATTATTGTACCACGGTTGGTATCCCCCTTCAAAGGTAGTCAGATTGCAACCTGCTGACTTCCATTTTCGTGCCCAGTTTTCCGTATCCTGAAACGCATTGCCTGTTTTGTTTTGATTAATTATTCACTCAGCCATTTCCGAGATATTCAAGGGAACTGGCCTCAAGGGAATCCCTCCCTTTGAGTGAATAGGAATATGCGCACACACCCAACAACTAGAAATGTTACCTTGTTTGGCATAAATGTGTGACATATACAAGAAGGTATTTACATGCAATTCCCTTGCTACCCTACTATTTCCCTTTGGTGCAGAGGGTCGGCTAGTAAGAAGTAGGCAAATGCGTAGAATACCTACAGTCAGTAATACAGTAAATTTATACATTTTGGTAAAAAGTAATTATCCTTATTAGACTTCAGCTTCAGTTACGGGTGCTTGTTTAACGTGTGAGGCGTGGATTCAGGCTTTCTTTCCTTGGACTTTAACAGCTGCCTGGGTGGTCAATAACACTTGATAAGGTCCCTCCCACTTGGCACCCAAAGGTTCTTTATGCAACTTTTTCACATACACCCAGACTCCCGGGATGATGTCGTGTCCTCCTTCGGGTGGACTACCCCAAGCTGCCGATACCTGTCGGGAAACAGAACTAATAGCATTGGTTAAGTTCTGACAGTATGATAATAAAGTGTCACTCATTAAGTGAACATCAGCTTTCCGTAAATCGATAGTTCCTGGCAGCGACATGGGTCTTCCCGTTATAATTTCAAACGGGCTTAGACCTGTAGTTCTGTTTGGGGTTGCCCTAATACTACATAGCACTATTCGTAGTACCTGGGGCCATGGTGTTCCTTCTTGGTGATATTTGGCAAGCCATTGTTTCAGAGTTCGATTCATTCGCTCTACTTGTCCTGATGATTGTGGATGATAAGGACAGTGTAAATCCCACGTAATGTTCAGTAACCTACAGACTTCTTGGCAGACAGCACCTGTGAAGTGTGTTTCCTGATCTGAGTCAATGCTACTTGGGACTCCCCATCGGGGAATGTAATTCTTACACAAGACCTTTGCAGTGTGATTAGCTGTGGCTCTTTTAGTTGGGACAGCTTCTACCCATCCAGAGAATCTGTCGACCATGACAAGAATGTTAGTGTATCCTTGGCATGAAGGAAGAGATATATAAGCAACCTGCAGATGCTGGAATGGTCCGACAGGGGCAGGGGGCCTCAGTTGGGGTATTACCGTGATGGGTCCAGAATTATTTTTCTGGCAGACCACACAGCGGTCTGCTACCAGCTGGGCATGTTTTTTAAATCCCCGATCCCACCAGCTTTTCTGGAACCATGCTGTCATCTGTTGTGAGGCCAAGTATCCCCACGAGTGGATCTGTTGGGCTAAAAAAGGCATAAGCGCTTGTGGCACGACTGGCTTGTCGGTAACTCTTTGTCTCCAGACACCATCTTCACATAGCTTAATTCCTGCCTCAATCCATGTCCATTTTTCCTCTCGGGAGCACTCGCCTTGCATTGTTTGAAGGTCTCGTGTCAGAGTCCTGAGTGCTTTCAATCTGCACATCTGTGTTGGTTCTTCTGGGGGAACGCCCTGTGAGGCAGCATCTTTGGTTGGCTAGGGCATTTCCCTGTGCTTCCATGGTATTTTCCTTGGTATGTGCCTTACACTTCAGGATGGACACTTCCTGAGGTAATTGTATGGCCTCTAGTAAGTCTCGGACTTCTTTTCCATTTCGGATAGGTGTACCAGCAGCAGTGAGGAATCCTCTTTTCCGCCATAACAGACCAAAGTCGTGAGCGACTCCAAAAGCATAACGCGAATCTGTGTAGACATTAGCTGTCTGTCCTTCTGCTATTCGACATGCTTCTGACAGGGCCCGTAACTTGGCCTGTTGTGCTGACGTTCCTGAGGGTAAACATCCTTTTGCCACTACCTCATATAAGGTTGTAACTGCCCATCCTGCTTTTCTGGTGCCATTGTCAATAAAGGAGGAACCATCTGTAAACAGGATGAGGTCTGGGTTGTGCAGAGGCTCCTCTGCTGCTAAGGCTGCTTCTTCTGTTTCTTTTAAAATCTCCACGCAGTCATGCTCTTCACATTCTTCCCCCTCTTGCTCCCTCGATTCTGACATCGGGAGCATAGTTGCGGGATTAACCGGGCTGGCCCGGACGATATGGAGATTAGGAGCTTCCAAAACTACTGTCCAGCGGGTCCATCTAGCTGCTGTCACCTGAGACATTCTATTCATAGACAGCAAAGCGTGTACGGTGTGGGGACACTTGACAATCAGCTTTTGGTCGAGGACTAGACCCGCAGTGGTCATTACCGCTCGACATGTAGCTTCCATGGCCCTTAGGCAACTTCCTTATCTGAGGGCTACCGCATCCAGTTTTGCCGAATAATAGCCAATAGGTCTTTGCCGATCCCCATGTTGTTGTGTCAGTATAGCTGTCATATATCCTTCTTTCTCATGGACAAACAGGGTAAATGGCTTACCACTGTCGGGGATTCCCAGAGCCGGTGCCGAACACAAAGCCTTTTTCAAACTCAGGAAGGCCTCTTGCTGTTCCTTAGTGAGGGTGATGGCTTCTTTAGAAGCACGTTTCCCCTTTAAAATATCATTCAATGGCTGAGCAAGCTGTGTGAAGGAGTAAATCCAATTTCTGTTAACGTTACACAATCCCAAAAAAGACCTTAGTTCCTGAATAGTGGTGGGTTTTTTAGCAGCCTGAATGGCAGCAGTTCTATCCTGGGTAAGTTCTCTCTTTCTTTGTGAAATCTTTTGTCCCAGGTATACAACCTCTTCTTGGGATATTTGTGCTTTGTTGATGCTGGCTTTATGTCCTTTCAGCCAAAGGTGGTCCAGCAATTTCGTAAATCTTGTTCATGCTGTTCTTCCGTGTTTGAAGCTAGCAGGAGATCGTCTACATATTGGATGACTGTGGATGACAGGGGAGGTAATTCTTGGAAATGGCTTTGTAAAGCCATGTGGAATACCGTAGGGCTGTTGTGGAAACCCTGCGGTAACCGCGTCCAAGTATACTGTTGTGCTTGGACCGTGAAAGCAAACCATTGTCGAACCTCCAGTGCCAGAGGCACCGACCACAATCCGTTGGCCATATCTATAACCGAGAAATATTTATGTTCTGGTTTGAGGGCATTAAAAATGGTGGCGGGATCAGCGACCAAAGGAGCTTTTTGATCAATACACTGGTTAGCTTTCCTATAATCGACAGTCAAACACCAAATCTCATTCTGTACCGGCCACACAGGGCTATTGGAGGAGCTATGCGTTTTAATAAGCACCCCTTGTTTCTCCAATTGCTGAATAACAGTAAGATTCCCGCAATGGCAGTTGGACTGATGGGATACTGTTTAGTGCATGGAGGCTTGGTCCCGGTAAATGCCGCAGGCTCCATCTGGAGTAGGCCACAATCGTTCTTATCTTTAGCCCATATCGGGTGTTCCTTCAATTCTTCTTTCTTCAAAGTTCTAATTGACCATGTCACCCGACCATCCTCGAAATGCAACGATGAATCTACTTGGATTAGAACGTCCATTCCCAAAAGGGGTTCATCTACTGGGCCTATCCAGACCGGCGTGGTTAGTTCATGTGGACCCAGCCCTATAAGTACCGGTGTTGTCCTTTTAATTTCCATTTTATGGCCCCCAACTCCATAGGCTGTACGTGCCCGACATTCCAACGGCAAAGAGTCATCATATTGTAGGGGTAAGCATGTTAATTCCGCCCCTGTGTCTAAAAGACAGTCCACATCCTTATCGCCCACCCTCACAGTTATATATAGCCCATTTCCCCTCTGTTGTAGTAGTGCGAGGAGGGGGGCCAGGGTGGGCTCTAATCGTTTTTTGCTATCCCAAGTAACTCCTTATGTTGTTGTATTGTCAGTCACTTAAATGCTTCTATGAGGTCATTATCTTGTGACAAGCCTGGCTTGTTGGCTGAATTGTATCCCTGGCTGTGTCCTCTTCCCCGGCCGCGACCTTGCTGTTTTGCCCTGCACATCTTGGCCCAATGACCTTCTTTTCCACAATAATGACATTTTCCGGGTAATTTTCCTAATAACTGTTTCTCGGAATCCTGGGATTTCCATCCCATAGCCTGTACAGCTCGGACTTTAGCTCCCATATCCCGATCTAATTGGTTACATCGATCCACCAATGCTGCAAAGGTAGTTCCTCTACCTTCCCAGTCCGGTAACACTATCTTAAGCATTTTGGACAGTTCTGGCTTTAGACCTGCCACGAAAGTTGCTTTCAGGGGTCCAAACACTTGTTCATCTATTTCCTCATCCGTATTATTCATACCTGAATGTTCTAGCCACGTGCATCTAAACCGCTCGTCATACTCCAGGACCTCCTCTGTTCCTTTCTGTTGGCAGGCTGCAATTTTTCCCCAGTCTGTCTTAGCTGGACTGAAGGCTTGCAGCCAGTGTTTAATCACCTCCCATCCTGCGTTTAATTCTTGCTCATTCTGCCCCAAAGCTTCTTCTACCTTGTCGTGCAATTTTCTTCCCTGTGTTTTTGGCACCATTACGGTCAAAATTTGCACTCCGTCCCAGGGATGAAGTTGATATATATTTCTTAAGCAGTCCAATTGGTCCCACATTTTAACTCCCCCTTTCTTTGGATTGGGCAATTCCTTGGATCATTTATCAATTTTCTCTGGGTCTGCCGGATCATGAAATAAGTATTCTGCATACACCCTTTTCCTCGTTTTTTTGGTTCCGCACTCATCCGCAGTCTCTTCTGATTTGACTACAACTCGTCTTTTTTTAAACGGGGCAAAGCGCACCCCTAATTCTTCATCCTCCGTCCCTATATCGTCAGAGGATTCAGAATCCGTATCTATTCCTCAGTCGTGTCCTCGGGTTTGCGCTTTTAATTTATCCAAACATGGGTACCCTTTGAATTGACCAATACATTTTCCTTTTCCTATTACTGTCTCTTGACCTAATGATTTTTTCCATTCTTTAATTTCACCTTTAAGATCTTTAATTTCCGCTTCCGACTTTTCAAGTTCAAGTCTTTTCTGTCGCAGCTGTGCACAAACAGCTTGCAATTGGTCCTTTGTACTGGTCAGGTCCCTATCATGTTGGGAACACGTTATAATTTAATTCCGCTGTCGGATCTGTCCCATAACGACTATGGACCATCTGATTCGCTCTTTATTTTTCATACGGGTCGTTTTTCCCCAGACCTTTTTAATCTCGTCCAAGGATCATTGTCCTTTGGAGGTTCCGTACTTTTGTTCGATCTTAATACAGGTTTTAGATCAGTCGAATTGTTGCTCTATGTATTCTTTCAACTGTTGGAGGATTTCATCTATCGAAACCTCAGGTGGTGCCCGCCCGCCTTTAACAGTTGTAGGCAATTCTTTGCTCTTATCTCCTGCTGCCATAGTACTAATTTCTTTACTGGGGTCTTGAGTCGTAGGCTTTCCAGCCGATCAGTGGGTCGGTGATTAATTAACTAACACACCGCCGAAGTTAGACATCTATGGGACCTCGAGCCGACTACCAACCGGAGGGTTCGCAAACCGGAGGCTTTCGGAATCGCGTACAAGGAGAGGCGAATTTAGACTTTTGACCGAGGACTTTTATAAAGAGGAGTCCTTACCTCAGTATGTAGGCCCGATGTCCAAAATTAAATTTCTTTCCTCAGCGATCGTGTTCGTGACGCCAAAATTGTTAGATCTCTTAATTTTCAATGAAATGCGAACTCCGGTTGTAGTTTTAATGTAATTTTATTCTGGCAGCAGCAACAAGCTTTTGGCTTTAAGCCAGGCCTTTGTCCTTCTGAGACCACATGGCCAAAATGGCTGTTCTTATACCTGACTCAGTTGACAGAAAAGAACGCGCCTTCTTTGACCTTATTGGCTCAATTGATATACTGTTACCCTTTAATTGGCTCACTACCAAAGGTCCTAAAATGTCAGGTTGATTGATGACTTAATGCAATGTGGTCTGTGTTTTCTCAAAACTGCAGCCAGGCTGCAAAGCTTGAATTCTCTATCATCTGGCCTCAACCTGCCTCCAATCTGTCCACTTCAAGTTTTAATGGAGGCGGGATGGAGGTGGGCAGCCAAGCCGCTTGCAGGAGTTGAATTTCATAGAATCATAGAATCGTTACAACACAGTAGGAGGTCACTCGGCCCATTGAGCCCGTGCCGGCTCTCTGTAAGAGCAGTTCAGATCGTCTCAATCCCCCGCCCTTTCTCCGTAGCCCTTCAGATTTTTTCCTTCAGGTACTTATCTAATTCCCTTTTGAAAGCCACGATTGAATCTGCATCCATCACCCTTTCACGCAGTGCATTCCAGATTATAACCACTCGCTGCGTAAAAAGACTTTCCTCATGTCGCCTTTGGATCTTCTGTGGATGATCTCAATCTTAGAGACAAAGAAGTCTGTGAGCTTCTCACATTTTTTGTTGGAGGTGAGGGTAGAGACTGGGGAGAGGGATTTAAGAAGAATAGAAGCCAGTGTTTATCTTTACATTCCAGAATGATTCTGGAATAGTGAGCAATTTTGGCAGATGAGAGCAGGATTCGATAATGCTTCATGTGGTCCAGCCAGATCTGATGGTGAATGGCTAAACCAGTTGTCCGCCATACCCATTCAAGTTTACTTCTCTTGGACTTAAGAGAGCAAAGGTGAGGGGGAACAGCCAGGGTGAGAGAGAGTAATTGTTTCAATATAGACTAGGGCATCAAAGGTGGTGGTGAGGGTATGATTGAGCAGATCGGTAACTGCAGAGATTTCATGGTGAATGGAGGGCCAAAGTCTGGACAGTTGGGAGTTGATAAGTGCAGTTGCAAGAGAGTTGGGAGAGAGTTTTTTCCAAGGGCGGACACAGAAGGAGGTAGGGTTTGGAGGGGAAGGGGAGGTGGGGTGGTGGGAGGGGGATGTGGCTGGAGAGTGATATGAGGATGTGGTCAGAGATGGCCTTCTCTGCGTTTGACACGATGGGAGTAGCAAAGCCACGAGAGATAGCAAGGTCGAGGGGGTGGTCGTGAATATGGGTTGGGGTGTTTACCTGGAGAGAGAGATTAAGGAAGGATAGGAGGCAAGTGAACTCCGAGGAGAGACAGCATGATAAATTGAAAAGAAGGTTGAAATCACCGAGGATGAGAAGTCCTCATAGGTAATGGTAGAGTGAGGGATATGCTGTGCCATGAGGTTACAGATTGTGGTTGAATGCAATTCTGCTGCTGGTGATGTCCACAGCACTTAATAGATGCCCAATTTTGGGCTGCTGGATCTGTTCTGAATCTATCCCATTTAGCACGGTGTTAGTTTTACACAATACGATGGAGGGTGTCCTCAGTGTGAAGACTGGATTTCATTTCCACGAGAACTGTGCGGTGGTTACTCCTACCAATACTGTCATGGACAAATGCATCTGTGCCAGGTAGCTTGTTGAAAATGAGGTCAAGTAGATTTTTCCCTTGTGTTGGTTCTCTCAACATCTGCCTTCAGGACTCGACCAGCTCAGTCAGTGGTACTACTGAACCTCTCTTGGTGATGGACATTGAAGTTCCCCACCCAGAGTATGTTCCATGCCCTTGCTACCCTCAGTGCTTCTTCCAAGTGGTGTTCAACCTGAAGGAGTACTGATTCATCAGCTGAAGGAGGGCGGTAGGTGGTAAACAGCAGATTTCATTGCCCATAGTTGATCTGAAGCCATGAGACTTCATGGGGTCCAGAGTCAATGTTGAGGACGCCCAGGACTGTATACCAGCTCTGGTGGGCCTGTCCAGCGGTGTGACAGGACATACCAAGGGATGGTGATGGAGGAGTCTGGGACATTGTCTGAAAGGTATGATTCAGTGAGTGTGACAATGTCAGGCTGTTGCTTGACTAGTCAGGAGGACAGCTCTCCCAAATTTGGCACAGTCCCAGATCTTTGTGAGGAGGACTTTGCAGGGTTTGGGCTGGGTGTGCCTTTTTCGTGTTCAGCGCCTAGGTCGATGCCGATTTGTCCATCCGGTTTTATTCTCAATATACTTCTTTGTAGTGGAATGGCTTGCTTGGCTATTTCAGAGTGCGGTTAAGAGTCAATCAAATTGCTGTGGGTTAGAAGCCACATATAGGCCATACCAGGTAAAGACAGCAGATTTCATTCTCTGAAGGACATTAGTGAACTAAATAGTTTTGTACGACAATTATGGCAGTTTCATGGTCACCATTACTGATACTAGCTTTTAATTCCAGATTTATTTAATTAACTGAATTTAAATTCCCCGTCTGCCGTGGTGGGATTTGAACTCATGGCTCGGGGTCATTAGTCCAGGCCTCTTTGGATTACTGGTCCAGTTACATAACCACAATGCTACTATACCCCTGTACGCAGAGCACGCAGATCGTGACGTGAATCAGCATGTCACACTGATTGGATGTCAGTAGTGGCAATTTCATCCTCAGCACTGAAGCCAACGCCCTCTCTTAACCTCACACAGCTGTGTTCAGCAGCAAGAAGAACAATCCATACACTATGTAAAGGGATGATCCCTTACTTACAGGTTAGTTGCTGATTGATTTCTACTGTCTGTTGCTGAGTTTGTAAAAGTGTTTGGTGTTTTCAAAACTTCTTTAAAGTTGCTTAAAGTTTACAAATAGTGTTATGGCACATGCTCAAGGACATGGTACTACTTGCAAGGGGTCTGCTCAGACCAGTTGCCCCCAGACATGGTGCTGTAGTTTGTACCCCCTTGGCCTGCAGTGTGACCGGGAGAATGAGCAGCAGCGACACATAGCAGGACAAGCTGCTAGAAGAGGCAGGAGGAGGAGAGGGAGAAGGAGGAGGCCAAACCCACCCTCTATCTACATCAGCCTCAATGAAAAACAGTGCATGTCTCCATTTTACTAAGGAAGTGCTCACTGAAATCTGCCACCTGCCGTAGCAGACCTGCAGCCTCAGTCCAGGGCAAGGGCGACACTGCCACTGGCTGTAAAGGTGATCGTGGCCTTGAACTTCTTTGCATCCTTCCAGGGTGGAGCAGGCAACATCTGTAACATCTCCCAGTTCGCCGTCAACTCTTGTATAAGGGGGTGAGTAAGGCTCTGTATGCAAAAAGAGCTGAATACATTCACTCTCTCTTACCAGAGAGAAGCCAGAAGAGTGAGTACGTGTCTTCACCAGGATATCAGGCTTCCTCACAGTGCAGGATGCCATTGACTGCACACATGTTGCTTTGCAGGCACCACAGCACAATTTGGAGATGTACTGCAACTGGAAGGGACTCCACTCCCTCAATATCTAGCTGGTGTGTGACCATACTCAGAGCATCATGCAAGTCAATGCTCGGTATCCTGGCAGCAGCCATGATGCCTTAATTCTGCGGCAGACAGCTGTGCCATCAGTCTTTGAGCTACCACGACAAACCAGAGAATATGGTGAATAGAGCGACAAGAGCTATCTGCTGACGACCTGGCTCATGGCTCCACTGCGCAACCCACGCACATAATGGAATCCATGCTGCCACACGGAATCTGATAGAGCAAACCAATAGTGTCCTTGAACAATGCTTCCGCTGTCTAGACCGCTCTGGAGGAGCCCTGCAGTACCAGAGAAATCAAACCTAGCCAGGATGATTGGGTATGGGCATACTGTCATGTTCAATGGTTTCAGTGTCTCCACTGGCCATGGCCACAGTCACAGCCACTCCTATTATGCTGAGCACTGTCTCCTTGAGCAATGTGTGTGCAGTCAGGAAGTGTGTCTGTCCCCCTCTGTGTGGTGTCCTTACACCCTACTATAGAATCACACGAGGCATGTACTGCAGATAAGGTCACTACGTGACCTGAACCTTTATTCCCAGGACCAAGAAATACTGACCCTGCGTGGGACCTCCCTTTATATACCTGGATGACCAGGTGAGGAGTGTCTCCCACAAGTTCACCCCCTGTGGTCAAGGTGTGCATTACTCAGGTGTATACAGTGTACAGTGTCGTTACATAAAGGTTACAGTAGTGTGAAGGTTACAAACATGATATCACCTCCCCCCAACGTCTTTGGGTCAAAGATTGAGTCTTTCAGGTAGTCGATGTTCTCTCGTGGAGCGCCGCAGTTAGGGCTCTGGTGGTTGGGCCTTAGCATGCATCTCTGTCGCTTGAGCTAATTCCGGCCTGTCTGGGCTGGCCGCAGGGACTGTGCATGCTGGTGAATGTCCTTGTTGCTCATTCTCTGGCAGCAGTGTGGGTAGCATCTCATGATCTTCCTCATGTTCCTCAGTGTCCATGCTGAACCTTTTCTTTACTTGGTCCAGATGTTTGCGGCATATCTGCCCATTGTTAAGTCTGACCACTATGACCCTATTCCCCTCTTTGCCAATTACAGTACCCTCAAGCCACTTGGATCCCAAAGCATGATTGAGAACGAATGCAGGGTCATCAATTTCTATGCATCACCCCACTGAGTTGCGATCATGGCACTCGGTTTGGGACTGGCGCTTGCCCTCAACAATGTCTGACAGGGCTGGATGACTGAGGGACAGCCGCGTTTTAAGCATGCATTTCATGAGTAGTTCCGCGGGCGGGACTCCCGTGAGTGAATGCGGGCAGGACCTATAGGCCAGCAGGAGGCGCGATAGGCGGTACTGAAGGGAGGGTCCTTGAATCTGGAGCATGCCCTGTTTTATGATTTGAACCGCACGTTCCGCCTGGCCATTGGAAGCCAGCTTGAACGGTGCTGTCCTGACATATTTGATACCATTACCCGACATAAACTCCTGGAATTCATAGCTAGTGAAACACGGGCCATTATCGCTAACCAGGATGTCCGGCAAGCCGTGGGTCGCAAAGATCGTACGCAGACTCTCCACGGTGGTGGATGTCGTGCATGAATTCAATATGATGCACTCGATCCATTTTGAGTATGCATCAACAACAATCAGGAACACTTTTCCCATGAACGGGCCAGCGTAGTCAACGTGAATACGTGACCATGGCCTGGTGGGCCAAGGCCACGGGCTGAGTGGGGCCTCGCTGGGGGCATTACCCTACTGAGCATACGTCGTGCACCTGCGAACCCAATGTTCCAGGTCTGAGTCAATTCCCGGCCACCATACATGTGACCGGGCAATTGCCTTCATTAGCACAACGCCTGGGTGCTCGCTGTGGAGTTCCCTGATGAATGCCTCCCTGCCCTTCTGGGGCATGGCGACCCGGCTGCCCCATAGCAGGCAGTCAGCTTGGATGGAGAGCTCATCCATCCGTCTGTGGAATGGCCCGACCTCCTCGGGGCACGCTCCGTGTGCGGGCGCCCAATCCCCAGTCAGGACACATTCTTTATCAGGGATAGGAGAGGATCTCTGTTGGTCCAGATTTTGATCTGGCGGGCTGTGATGGGGGAGCCTGCGGTGTCGAAAGCCTCAACGGCCATGACCATCTCCGCGCTTTGCTCCGACACCGCCTCAGTGGTTGCCAGTGGGAGCCTGCTGAGCGCGTCAGCGCAATTTTCAGTGCCTGGCCGATGCCGTATGGTGTAGTCATACGCAGCCAGTGTGAGAGCCCATCGCTGTATGCGAGCTGACGCATTGGCATTGACAGCCTTGCTGTCGGACAAAAGGGATGTTAAAGGCTGTTGGTCCATTTCTAACTCGAACCTTCTGCCAAAAAGGTACTGGTGCATCTTTTTCACCCCTTGGACACATGCGAGTGCTTCCTTTTCGACCAGCCCGTACCCCCTTTCTGCTTGGGAGAGCGACTTGGAGGCATTAGCCTCAGGTTGGAGTTTGCCCTCACCATTGCTCTGCTGCAACACGCACCCAACCCCATAGGATGATGCATCGCATGTCAAGACCAATTTCTTACAGGGGTCATACAGCGTCAATAACTTATTAGAACAAAGCAGGTTCCGCGCCCGATTGAAAGCCCATTCCTGACAGCCACCCCAAAACCAATCGCAACCTTTATGCAGGAGCACGTGTAGCAGCTCCAACAATGTGCTTAAGTTCGGCAGAAAGTTCCCGAAATAGTTCAATGGTCTCAGAAATGAAAGCAACTCTGACATGTTGCCAGGCCTGGGCGCACGACGGATCGCCTCCGTTTTGGATTCGGTAGGCCGGATCCCGTCTGCAGCAACCCTCCTGCCCAAAAACTCGACCTTTGGGGCCAAAAACACACACTTGGACTACTTTAGTCGCAAGCCTACCCGGTCCAGTCGGCATGGCACCTCCTCCAGGTTGCGGAGATGTTCCTCGGTGTCTCGACCGGTGATTAGGATATCATCTTGGAATACGATTGTTCCAGGAATGGATTTAAGCAAGCTTTCCATGTTCCTCTGGAAGATAGCGGCCACTGAACAAATGCCGAACGGACACCTGTTGTAAACAAATAGCCCCTTGTGCATAGTGATGGTGGTCAGAAGCTTGGATTCATCAGCCAGTTCCTGAGTCATGTAGGCTGAGGTGAGGTCCAATTTGGCGAACAGCTTGCCACCTGCCAGCATGGAAAAAGATCCTCCGCTCTCGGAAGCGGGTACTGGTCCTGTAGTGACACTCAAGGTTGATGGTGGCCTTGTAGTCACCACAAATCCTGACCGAGCCATCCGCTTTAAGGACAGGAATGATGGGGCTTGCCCAGTCACTGAATTCAACAGGCGAAATTATGTCCACCCTTAGCAGCCTGTCCAACTCACTCTCAATTCTCTCACGCATCACATACGGCATGGCTCTGGCTTTGTGGTGCATTGGTCTGGCGTCCGGGGTGATGCGTATCACTACTTTGGTGCCTTTAACAGTCCCGACACTTGGTTGAAAAAGTGGTTCGAATTTCTGTAGGACCTGTGAGCATGAACTTCGCTCCACAGATGAAATGGCGTGCACATCCCCCCATTTCCAGTTCATCTCGGCTAACCAGCTCCTCCCCAAGATCATTCCCTGGGACAATCCAGAGTAGCAGCCGGTTCTCCGATCCATTGTGTGTGACCACCAAGTTTGCAATGCCTAGTACTGGGATGATCTCTCTGGTGTACATCTGTAACTGCGTGTCGATGCGTTCCAATTTGGGCCTGTTAGCTTTGTGTGGCCATAGTTTTTCAAATTGTTGGGCACTCATAAGTGACTGGCTGGCTCCTGTGTCCAGTTCCATGCGTACCGGGATGCCATTTAATAGAACTTTCATCATCATAGGTGGCGTTTTGGTATACGAGCTGTGGATGTCTGCCACATGAACCCGCTGGCCTTCAGAGTCCATAGCTTGGCCCCAAGCATCACCCTGCCTTGAAGACCCCTCGTCTGGTTCCTCTGCCTCGTAAATTAGCCTCGCTACGGGCTTTCTGCACATTCTGGCCAGATGTCCTTTGAAGGTATAGTTTCTACAGATAAATTATTGAAACTTGCAAGTTTTCACAGTATGTCTGCCACCGCACCTCCAGCATGAGCTGAGATTGTTGTGAACAAAGGAACTGTTAGCAGGCATTCCTCTCTGATTGTCTCTTTGATTATTCCTGAGCACTCTGTTGGTGAGTGTCAATGGTCCCATCCAGGGACGCATTGTCCCTTGTGATGGCGTGAATTGCCAATCCCCCTGCCATTGTCTCTGTTGCTGGCCCACTCTAGAGTCTGTTGCTGCCTGGGCGGTGTCAAATTGCCCTTGCCTGCCTGTGGGGTTCTGCGTCTCGTTAACAATGTTATAAAGTGGTGTTACATTAGCTACCCTCCAGTCCATAGAAACTGATCCAGAGTTGGAAAATGATCACCAATGCATCCACTATGCACCACTTCCTTATGTACTCTGGGATGCAGACTATCAGGCCCCAGGAATTTATCGGCCTTCAATCCCATCAATTTCCCTAACACAATTTCCTGCCTAATAAGGATTTCCTTCAGTTCCTCCTTCTCACCAGACCATCGGTCTCCTAGTATTTCCGGAAGGTTATTTGTGTCTTCCTTCGTGAAGACAGAACCAAAGTATTTGTTCAACTGGTCCGCCATTTCTTTGTTCCCTATTATAAATTTACCTGAATCTGACTGCAAGGGACCTACATTTGTCTTCACTAATCTTTTTCTCTTCACATATCTATGGAAGCTTTTGCAGTCAGTTTTTATGTTCCCAGCAAGCTTCCTCTCATACTCTATTTCCCCCCTTATAATTAAACCCTTTGTTCTCCTCTGCTGAATTATAACATTCTTCCAGCCCTCAGGTTTGCTGCTTTTCTGGCCAGTTTATATGCCTCTTCCTTGGATTTAACACTATCCTTAATTTCCCTTGTTAGCCACAGTTGAGCCACCTTCCCCGTTTTATTTTTACTCCAGACAGGGATGTCCAATTGTTGAAGTTCATCCATGTGATCTTTAAATGTTTGCCATTGCCTATCCACCGTCAACCCTTTAAGTATCATTCGCCAGTCTATTCTAGCCAATTCACGTCTCATACCATCGAAGTTACCTTTCCTTAAGTTCAGGACCCTAGTCTCTGAATTAACTGTGTCACTCTCCATCTTAATAAAGAATTCTACCTTATTATGGTCACTGTTCCCCAAGGGACCTCACACAACAAGATTGCTAATTAGTCCTCTCTCATTACACAACACCCAGTCTAGGATGGCCAGCCCTTTAGTTGGTTCCTCGACATATTGGTCTAGAAAACCATCCCTAATACACTCCAGGAAATCCTCCTCCACCGCATTGCTACCAGTTTGGTTAGCCCAATCAATATGTAGATTAAAGTCGCCCATGATTACTGCTGTACCTTGATTCCCTTATTTCTTGTTTGATGCTGTCCCCAACCTCACGACTACTGTTTGGTGAAGCCCTTTCTCTAGCCTGCTGTGCTATTCCTGTATGTTTCCCAGGTGAGTTCCCTTCTACAATTACTTCCAGTATCTGGTGTTGTCAAACTGCACCTCCTCTTTAAGAGGTGCAGACTGGCTTTAAGAATTTTAGGCTTGCTTTAATTGGTGCTAGCTTGAATGAACTTGGGCCCCTGTTGAGCATACAGCCACTCAGCAGTGTATTTGGTGTCGGGCTACACCCCACTATCATTTAAAATAGCAGGCAGCACAAAGCGGGTTAATCACGCTTCGAGATCCCAATGCCCGTTTTTGGAGGCTATCGAATGCTTTACCATAAGCAGCTGTTATGGTTGAGTCTATAACATTATCTAAAAAGCAGTTGGATAAATATTTGAAAATAAAGCATATAAAAGAATACAGGGAAAGAGCAGGAAATGGGATTGCAGTAGAAATCTGCAGTTAAGGGGTTTGCACTGGAAGAACTATCATGGGCCAAATCGCCTGTTTCTAAACTGAAATTTCTATGATTTGATCTGTAGAACTCATTTAAATAAATAATCTGCATTTATATAGCATCTTTCACAACCTCCTAAAGTGCTTCACAGCCAATAAATTACTTTTGAAATATATTCACTGTATTTAATTTTAAGATTTCCTAAAGCTTAAGGGAACAGTAGCATAATGATAATGTTACTGGATTAGTAATCTAGAGGCCTGGACTAATAATCTCATAGACAAGAGTTCAAATCCCACCACAACAACTGGAAAATTTTAATTCAATTAAATAAATCTGGAATAAAAACTGATGACCATGAAACTTACCAGATTGTTGTAAAACCCTTCTGGCTCACTAACGCCCTTTAGCAAAGCAGATCTGCTGTCCTTACCCGGTCTGGCCTATATGTGATTCCAGACCCACATCAATGTGGTTGACTCTCAACTGTCCTCTGAACTGGCATAGCAAGCCCCTCAAGGGCAATGAGGGATATGCAATAAATGCTGGCCTTGCCAGTGATGCCTACATCCCGTGAACAAATTTTAAAAAGCTTTTTGCAACTGCAACTTGCATTTATGTAGGGCCTTTAACACAGTAAAGGTGTTTCTCGAAGCGTTATCTAATAAGCAAAATTTATGCTCATCACCATTGTCTATTTCTATTTGAATTAATGTTGTGTACCTCCAAAGACAATCCCAAATCATTTAACATTGTTCATCCAACCTGCAGGTCTATGGGGTTTAGTGAACAATGCTGGAAGAGCAACCCCAATAGGACCCACAGAATGGCTGACAGTGGATGATTTTAAGAGAGTTTTGGATGTTAATCTACTTGGACTTATTAATGTCACTCTTCATTTTCTGCCACTGGTGAAAAAGGCAAAGGGAAGGATTGTGAATGTTGCTAGTGTTATGGGCCGTATTTCATTTGCTGGTGGTGGCTACTGTTTATCGAAATGTGGAGTGGAGTCTTTTTCAGACATTTTAAGGTAAGTACCCAGTAAGCTGTAAGGCAAGCAAATGATAAATAACAGCATTGAAAGATTTGTTTTTACTTTACATACAATAACTGTTAGAATTTGGTTAGATTAGATAATGTACATTGCGAGTAAACCAAACAGCAGTACTGTACTCTGTTTAAATATGCAGCTATAGAGGGTATATATTGAGAAAGACATTTTTCAACCTTCCTGCAACAGAAGGGTTTCACTCCGGAGATGATTTTTTTCTGTTGAATTGTGACTTTTAGTCAACAATGAAAGGAGACAAAGGCCTGCTCCATAATTCTTTTATTCCATAGTGCAGTCTAATGTGACTAATAATGCAATAGTTGCTACACTGAGGTCTAAGGCCTGTTTTATATTAATTTAATTCAGAATTATAGAAAGATACAGCACAGAAGTAGACCATTCATCTCATTGGATGTTTGGTGGGTCTTTGACAGAGCTATCCAATTAATGTTTAAATTAGTTAATGACCATAGCATACATTCTCAGTGCTCAAACAGTATTGCAGTTGTTCAGTGCCTGTCTAAAATGGACACCGGATGGTTTTTCCCTTCAGCCATGCTAGTGCTCTTTATTAAAGGGGGCTCTTCTGCTTTTTAGTTGTGGTAAGTAGCTGTATATTGACCCCATGATTTGCCTGCTTCATTTTTTTTGTTGCTTTCACTACTAAAGCTGTTCAGATCTGTTTAAAGCTGCATCTTAATTCCCATCTATATGTTTGCCAAGAGAACTGTAATTGTCCTGAGCCTAAATAAGACTTATGGGCATTGCTCGGGTACCCCTCTCAGTCTACTAGTGCTGGAGGAGGAAGATGAGGATCCGTGTAGGCATAACAGGTGTTTTTCTCCATGTGAGCCAACTAGCCTAATCACACTCTTCTGTTTGTACACCAAACCCTTTAATTATCCTCTTTTTCAAGCAACTATTTATTTTCTTTTTGAAGAATTTTTTGGACTGTGCTTCAACATTGTGCCCAACCAAAAAACAGTATTCCCACCATTGCCCTCAGACTAATGTGAAGACTAATGAACACCTTGAACTTCCACGGGGTTCTCCCAATCTCCCAAAACTGTAACTTTGGCAGAAGATCGGCGGAAATCCTGGGGAAATGGCGTATAAATGGGTATTTTTAGCCATTGATGCTGTTTCTCCAGGAGTTCTGCTGATCTTCCACTGGAGAACCCCTGTGGAAATTCCAGGAATTTTGCATTTCTTCACAACTACTTTATTGTGCCTCATGCCAAATGAACTGTACTGACTCATTACAGCACATTAACCCAAATTGTATGAACCCTAACCATGTATGGTGCAGATGTGTTTAGACTGTTTTACCTTGGTGCTTCCCCTCATGGCAGTGTATGATGTGTGGCTTCTACTTCTTAACCACATATCCCCAGTGGGAGCAGCAAGTGAAATGTTTAGCTTCTGTATGTCAGAGCCTGCCTCTAGGTATGGAGGTGGTTCAGTACCCCTCTTTGCTTGGTCAGTAGATATCCCTGCAACTACAGACACCACATGGTAGCAGTCTAGACCTGTATGTTTTTGGTTACAATGAAAGTAATTTGAGTGGGATTACTAGTGGTGTAGATGTGGCATCATCTTGAGAGATATCTCCATTATCCAAGCTAGGACCTGCTAGTGCCCTACTGCTGGACACTCCCTCAGTATGCCCAGAGAACTGCATGTAAACAGACCCCTGGACAATAACAAAATAGATTATAGCTGTCTCAATCTGATTCCACAACCTGGTTAATCCAGACAGGTCAGGCCACTGTAGTTTGAAGCCCTTAGAGCCACAATCAGAGCATTTGTTATGAGAACTATGTTTCAGCTTTGAACCTCGGCTGAAATGACTCTACTACCGAGCTGCTTGGAGTGGCCAGATTCTCTTTGGTGGTCCATAGCTTGGTCAGGGAGCCATACAGAACTGCACATGCGAGCTATGGACTTTTTCCACTGTCACCACTATGTTGTGCAGATTGCTTGCTACTATTAAATGCTTATGGCAAGCTATCAACTTGCATTTATTGGCAGACCTTGTGAGGTCTATGTCCCTGGGCTGGCTCTCCATTCCGTAGATTATGGTTCTTCCTCTGCCACTTCTACCTACACCTCACTTGTGCTCAATAATTCACTAACTGTTACCTTCTGCATCTCACTAAGTGAACATCCCAGATGTATTTGTACTGATGCTTACACTTTAAGCACCTGCAATACAGGGTGCTTTAAGATTTATTGTCCAGGAATTAGATTGCCTTGGCACCTGGCCCTCTTGGATGCCTAGAGCATCAAAAGAAGGATATGTTTCAGAACTCTGACTGTAAGATACCCCTTGATATAGATCTTACATGGCGATACATTCTATTGTGTCCTGCCACAATGTTGCAGGTATGCTTGTATGCGAGGGAGTGAATGAATGAATAAGTAGGGAGTTATATAGATTGAAAATCAAAGGATGGTACCAGCCATGAGCTTGCAGAGTCCTCAGTCCTCCCACTCCCTTTATTGCCTCTATGCCCAGAATCTACAATACCTTCTCTTCAAAGGTCTTAGAATAGCTGAATCCCTTGTCTGTATGTGGCACTGTCTGATACATGCAAACTTCTGCTGCAAGTAGATAGAAAAAGGGGCCTATTTTAGAATGAGGAATTTGAGAGAATTCACCATCCAAGTGCCCAGCTCAGGTTCTTCTTATGTGAGCTCCTGATTATGTGGTATGCAAGTTGCTTGTATGTGCCCATGTGCGTGGTATTTGTAGCTTGTCACACGGCAAACACATGGGCATGACAGCAATACAGAGTGCCCTAAAAAACATGGCATGCCTGCATATTTGTAAAGTTGATGTACAGTTGCTGTAGGACTGTGCATTCTCCACCTGCAATTCATCACTATAACCAATTGTTCTTAAGATGCATTGCAAAGCGAGATTGTAAAATTAGGCAACGTGTGAGCGCACTTATTTTAACTACATTCCAGGAAACAGCAAATCTCTTCCTCACCGGCCCCAATGATGTGGTGACAGATGAGACAGTATTCAGTCTTTCATCAGTGTTCACTATCAGTGTTCATCCAAGTTGCTTTAGCAATAGTTTTCACTGGAGGATGTCCCTTTGCTCCAAATAAAAGCCTGGTACAGGGCCTTGGTGAGGCCTTACCTGGAATATTGTGTTCAGTTTTGGTCTCCTAATCTGAGGAAGGATGGTCTTGCTATTGAGGGAGTGCAGCGAAGGTTCACAAGACTGATTCCCGGGATGGCAGGACTGACATATGAGGAGAGACTGGATCGACTGGGCCTGTATTCACTGAAGTTTAGAAGGGTGCGAGGGGATCTCATGGAAACATATAAAATTCTGACGGGACTGGACAATTTAGATGCGGGTAGAATGTTCCCGATGTTGGGGAAGTCCAGAACCAGGGGACACAGTCTAAGGATAAGGGATAAACGTAGAAACATAAAAACATAGAAAATAGGTCCGGGAGTAGGCCATTCGGCTCTTCGAGCCTGCATCACCATTCAATAAGATCATGGCTGATCATTCACCTCAGTACCTCTTTCATGCTTTCTCTCCCTTGATCCCTTTAGCCGTAAGGGCCAATTCTAACTCCCTCTTGAGTACATCAAATGAAGTGGCATCAACAACTCTCTGTGGTAGAGAATTCCACAGGTTAACAATTCTCTGAGTGAAGAAGTTTCTCCTCATCTCAGTCCTAAATGGCTTACCCCTTATCCTTAGACTGTGACCCCTGGTTCTGGACCTTCCCAACATCGGGAACATTCTTCCTGCATCTAACCTGTCCAGTCCTGTCAGAATTTTATATGTTTCTATGAGATCCCCCCTCATCCTTCTAAACGCCAGTGAATATAGGCCCAGTTGATCCAGTCTCTCCTCATATGTCAGTCCTGCCATCCCGGGAATCAATCTGGTGAACCTTCGCTGCACTCCCTCAATAGCAAGAATGTCCTTCCTCACATTAGGAGAACAAAACTCAACACAATATTCCAGGTGGGGCCTCACCAAGGCCCTGTACAACTGTAGTAAGACCTCCCTGCTCCTATACTCAAATCCCCTAGCTATGAAGGCCAACATACCATTTGCCTTCTTCACTGCCTGCTGTACCTGCATGCCAACTTTCAATGACTGATGTACCATGACACCCAGGTCTCGTTGCATCTCCCCTTTTCCTAATCTGCCGCCATTCAGATAATATTCTGTTTTGTGACATTTATCAACATTATACTGCATCTGCCATGCATTTTCCCACTCACCTAACCTGTCCAATTCACCCTGCAGCCTCTTAGTGTCCTCCTCACAGCTCACACCACCACCCAGCTTAGTGTCATCTGCAGACTTGGAGATATTACACTCAATTCCTTAATCTAAATCATTGATGTATATTGTATATAGCTGGGGTCCCAGCACTGAGCCCTGCGGCACCCCACTAGTCACTGCCTGCCATTCTGAAAAGGACCCATTTATCTCGACTCTCTGCTTCCTGTCTGCCAACCAGTTCTCAATCCACGTCAGTACATTACCCCCAATATCATGTGTTTTAATTTTGCACAACAATCTCTTGTGTGGGACCTTGTCAAAAGCCTTTTGAAAGTCCAAATATACCACATCCATTGGTTCTCCCTTGTCCACTCTACTAGTTACATCCTCAAAAAATTCCAGAAGATTGGTCAAGCATGATTTCCCTTTCATAAATCCATGCTGACTTGGACCGATCCTGTCACTGCTTTCCAAATGTGCTGCTATTTCATCTTTAATACTTGATTCCAACATTTTCCCCACTACTGATGTCAGGCTAACCAGTCTATAATTATCCGTTTTCTCTCTCCCTCCTTTCTTAAAAAGTGGTTTTACATTAGCTACCCTCCAGTCCATAGGAAATAATCCAGAGTGGATAGACTGTTGGAAAATGATTACCAATGCATCCACTCTTTCTAGGGCCACTTCCTTAAGTACTCTGGGATGCAGACTATCAGGCCCCAGGGATTTATCGGCCTTCAATCTCATCAATTTCCCTAACACAATTTCCCGCCTAATAAGGATTTCCTTCAGTTCCTCCTTCTCACTAGACCCTCGGTCGCCTAGTATTTCCCGAAGGTTATTTGTGTTCCTTCGTGAAGACAGAACCAAAGTATTTGTTCAACTGGTCTGCCATTTCTTTGTTCTCCATTATAAATTCACCTGAATCTGACTGCAAGGGACCTACGTTTGTCTTCACTAATCTTTTTCTCTTCACATATCTATAGAAGCTTTTGCAGTAAGTTTTTATGTTCTCGGCAAGCTTCCTCTCATACTCTATTTTCCCCCTCCTAACTAAACTCTTTGTCCTCCTCTGCTGAATTACAACATTCTCCCAGTCCTCAGGTTTGCTTCTTTTTCTGGCCAATTTATACGCTTTTCCCTTGGATTTAACACTATCCTTAATTTCCCTTGTAGCCACAGTTGAGCCACCTTCCCCGTTTTATTTTTACGCCAGACAGGGATGTACAATTGTTGAAGTTCATCCATGTGATCTTCAAATGTTTGCCTTTGCCTATTCACTGTCAACCCTTTAAGTATAATTTGCCAATCTATTCCAGCCAATTCATGTCTCATACCATCGAAGTTACCTTTTCTTAAGTTCAGGACCCTAGTCTCTGAATTTACTGTGTCACTCTCCATCTTAATAAATAATTCTACCATATTATGGTCACTCTTCCCCAAGGGGCCTCGCACAACAAGATTGATAATTAATCCTTTCTCATCACACAACAGCAAGTCTAGGATGGCCAGCTCCCTAGTTGGTTCCTCGACATATTGGTCTAGAAAACCATCCCTAGTACACTCCAGGAAATCCTCCTCCACCGCATCGCTACCAGTTTGGTTAACCCAATCTATATGTAGATTAAAGTCGCCCATGATAACTACTGTACCTTTATTGCACACATCCATAATTTCTTGTATGATGCCATCCCCAACCTCACTACTACTGTTTGGTGTTGTGTACACAACTCCTACTAGCATTTTCTGCCCTTTGGTATTCTGCAGCTCCACCCATACAGATTCCACATCATCCATGCTAATGTCCTTCCTTACTATTGCGTTAATTTCCTCTTTAACCAGCAACACTACCCCACCTCCTTTTCCTTTCTGGCTATCCTTCCTGAATGTTGAATACCCCTGGATGTTGAGTTCCCAGCCTTGGTCACCCTGGAGCCATGTCTCCATGATGCCAATTATATCATATTCATTAATTGCTGCCTGTGCAGTTAATTCGTCCACCTTATTACAAATACTCCTCGCATTGAGGCACAGAGCCTTCAGGCTTGTCTTTTTAACACACTTTGCCCCTTTAGAATTTTGCTGTAATGTGACCCTTTTTGATTTTTGCCTTGGGTTTCTCTGCCCTCCACTTTTACTTTTCTTCTTTCCAACTTTTGCTTCTGCCCCCATTCTAGTTCCCTCTGTCCCCCTGCATAGGTTCCCATCCCCCTGCAATATTAGTTTAACCCCTCCCCAACAGCACTAGCAAACACTCCTCCTAGGACATTGGTTCCGGTCCTGCCCAGTGCAGACCGTTCGGTTTATACTGGTCCCACCTCCCCCAGAACCGGTTCCAATGTCCCAGGAATTTGAATCCCTCCCTTCTACAGCACTCCTCAAGCCACATATTCATCTGAGCTGTCCTGCGATTCCTACTCTGACCAGCATGTGGCACTGGTAGCAATCCTGAGATTACTACCTTTGAGGTCCTACTTTTTAATTTAACTCCTAGCTCCCTAAATTCAACTTGTAGGACCTCGTCCTGTTTTTTGCCTGTATCGTAAGCCATTTAGGACTGAGATGAGGAGAAACTTCTTCACTCAGAGTTGTTAACCTGTAGAATTCTCTACCGCAGAGAGTTGTTGGTGCCAGTTCATTGGATATATTCAAGAGGGAGTTAGATATCGCCCTTAAGGCTAAAGGGATCAAGGGGTAGGGAGAGAAAACAAGAAAGGGGTACTGAGGTGAATGATCAGCCATGATCTTATTGAATGGCGGTGCAGGCTCGAAGGGCCGAATGGCTTAATTCTGCACCTATTTTCTATGTTTCCATGTTTCTATCCTCCTCTGCAAGATCTGGTGCAGCAGGGCCTCCAAAGCTCTATTGTGCAATAGTGCCATTCTGCCTTGTAGTCCTCGATAGAGCAGGACCACTTTTAAGAAACCATCAGTCATTTAAAAGCTGCTGACACCAGATGATCTGCTGCTTGACATTGGTATACTCTATGTTTCATGCAAGGTGTGCGGGGAGCACCACAGTTATATGAAAATACTTTGTATTATAGCATAAGAGGAACTGTAAGGTGTGATCTGCTCAATCATAGCCTCACCACCACCTTTGATGCCCTAGTCCCTGTTAAAACAATTACTCTCTCTCACCCTGGCCGTTCCCTTGGTACAGCCCTGATCTTTGCTCCCTTAAGTCCAAGGAACGCAGACTTAAACGTTCATGGCGGACAATTGGTTTAGCCATTCACCGTCAGATATGGCTGGATCACATAAAGCATTATTGGGTCCTGCTCTTGTCTGCCAAAATCGCTCACTTTTCCAGAATCATTCTGGAGTGTAAAGATAAACCCCGGCATCTATTCTCCAATGCTAACCATCTTTTTAAACCCCTCTCCCTAGTCTCCAACCTCACCTCCGACAATAAGTGTGAGGAGCTCATGGACTTCTTTGTCTCTCAGATTGAAACCATCCGTTTGGCAGCCTCTGTCTCTTTCCTTCCTTCCCTTAGCTCATGGGGCAAAAACATCCTCTGAAGAACCCCCCCCCCATCCTAGCCCTGACATCACATCTTTCTCCAGCTTCTCTCCAATCTCCCATCTTGACCTTTCTGATCTCATCCTATCCATGAGACCCACTTCCTGCTTCCTTGACCTTATTATCACTAAACTGCTGTCCACCCAACTTCATTTTCTGGCTCCAATGTTAGCTGACATTGTTAACGGTTCTGTCTCCTCAGGTATTGTCCCCCTCTCCCTCAAATCTGCTGTCATCGCCCTTCTCCTCAAAAAGACAATCCTCCACCACTCCGTTTCTTGCAAACTATCACCAGATCACCAACTTCCCTTTCCTTTCCAAAGTCCTTGAATGTGTTGTCACCTCCCGAATCCTTGCCCATCTTTCCCACAACTCCAAACGGTGACCAGCAAGCGCAATAGTGGTAAATCCAACCTCGCACGAGTGAATTTATACGCCGGAACCGAAATTTGTGATTGGAAAAAAAACGGACCTTCTGTGCATGCACACATTTTTTTGGGGGCGATTTTTTTTTCTTTCCCCCCCTCCCCCCACCCCCGGTCAGCTGTCAGGGTGCACCCATGCATGCGCAGTACATCCAGGGCTGAATCAGCTATTTTTCACAGTGCAAGCAGCCACGATGCAAGGGGACTTCAGCAGGCAGAGAGCCAAAAATTTCAGTTATGAGGCAAACGAGGCCCTCATCATAGCTGTGCAAAGTAGATGGGGAGATTTTAATAGGAGGGGTGCTAGTAAACCCCTCCCGGCTGTGCTATGGCATCTGTGAACCAGCGTGGCCGAGGAAGTTTCGTCAGTGGACGATATCAAGAGGAAGCATAAGCATTGTTGGAAAAGGTTCAATGACCATTGCAGGGTCGTAAGGGTAAGTAATATTTTTATTCAAGCAGTCCTTCATTAGAAACATAGACATAGAAACATAGAAAATAGGTGCAGGAGTAGGCCATTTGGCCCTTCTAGCCTGCACCGCCATTCAATGAGTTCATGGCTGAACATGCAACTTCAGTACCCTCTTCCTGCTTTCTCACCATACCCCTTGATTCCCCTAGTAGTAAGGATAGAAACATTGTAAATCTGACATATGTTGGTTGGTATAGATAGGCTTAGTGTTGCACCTTATTTGCCATGAATGATCGTTACACATTCGTAAGACTGCTTTTTGACATCTTAAAATATGTCAATTCATATTAATGATTTCGATGAAGGGACTGAGTGTAATGTAACCAAGTTTGCTGATGATACAAAGATGGGTGGGAAAGCAAATTGTGAGGAGGACACAAAAAATCTGCAAAGGGATATAGACAGGCTAAGTGAGTGGGCAAAATTTTGGCAGATGGAGCATAATATGGGAAAATGTGAGGTTATCCACTTTGACAGAAAAAAATAGAAAAGCAAATTATTATTTCAATGGGGGAAAATTGCAAAGTGCTCTAGTACAGAGGGACCTGGGGGTCCTTGTACATGAAACACAAAAAAGTTAGTATGAAGGTCCAGCAATTAATCAGGAAGGCAAATGGAATGTTGGCCTTTATTGCAAGGCGATAGAGTAGAAAAGCAGAGAAATCCTCTTACAACTGTACAGGGTATTGCTGAGGCCACACCTAGAGTACTGTGTACAATTTTGGTCTCCATATTTAAGGAAGGATATACTTGATTTGGAGGCTGTTCAGAGAAGGTTCACTAAATTGATTCCAAAGTTGAGGGGGTTGACTAATGAAGGTTGGGCCTATACTCACTGGAGTTTAGAAGAATGAGAGGTGACCTTATCTAAACATATAAGATAATGAGGGGGCTCGACAAGGTGGATGCAGAGAGGATATTTCCACTCATAGGGGAAACTGAAACTAGGGGACTATGGGCTAGATTTTACACTTTTGCGCTTATCGCCCAAAAATGAACGTTATTTCCGGCACGGGCGGTAAAAATGTTTTTTCAGGTCGTCGGTTTGTCACCCATTCTCAAAGCCCCTTGTCTCCATTTTTGAAATGGGGCATTACCATGAGCGATATGAAATGGGCATTAGCGTTAAATCTCTCTGACTTTCTGCCGTAAAGTGTCGCAGTCCTTAGCAACGGCATGGCAACGCTCATTTCCCGCGATTCAGGAGGTCAGGGTTCATCACTACATGTGCAGAAGAGGAGACAGAGAGAGAGGAAGCAGAGAGGGACTGGAAGCATGTGTAGGTGTGGTTTGTGCTTGTTTGGCTATTGTGGGAGGCACGAGGGAGATTCAACAGCAGTAAAAAGCCCACTAAGTACCAAGAACATAGTTGGCACCGAGTTTTTGTCCAACAAATAAGATATTACAAGAAGGGATGAAGGAGGCCCTGGAGCTGGTAGCCAGGAATCCTGGTGGCAGAGGGCTCCCAGTGGTCCTGGAGCACGGCACTGCACCCCAAGGTGCTGCACCCCCAATGCCAATGACACATGAGAGCCAGGAGCAACATCTTGCTTCTGGCTCGGAGCATGATCCCACCTCGGGACCGTCCTCTCCCGTATCCGTCCAAGCAGCGGTTCGGCCATCATCCCCCCCTGCCCCCCAATGAAGCATCGCCTGAGGAGCTCCTCAGTCAGGCAGCTTGGAGTCAGGAGGTGAAGGGGAAGGGGTAGAGGTGAGGAGGAGAAGCGGGTGGCGGGGGAAGGGTTGGTTTTTACAGAAATACTGATGATGTCAGACAAATGTTTGGTTTAAATGTTTTTTATTTAACCAAACCGGTAGCTCAGATAGCTGCACCATTACACACTGGTGTTTCCTTAACATGAAAGGGTATAATTACACTTAACTTCAATGAACTTAAACTTTAATTGTCACTAAGGTGATGCCCACCATTGATGTATGACCTGCACACCTAACAGTATGTCAGCTTTGTAAGTACCATCAATGTTCTTTCAGGCAAAGCATCATTTATGAGCTCTTGATGTAAGGCTCTTGCACCTATCATGCCACCATGGGCCCTTTCATGTGGTCTACAGGGGAACGGGGCCATGGCCTCAGCGTCAACCTGATTGTCTGGGCCGATGTCAGCGTCCGCCTCCTCATCCTCCTCTTCCTCTCTCTGGTGAGATGGACTGTCAGACTCATCAGGCAATTCTTGTCCCCTCCCGATAGCCAAGTTGTGCAGCATGGAGCACACCACCACAAATTGAACTACCTGCTCAGGGTGGTATTGGAGCTCACCTCCTGAGTGGTCCAGGCATCTAAAGCGCTGCTTAAGCTCTCCAATGGTTTTCTCCACGATATTGCGAGTGGCTCTGCGGAACTCGTTGTATCGCTTCTCGGGTTCAGTGTGGGTGTCACGCAGGGGAGTCATTAGCTAGGTGGCGAGGCCATATCCTTTAGAAACATAGAAACATAGAAAATAGGTGCAGGAGCAGGCCATTCAGCCCTGCTAGCCTGCACCGCCATTCAATGAGTTCATGGCTGAACATGAAACTTCAGTACCCCCTTCCTGCTTTCTCGCCATACCCCTTGATCCCCCGAGTAGTAAGGACTTCATCTAACTCCCTTTTGAATATATTTAGTGAATTGGCCTCAACTACTTTCTGTGGTAGAGAATTCCACAGGTTCACCACTCTCTGGGTGAAGAAGTTTCTCCTCATCTCGGTCCTAAATGGCTTACCCCTTATCCTTAGACTGTGACCCCTGGTTCTGGACTTCCCCAACATTGGGAACATTCTTCCTGCATCCAACCTGTCCAAACCCGTCAGAATTTTAAACGTTTCTATGAGGTCCCCTCTCACTCTTCTGAACTCCAGTGAATACAAGCCCAGTTGATCCAGTCTTTCTTGATAGGTCAGTCCCACCATCCCGGGAATCAGTCTGGTGAATCTTCGCTGCACTCCCTCAATAGCAAGAACGTCCTTCCTCAAGTTAGGAGACCAAAACTGTACACAATACTCCAGGTGTGGCCTCACCAAGGCCCTATACAACTGTAGCAACACCTCCCTGCCCCTGTACTCAAATTCCCTCACTATGAAGGCCAACATGCCATTTGCTTTCTTAACCGCCTGCTGTACCTGCATGCCAACCTTCAATGACTGATGTACCATGACACCCAGGTCTCGCTGCACCTTCCCCCTTCCTAATCTGTCACCGTTCAGATAATAGTCTGTCTCTCTGTTTTTACGACCAAAGTGGATAACCTCACATTTATCCACATTATACTTCATCTGCCACGCATTTGCCCACTCACCTAACCTATCCAAGTCACTCTGCAGCCTCATAGCATCCTCCTCGCAGCTCACACTGCCACCCAACTTAGTGTCATCCGCAAATTTGGAGATACTACATTTAATCCCCTCGTCTAAATCATTAATGTACAATGTAAACAGCTGGGGCCCCAGCACAGAACCTTGCGGTACCCCACTAGTCACTGCCTGCCATTCTGAAAAGTACCCATTTACTACTACTCTTTGCTTCCTGTCTGACAACCAGTTCTCAATCCACGTCAGCACACTACCCCCAATCCCATGTGCTTTAACTTTGCACATTAATCTCCTGTGTGGGACCTTGTCGAAAGCCTTCTGAAAGTCCAAATATACCACATCAACTGGTTTTCCTTTGTCCACTTTACTGGAAACATCCTCAAAAAATTCCAGAAGATTTGTCAAGCATGATTTCCCTTTCACAAATCCATGCTGACTTGGACCTATCATATTACCTCTTTCCAAATGCACTGCTATGATATCCTTAATAATTGATTCCATCATTTTACCCACTACTGAGGTCAGGCTGACCGGTCTATAATTCCCTGCTTTCGCTCTCCCTCCTTTTTTAAAAAGTGGGGTTACATTGGCTACCCTCCACTCGATAGGAACTGATCCAGAGTCAATGGAATGTTGGAAAATGACTGTCAATGCATCCGCTATTTCCAAGGCCACCTCCTGAAGTACTCTGGGATGCAGTCCATCAGGCCCTGGGGATTTATCGGCCTTCAATCCCATCAATTTCCCCAACACAATTTCCCGACTAATAAAGATTTCCCTCAGTTCCTCCTCCTTACTAGACCCTCTGACCCCTTTTATATCCGGAAGGTTGTTTGTGTCCTCCTTAGTGAATACTGAACCAAAGTACTTGTTCAATTGGTCTGCCATTTCTTTCTTCCCCGTTATGACTTCCCTTGATTCTGACTGCAGGGGACCTACGTTTGTCTTTACTAACCTTTTTCTCTTTACATACCTATAGAAACTTTTGCAATCCATCTTAATGTTCCCTGCAAGCTTCTTCTCGTACTCCATTTTCCCTGCCCTAATCAAACCCTTTGTCCTCCTCTGCTGAGTTCTAAATTTCTCCCAGTCCCCGGGTTCGCTGCTATTTCTGGCCAATTTGTATGCCACTTCCTTGGCTTTAATACTATCCCTGATTTCTCTACATAGCCACGGTTGAGCCACCTTCCCTTTTTTATTTTTACGCCAGACAGGAATGTACAATTGTTGTAATTCATCCATGCGGTCTCTAAATGTCTGCCATTGCCCATCCACATTCAACCCCTTAAGTATCATTCGCCAATCTATCTTAGCCAATTCACGCCTCATACCTTCAAAGTTACCCTTCTTTAAGTTCTGGAGCATGGTCTCTGAATTAACTGTTTCATTCTCCATCCTAATGCAGAATTCCACCATATTATGGTCACTCTTCCCCAAGGGGCCTCGCACAATGAGATTGTTAATTAATCCTCTCTCATTATGCAGGACATTCTGAAATGGGAGGGAGAACAGCCAGTTGTCATGGTGCACATTGGTACCAACGACATAGGTAAAAAAAGGGATGAGGTCCTACGAAAAGAATTTAAGGAGGTAGGAGCTAAATTAAAAAGTAGGACCTCAAAAGTAGTAATCTCGGGATTGCTACCAGTACCACGTGCTAGTCTGAGTAGGAATCGCAGGATAGCGCAGATGAATACGTGGCTTGAGCAGTGGTGCAGCAGGGAGGGGTTCAAATTCCTGGGGCATTGGAACCGGTTCTGGGGGAGGTGGGACCAGACCGGATGGTCTGCACCTGGCCAGGACCGGAACCAATGTCCGAGGGGGAGTGTTTGCTAGTGCAGTTGGGGAGGATTTAAACTAATATTGCAGGGGGATGGGAACCTCTGCAGGGAGACAGAGGGAGACAAAAATGAGGCAAAAGCAAAAGACAGAAAGGAGATGAGGAAAAGTGGAGGGCAGAGAAACCCAAGGCAAAGAATAAAAAGGGCCACTGTACAGCAAAATTCTAAAAGGACAAATGGTGTTAAAAAAGCAAGCCTGAAGGCTTTGTGTCTTAATGCAAGGAGTATCCGCAATAAAGTGGATGAATTAAGTGTGCAAATAGATGTTGACAAATATGATGTGTTTGGGATTACGGAGACGTGGCTCCAGGATGATCAGGGCTGGGAACTCAACATCCAGGGGTGTTCAACATTCAGGAAGGATAGAAAAAAAGGAAATTAGGGGTGCATGCAATAAAGGTGCAGCAGTTATAATGGGTGACTTTAATATGCACATAGATTGGGCTAACCAAACTGGAAGCAATACGGTGGAGGAGGATTTCCTGGAGTGCATAAGGGATGGTTTTCTAGACCAATATGTCGAGGAAACAACAAGGGGGGAGGCCATCTTAGACTGGGTGTTGTGTAGTGAGAGAGGATTAATTAACAATCTCATTGTGCGAGGCCCCTTGGGGAAGAGTGACCATAATATGGTGGAATTCTGCATTAGGATGGAGAATGAAACAGTTAATTCGGAGACCATGGTCCAGAACTTAAAGAAGGGTAACTTTGAAGGTATGAGGCGTGAATTGGCTAAGATAGATTGGCGAATGATACTTAAGGGGTTGACTGTGGATGGGCAATGGCAGACATTTAGAGACCGCATGGATGAATTACAACAATTGTACATTCCTGTCTGGCGTAAAAATAAAAAAGGGAAGGTGGCTCAACCGTGGCTATCTAGGGAAATCAGGGATAGTATTAAAGCCAAGGAAGTGGCATACAAATTGGCCAGAAATAGCAGCGAACCCGGGGACTGGGAGAAATTTAGAACTCAGCAGAGGAGGACAAAGGGTTTGATTAGGGCAGGGAAAATGGAGTACGAGAAGAAGCTTGCAGGGAACATTAAGACGGATTGCAAAAGTTTCCATAGGTATGTAAAGAGAAAAAGGTTAGTAAAGACAAACGTAGGTCCCCTGCAGTCAGAATCAGGGGAAGTCATAACGGGGAAGAAAGAAATGGCAGACCAATTGAACAAGTACTTTGGTTCAGTATTCACTAAGGAGGACACAAACAACCTTCCGGTTATAAAAGGGGTCAGAGGGTCTAGTAAGGAGGAGGAACTGAGGGAAATCTTTATTAGTCGGGAAATTGTGTTGGGGAAATTGATGGGATTGAAGGCCGATAAATCCCCAGGGCCTGATGGACTGCATCCCAGATTACTTCAGGAGGTGGCCTTGGAAATAGCGGATGCATTGACAGTCATTTTCCAACATTCCATTGACTCTGGATCAGTTCCTATCGAGTGGAGGGTAGCCAATGTAACCCCACTTTTTAAAAAAGGAGGGAGAGCGAAAACAGGGAATTATAGACCGGTCAGCCTGACCTCAGTAGTGGGTAAAATGATGGAATCAATTATTAAGGATGTCATAGCAGCGCATTTGGAAAATGGTGACATGATAGGTCCAAGTCAGCATGGATTTGTGAAAGGGAAATCATGCTTGACAAATCTTCTGGAATTTTTTGAGGATGTTTCCAGTAAAATGGACAAAGGAGAACCAGTTGATGTGGTATATTTGGACTTTCAGAAGGCTTTCGACAAGGTCCCACACAGGAGATTAATGTGCAAAGTTAAAGCACATGGGATTGGGGGTAGTGTGCTGACGTGGATTGAGAACTGGTTGTCAGACAGGAAGCAAAGAGTAGGAGTAAATGGGTACTTTTCAGAATGGCAGGCAGTGACTAGTGGGGTACCGCAAGGTTCTGTGCTGGGGCCCCAGCTGTTTACATTGTACATTAATGATTTAGACGAGGGGATTAAATGTAGTATCTCCAAATTTGCGGATGACACTAAGTTGGGTGGCAGTGTGAGCTGCGAGGAGGATGCTATGAGGCTGCAGAGTGACTTGGATAGGTTAGGTGAGTGGGCAAATGCATGGCAGATGAAGTATAATGTGGATAAATGTGAGGTTATCCACTTTGGTCGTAAAAACAGAGAGACAGACTATTATCTGAACGGTGACAGATTAGGAAGGGGGAAGGTGCAGCGAGACCTGGGTGTCATGGTACATCAGTCATTGAAGGTTGGCATGCAGGTACAGCAGGCGGTTAAGAAAGCAAATGGCATGTTGGCCTTCATAGCGAGGGGATTTGAGTACAGGGGCAGGGAGGTGTTGCTACAGTTGTATAGTGCCTTGGTGAGGCCACATCTGGAGTATTGTGTACAGTTTTGGTCTCCTAACTTGAGGAAGGACGTTCTTGCTATTGAGGAAGTGCAGCGAAGATTCACCAGACTGATTCCCGGGATGGTGGGACTGACCTATCAAGAAAGACTGGATCAACTGGGCTTGTATTCACTGGAGTTCAGAAGAGTGAGAGGGGACCTCATAGAAACGTTTAAAATTCTGACGGGTTTGGACAGGTTGGATGCAGGAAGAATGTTCCCAATGTTGGGGAAGTCCAGAACCAGGGGTCACAGTCTAAGGATAAGGGGTAAGCCATTTAGGACCGAGATGAGGAGAAACTTCTTCACCCAGAGAGTGGTGAACCTGTGGAATTCTCTACCACAGAAAGTAGTTGAGGCCAATTCACTAAATATATTCAAAAGGGAGTTAGATGAAGTCCTTACTTCTCGGGGGATCAAGGGGTATGGCGAGAAAGCAGGAAGGGGGTACTGAAGTTTCATGTTCAGCCATGAACTCATTGAATGGCAGTGCAGGCTAGCAGGGCTGAATGGTCTGCTCCTGCACCTATTTTCTATGTTTCTATGTTTCTATTACACAACACCCAGTCTAAGATGGCCTCCCCCCTAGTTGTTTCCTCGACATATTGGTCTAGAAAACCATCCAGCATTGTCACCAAGCATCCAACATTGACCTTATGGCTGATTGTTAAACAAGTCAGATACAGTGCTCTCATGCAGGATGTGAGCATCATGGATGCTGGCCGGAAATTTAGCATTCACTGCCAGTATAATTTGCTGGTGGTCGACAACGAGTTGCACATTCAGTGAGTGGAATCCCTTGCGGTTCCTGAAAACCTCTGCATCCTGAAAAGGTGCCCGTATTGCAATGTGCGTACAGTCTATTGCTCCCTGCGCCTTGAGGAAGTTAGCAATTCGGTAGAATCCTAAAGCCCTCTCAGTCTAAGCCTCTCTGGTCATAGGGAAGGTGATAAAGTCCACCCTGCATGCAGTGACCTGTCTAATGCAGCAATGTGCGGCATGCTGAGACAGACCACAAATGTCGTCAGCTGAGGCCTGAAAAGAACCCGACACGTAGAACAACAGTACCGCGGTGACTTTGACCTCGACGGACAATGCAGTATTGATGGTGCTTGCAGGCTGCAGATCTCCCCTTATGAGCTGACATACTCAGTGATAACCTCTTTGTGGAAGCGCAGTCACCGAAGGCAGGTGTTATTTGACAAGTTGAGATAAGACCGCTTCTCCCTGTACTTGCGGGGGGTGTAATGTCTGGTCTTCCTCATCAGTCTTTCACGTTTTACATTGGGCACAATATGCTGTGGAGCGTACCTTCTGCTATCCCGAGTCTGCAGCATGTAATTGGTCATCAAGAGAGGGTGAGAAAGGACAGGCCCCATTCCAATAGCTATCTGTTTTCCACCGATTGTCACAAAGAATGAAGATACCTATTAAATTCCAATCGTTCACAATATGATAAAGATGTTTGTACAGATGTTCACATCACCTCCAAAGATCTCCAGAGTACATCCAAACTCCCCCGAGGTTGAAGCAGAGCAGCCTTTTAAAGGATACGATATGTGATTTAGAACATGGCATCCATAATGCTGTCAGTAGTTCTGGTTAGTTCCACTTTTTCCCGGCGGTTTTTTAGGCGAGCGTTATTGTGGGCGAGACGTGTGCGGGGTGGTGAAAGTGACTGTCATGCATTCAACCAGCATTGTAACCCATGTATAATCTGACCTAAGTTGTACACTGTGAGAACAATGGCCACTAGGTGGTGAACTTGTGGGAGACACTCCTAACCTGGACATTCAGATATAAAAGGGGAAGCTCCACCCACTTCCATCACTTGAGTGCTATGGAATAAAGGACGGGTCACAGACTGACCTTCTCTCAAGCATGGGCCTCGTGTGCATTTATACTGTATAGTAAGGACGTATCAATGGCGACGAGAATCTTGGATTTAAACCACGCGAGCATGGCCACGAGCAGAACAGACGAGAGGTACTGTGTTAAGGAATAGTTGGGATAGAGATTCAACATTGTTAAAGCAGCACACAGTTCTCCAGGCAGACAAGGGCAATCGGGCATGCCCCAACATGTAGTCGAACCCAGAGGGGGAGTTCGACAGAGACAATGGCAAGCTGAATGGTGATTCACGCCATTGCAAGGGGCAATGCGGCCAGTAATGGGGCCATCAACACCTGTTAATGACGCACTCAAGGACAATAACAGGGGCAGTCAGGGACGATCGACTGGCAAGGGACCTTTTGTTTCAAACAGCAGCTCATGTTGGAGGCGTGGAGGCACACACTCAGCCGGAGTTTGCAGAGATGAGCAAAATACCTGCAGAAATTGTAGAAATGAACACTGGGGGAAATCGCTGGAAGCTGACGTTCAGCGAGTTCATGTGGAGCACGTTTACAGTTCATACACCAGGACGCCACCGATAATGATGAAAGTGCTCCTCAATGGCATCCCAGTATCAATGGAGCTAGACACTGGGGCCAGCAAGTCCCTGATGGGTATCAAACAGTTCAAAAAGTTGTGGGTGTTCAAGGCCAGGAGGCCAAAATTATCGCTGATTGACGCACAGCTATGGACAGACACAAAGGAGATCATTCCGGTGCTAGGCAGCGCCACGGGAGTCGTGACCCAAAAAGATTCGGAGAACAGGTTGCCACTCTGGGTTGTCCCGGGGGATGGTCCCGCACTACTGGGGAGGAGTTGGCTGGCTGTCATGAACTGGAAATGGGGCGATGTCAATGCAATTTCCTCTGTGGAGCGAGTATCATGCTCACAGATCCTGGACAAGTTTGACTCATTATTTCAACCTGGCATTGGCACTTTCATGGGGGCCAAGGTAGTAATTCACATAAACCTGGACACCAGGCCAGTACACTACAAGGCCAGAGCGGTGCCCTACATGATGTGGGAAAAGATAGAAGGTGAATTGGATCGCATGCTGAGGGAAGGCATCATCTCGCCAGTCGAATTCAGTGACTGGGCGAGCCCGATTGTGCCGGTGCTCAAGGCGGATGGGTCGGTCAGGATATGTGGTGATTATAAGGCTACCATCAATCGGGTGTCGTTCTAAGACCAGTACCCGCTACCGAGAGCGGAGGACCTCTTTGCGACGTTATCCGCTGGCAAACTTTTTTCAAAATTGGACCTGACCTCAGCTTACATGACACAGGAGCTGGCGAGTGAGTCGAAGAAACTGACCACCATCATGACACACAAGGGGTTGTTTGAGTACAACAGATGTCCATTTGGGATTCGCTCGGCCGCCGCGATCTTCCAACGAAATATGGAAAGCCTCCTCAAGTCAATTCCAGGGACGGTGGTTTTTCAGGACGACATCCTCATCACGGGTTACGATACGAATGAACACCTCCACAACCTGGAGGAGGTGCTACGCAGACTGGACCGGGTAGGGCTGCGACTGAAAAAGGCGAAGTGTGTCTTCCTAGCTCCAGAGGTAGAATTCCTAGGGATGAGGGTAGCAGCAGACGGGATCAGCCCAACTGCGTCCAAGACAGAAGCGATCCAGAGAGCACCCAGACCCCATAACACGATGGAGCTGCGTTCATTCCTGGGGCTCCTGAACTATTTTGGTAACTTTCTTCCAAAATTGAACACGATGCTAGAGCCGCTACACGTGCTCCTACACAAAGGTCGCGAATGGGTCTGGGGGGACAGCCAGGAAAGGGCTTTTAATGGAGCACGCAATTTGTTATGTTCCAACAATCTGTTAATGCTATATGACCCATGTAAGAAACTTGTGTTAACATGCGATGCGTCGTCCTATGGTGTCGGGTGTGTGTTGCAGCATGTCAATGCCAAGGGTCAGTTACAGCCGGTAGCTTATGCCTCCAGAAGTCTGTCCCAGGCAGAAAGGGGCTACGGGATGGTAGAAAAGGAGGCGCTTTCATGTGTATATGTGGTAAAGAAAATGCACCAGTACCTGTTTGGCAGGAAATTTGAGCTGGAGACAAATCACAAACCCCTAACGTCCCTTTTGGCCGACAACAAGACCATAAATGCAAACTCATCGGCCCGCATACAGAGGTGGGCACTCACGTTAGCCGCCTATGACTACACAATTCGGCACAGACCGGGCACCGAAAACTGCGCTGATGCACTCAGCAGGCTCCCACTAGCCATCACTGAGGGGGCTACCGAGCATGCTGCTGAGATGGTCATGGCTGTTTAAGCTTTCGGAAGCGAAGGCTCACCCGTGACAGCCCGTCAGATTAAAGTCTGGACAAATAGAGACCTGCTATTGTCTCTAGTCAAGAAATGTCTCCTGAATGGGGACTGGGCAGCCACGTACAGGGCATGCCCTGAGGAATTTAAACCATTTCACAGGTGCAGGGATGAACTCTCGATTCAGGCCGATTGCCTACTGTGGGGAAACCGCGTAGTCATGCCCCAAATAGGCAGAGAGGTGTTCATCAGAGAACTCCACAATGAGCACCCGGGCATTGTCACGATGAAGGCAATTGCCAGGTCACACGTTTGGTGGACAGGGATAGACGCAGATCTGGAACTTTGTGTTCGCAGGTGCAACATGTCTGCCCAGCTGGGCAATGCGCTCAGGGAAGCCCCCCTTAGCCCCTGGCCATGGCGCGCCAAGTCTTGGTCACGCATCCATGTGGACTACGCAGGTCCTTTCATGGGAAAAATGTTTTTGGTTGTATTAGACGCCTACTCCAAATGGATCGAGTGTGACATTTTAAATTCAAGCACATCCTCTGCCACGGTAGAAAGTCTACGGGCAATGTTCGCCGCCCACGGTCTACCGGACATCTTGGTCAGCGACAATGGCCCGTGCTTCTCAAGCACTGAATTCCAGGGCTTCATAGCAGGCAATGGAATTACCAATGTCAGAATGGCACCGTTCAAGCCAGCCTCAAACGGCCAGGCAGAACGAGCAGTGTCGATAATCAAACAGGGGATGCTCAGAATCCAAGGGGGTTCCCTACAATGCCGCTTATCACGCCTCCTGTTGGCCTACAGATCCCGACCACACTCGCTCACAGGGGTTCCACCTGCAGAGCTGCTAATGAAAAGGATGCTCAAAACCTGGTTATCCCTTATACACCCCACCATGAAAGAAATTATCGAGAGCAGGCGCCAGTCACAATATGACTACCATGACAGGAATGCGAGGGCGCGATGTATTGATGTAAATTACCCTGTTTTTGTCGTCAACTACGCTGCAGGCCCCAAATGGCTCACAGGCACTGTGGTTGCCAAAGAGGGAAATAGGATTCTGGTAGTTAAACTTACCAATGGACAAATCTGCCGCAAACATGTGGATCAAACAAAAAGGAGGTTCAGCAACCCCACAGAAGAAGCAGAGGAAGAACACGATATAGAGTTCACTCCAGCACAGGTGACTGAATACAGGAACCAAAGGGAGGAGAGCCCAGTCACTGTGGACAGTCCGGACAGGCCTGAGGCACCGCAAACCGCAGACACGCAAGCCAGCGCCCAACAACCGGAGCCCCAACTCAGGCGCTCTATAAGAGAGCGTAAACCACCAGAGAGACTCAACTTGTGATCCCAATAAGACTTTGGGGGGGGGGAGGTGATGTCATGTATTCAACCAGCATTGTAACCCATGTATAATCTGACCTCAGTTGTACACTGTGAGAACAATGACCACTAGGTGGTGAACTTGTGGGAGACACTCCTAACCTGGACCTTCAAATATAAAAGGGGAAGCTCTACCCACTTCCATCACTCGAATGCTATGGAATGAAGGACAGGTCACAGACTGACCTTCTCTCAAGCATGGACCTCGTGTGCATTTATACTGTATAGTAAGGACGTATCAGTGACGCTGGGCGATCTCCTGGGCGTTAGTTTCGGCAAAGGTGATCTTTACGATAAAATAAAGTGGGCAGTCGGTATTATTGAATCTCGGTGTTAAATACATGCGGAAAGTAATGCTGGGCAATATTATGGGCTTTGGTTTCACCCATTCTGATGATTTCATCCAAAAAAAGTGGGCGGGCAGTATTATTTTTTCCCGGCGTTACACACATGGGGAAAGTAACGCTCGACGATAAGTGTCTGAAAAATGGGCATCAGTTTCCATTTTGTGGCTAAATGGGCAATATCTGGGCGTTCTACCTCATTTCAGCTTTAAAATGGTTGTTAAGTGGGTGTTATGCATGCAAAAAAGTGGAAAATCTAGCCCATAGTCTCAGAATAAGGGGCCACCCATTTAAAGCTGAGATGAGGAGAAATTTCTTCTCTCAGAGGGTTGTAAATCTATGGAATTCTCTGCCCTAGAGAGCTGTGGTGGCTGGGTCTTTGAATATATTTAAGGCAGAGATAGACAGATTTTTGAGCGATAAGGGAATAAAGGGTTATGGAGAGTGCGCAGAGAAGTGGAGCTGAGTTCATGATTAGTTCAGCCATGATCTTATTAAATGGCGGAGCAGGCTTGAGGGGTGAAATGGTCTACTCCTGTTCCTATTTCTTATGTTCTTATGTTTCTGCACTTCGATGTCTTCCTCATGGACCACGTGCAATGACCAGGGCCCTTAAACAAAGGACTGTATTAAGTGCACACAGTATGGTATAAGTGCCTTGATGGCTATCTGTGTGTGCCACAAGAGCAGAAGGGCCCTCTGGTAACCATTCCAATTGTCATCTTTGCAGGGAATGTTGTGGCACAACTTCCGGGAGCAGCGGCGCACAGGTGGTGGTCCACCCCAGACACTGTCCTTAATGGACCTCGAGGAGTGGCAGCTCTGATCGGTGCCTCAGGGAGGTCAATTACCCGTGGGAGTGCTGCGCCCCTGTTCGAAACTGAGGGCTCGTCCTGCAAAATCCCCGGGCTAGGTTGGGGCAATGTTTGTAGAGTCTTTGGGCTACAGTTGGGGTAATGTCATGCAGTGTCTGTGGGCTACATATAATTGAGTAGCGCCGGTCCTTCAAATGAATCTGTGTTATGTGACCTTCCTCATGTCACCCTGTCCCTGCCCCTGCTACTAACCATTCCTCTGTTGTTTTCTATGAGGAGGCACCACATCCGCCAATGAAAGCCTCCACCTCAGCCCATTGTGTGGGGGTGCAGGAGGGGGACAAGGAAGACACCGAAAACGAGGAACCTCCACGGAGGAGGAAATTGATGAAGCTATTCCGGGAGCGTGGAGGCGGCGTTACCTCTTTTAGCTGGGGCAGTAGCTCTGACGAGGAAGAAACATTGTTGGGCTTTGGCCCATTCGAGGCCCTGGGTCCAATTGGCATGCAGCAACGCAGTCCCAGAGTTGAATCTCATATGCCATCTCTCCGGAGGGTGAGTCGGCAAAGCCGGTCTGCTGTCAGACAAGCAGATGCACACCTGGACATGGTGGGACTGTCCAGGGAGAGCGTCCAGCCCAGCCGACAGCTCCTGGAGATCTTGGGTGGTTTTCCTGCAAGCATTGCGGTATTATCCGTGAACATGAGGGAGGGCATGTTGCAGATTGTCGCTGCGACCTGCGAGGCTGTCAATGACCACGTGCAATTGATGGGCTCGATCTTTGGTACTGCAGTCCCCAGTGTCACACCACACAGACCCACATCAACTGTGAGTGGTGAGGCCGAGCAAGAGCCGTGCCACTCCGAAGCTCGGCCTTCCATACTCCGAGCTTCTCCAGAGGATCCACACATGGTGTCTCTATGTCTATTTCCCTTTTACAGCAGGACTCTGATGGCGTTGCTGCATGATGTCTTGGTACCACCGTGGGTACGGTCATGACATGAGGGAGGGGTTTAGAATGAGGGGGGGGAGGGGCCGCAGGTAAAAGACGTTCGGTGAAGGGGTGGTTGTTCTTTCATTGTTTTGTTGCTATTTTGTTGTTGTTGATATTTTATAAAAGTTTGCCAATTCACAATAATGTTTAATAAATGTTGTTCAACTTTTGAGATGTTTAATTTTTATTCAAGTTAGATCTTATTCCAGTTACAATGTTTATCAAGTTACTGTATGTTTAATACATTATTTTGATCACCTTAACCATTCCTGTGTAGTGTCTCATTTGCAGAATAAGAGGGGGAATAGTAAACATGGTGGGATAGAGTGGCCAGGCAATGTTGAAACATGCCTATTCAAGCAAAGCGATGAATTATGAGCTGCTGATGTAAGGCTTTTGCAGTGGTGAAAGCTCCACGAGGCCTCCCCCATGGTGGTGTTGGGGGTGGTGGCATGGGTTCATTGTTGTCCACCTCCTCCTTCCCCTCCTCCCCTCTCTCCTGAGGTGGTCCTGCAGTCCCCAGTGGCAAATCTTGTCCCCTCATGATGGCTAAGTTGTGTAGCATGCAGCACACCACAATGTACTCAGGGACCTTGTAATGTATGTATGCCTGGGTTTACCTGCCACCAGGGGGAGCGACCATTGGATGTCATTGGGCCACAGACACACACATGCAGCCCTTGTATATAAAGAAAGCCTCTATGTTTAATCCTCACTTTGAGAGCTAATAAAGTAGAGTCAGGTCGCACCTGATTGAGTTCACGGTACTAAGCCTAGTGAGTTATTGCATATGCAATAGACCTGCTGAGGGGAGTATTACAGGGAGCCTCCAGAGTAGTCCAGACATCGGAAGTGCTGCTTCAACACTTCAATTGTCTTTTCGATGATGCTGCATGTGGCTATATGGCTGTCATTATAGCGATGCTCGACTTGTGTTTGAGGATTCCGAAGGGGGGACATGAGCTAGGTGGCGAGGCTGTAACCTTTGTCCCCCAGCATCCAGCTCTGACTCTGTGGCTTATGCTCGAACAGGTATGAAACAGTGCTCTCACGCAAGATAAAAGTTGGTATGGTTCTTAATGTATACTTTGCATCTGTTTTCACAAAGGAAAGGGGCAATGCAGATACTGCTATCGAGGAGGAGTGTGAAATTCTGGATTAAATAAACATAGCGAGAGAGGAGTTATTAAGAGGTTTAGCAGCTTTGAAAGTAGATAAGTCCCCAGGCCCAGATGAAATGCATCCCAGGCTGTTGAGCGAAGTAAAAGAGGAAATAGCAGAGGCCTTGACTATCATTTTCAAGTCCTCTTTAGATTTGGGAATGGTGCCGGAGGACTGCTATTGTGGTACCCATGTTTAAGAAGGAAGAAAGGGATAGTCTGAGTAATTCCAGGCCTGTCAGCCTAACCTCAGTGGTGGGGAAATTATTGGAAAAAATCCTGAAAGACAGGATAAATCTACATTTGGAAAGGCAAGGATTAATTATGAACAGTCAGCGTGGATTTGTTAAGGGAAGATCGTGTTTGACTAACCTGATTGACTTTTTTGAGGAGGTAACCAGGAGGGACGATGAGGGTAGTGCGTACGATGTAGTGTATATGGACTTTAGCAAAGCTTTTGATAAGGTCCCACATGGTAGACCAGTCATGAAGGTTAAAGTCCATGGGATCCAGGGCAAAGTGGCAAGTTGAATCCAAAATTAGAGGTTAGGAAGAAAAGTGTAATAGTTGATGGATGTTTTTGTGACTGGAAGGATGTTTCCAGTGGGGTTCCCCAGGGCTCAGTACTGGTCTCTTGCTTTTTGTGGTATATATCAACGATCTAGATTTGAATATAGATAGTATGATTAAGAAGTTTGCAGATGACATTAAAATTGGCTGTGAGGTTAATAATGAAGAGGAAAGTCATGGATTGCAGGAGGATATCAATCTACTGGTCAGGTGGACAGAGCAGTGGCAAATGGAATTTAATTTGGACAAGTGTGAGGTAATGCACTTGGGGAGGGCTAATAAGGAAAGTGTACACACGTTAAGCGGTAGCCCACTTAAAAGTGTAGATGAACAAAGGGACCTTCGAGTGCTTGTCCACAGATCCCTGAAAGTAGCAGGCCAGGTGGATAAGGTGGTTAAGAAGGCATACGGAATGCTTGCCTTTATTGGCCGAGGCATAGAATACAAGAGCAGGAAGGTTATGCTTAAATTGTATAGTACTCTGGTTAGGCCACAGTTGGAGTACTGCATGCTGTACTGGTCACCGTATTATAGGAAGGACGTGATTGCACTACAGGGTGCAGGGGAGATTTACTAGGATGCTGCCTGGAATGGAGAATCTTAGCTATGAGGACAGATTGGATAGGCTGGGTTTGTTCAAATTGGAATAGAGGAGGTTGAGAGGAGACCTCATTGAGGTGTACAAAACTTTGAGGAGTCTGGATATAGTGGATAGCAAGTGCCTATTTCCCTTGGTGGAGGCATCAATTACGAATGGGCATATAGTTTTAAGGTGGTTGGTGGAAGGTTTAGAGGGGATTTTAGGGGAGGCTTCTTCATGCAGAGGGTTGAGCGGGTCTGGAACTCACTGCCTGGAAGGGTGGTGGATGCAGAAACCCTCACCACATTTAAAAGGTGCTTGGATGGCACTTAAAGTGCTGTAGCCTGCAGGGTTATGGACCTAGAGCTGATAAGTGGGATTAGACTGAATAACCTCTTGTTGGCTGGTGCAGGTACAATGGTAAGTACTATAGGGAATCGAATACGGCCAACGTGATCTCCTGGACTAGTTTCGATTGCCTGGATTGGTCGGAGAGGAATTTTCCCAGATTTGTTTTCCACAATTGGCCTGGGTTTTTATGTTTTTTGCCTCTCCCAGGAGATCACATGGCTCAGACTGGGATGGAGTGTAGAATGTTTCAGTGCAAGGAGTGTCGCGGATTGGTTAGGCTGGGTGATCCTTACCTTTCTGCTTCTTATCAAACACTTATCAACAAAAGCAGACATTGATGAGGAGATTCAACATCGCCTCCAGTGCATCAGTGCAGCCTTCGGCCGCCTGAGGAAAAGAGCGTTCGAAGACCAGGCCCTCAAATCTACCACTAAGCTCATGGTCTACAGGGCTGTAGTAATACCCGCTCTCCTGTATGGCTCAGAGACATGGACCATGTACAGCAGACACCTCAAGTCGCTGGAGAAATACCATCAACGATGCCTCCGCAAGATCCTACAAATCCCCTGGGAGGACAGACGCACCAACATTAGCGTCCTCGACCAGGCCAACATCCCCAGCATTGAAGCACTGACCACACATGATCAGCTCCGCTGGGCAAGCCACATTGTCCGCATACCAGACACGAGACTCCCAAAGCAAGTGCTCTACTCGGAACTCCTTCATGGCAAACGAGCCAAGGGTGGACAGAGGAAATGTTACAAGGACACCCTCAAAGCCTCCCTGATAAAGTGTGGCATCCCCAGTGACACCTGGGAGTCCCTGGCCAAAGACCACCCTGAGTGGAGGAAGTGCATCTGGGAGGGTGCTGAGCGCCTCGAATCTCATCGCCGAGTGCAAGTAGAAAACAAGCGCAGGCAGCTGAATGAACGCGCGGCAAACCTGTCCCACGCTCCCTTACCCTCGACGACTGTCTGTCCCACCTGTGGCAGGAACTGTGGCTCTCGTATTGGACTGTTCAGGCACCAAAGGACTCATTCTAAGAGTGGAAGCAAGTCTTCCTCGATTCCGAGGGACTGCCTATGATGACCTTTCCACCATTGTTCATTGTTCATAGGTTTATATATAACCTTCAGGGCTGCTGACCGAGGGCCGTGTGGCTCTATGTCGGCCGGCACGGACATGATGGGCCAAAATGGCCTTCTTCCGTGCTGTAGATTTCTATGTTTCTATCGTGGATGGTCCCTGGAAATTGGGCATTTACTGCCATGATGCATTGAGTATGTTCGCAGACTATCTGTACATTCATTGAGTGGAATCCCTATCGGTTTTGGTAAACCTCTTAATCCTCTAAAGGTGCTCGTAGGGCGATGTGCATACAGTCAATGGCAACCTCAACATTAGGGACGCCAGCAATTCATGCAAAACCTAGAGTCCTCACATTCTGTGCCTCCTTGGTCATTGGGAACTTTATAAAGTCCATCCTGCGTGCGTACAATTTAGTGGTCACCCGGCGAATACAGCAATGTGTAGCGTACTGCGAGATGCGGCATATGTCCCCTGCTGATGCATGAAAGGAGCTGGAGGCATAGAAGGTCAGTGCCGCCGTCACATTCACCTCGACGGACAGTGCAGTCCTGTTGGCGCTGGTCGGCTGTAGGTCTCCCTTTATTAGCTGGCATATCTCTGTGACCACCTCTTTTCAGAAGCGCAGCCTTCGAACGCACTTTGCCTCAGTCGGCTGCAGGTATGAGCATTATTCCCTGTAAACTCCTGGGGGTAAGGCCTCCTGCCCATACATCTGCGGGCTCTTCGATTATGCTTAAAATGCTCATGACTAAGCCTTCTTCCAGTTTGATGCTGCATAGATAAAGCAGCCAGGAATAAGGGCAGAGATATTATAGCCCCCATTCTTTTAAATGTCCTTAAATATCCTTAAAAATGAACGATAAACTCACATAAAGCTCACTGTGTAAAACGCAGCCTTCCCTCCAAATCCTTTTATGCACTGAACTTCTGCTCCATTTTTCAAGATGGCACCGTTAATGCCGAGTGTTCCCTGGATCCGACCTGGTAAGACTTGATTTTTTCAGGCGTGTTTTTGGGCGGGCGGTAAAAATGACGACATCGGCGAATTTTCCGTACTGGTGATAGCGCAGCATTACATGCCGATTGACGTCATAAAAACAGCTAATAAAACAGGCCAGTGATAATTTTTAATGCTGTCGTAAAACCGCTGCCGAATTTTCCGCCCGGACGCTAAATTTTGTGCGACTCGTTTAGCACCAAAAAAAAACTTTTTCCGCTTCGCCATGGTGATAAACGGGCGCAAACCTCTCTAATTTCTAGCCATGTTTATTATAGTTACAAAAGAAGCTTCAGTACAAAAAGTTAAAACAAAAGAAGTTAACTGTTATACTGTAGACAAAAAGCAGGAAACTATAGACCAGTTTGCCTAACATTTGTGGTTGGGAAAATGTTGGAATCCACATTAAAGAAGCAGTAGCAGGACATTTGGAAAAGCAAAATTCGGTCAGGCAGAGTCAGTATGGATTTATGAAGGGGAAGTCATGTTTGACAAATTTGCTGGAGTTCTTTGAGGATGTAAGAAACAGGGTGGATAAAGGGGGAACCAGTGGATGTGGTGTATTTGGACTTCCAGAAGGCATTTGACAAGGTGCCATATAAAAGGTTACTGCACAAGATAAAAGTTCACGGGGTTGGGGGTAATATATTAGCATGGGTAGAGGATTGGCTAACGAAGAGAAAACAGAGAATTGGGATAAATGGTTCATTCTCGGGTTGGTAACCAGTAACTAGTGGGGTGCCACAGGGATCAATGATGGGACCCCAACTATTTACAATCTATATTAACGACTTGGAAGAAGGGACTGAGTGTAACATAGCCAAGTTTACTGATGATACAAAGAGGGGAGGAAAAGCAATGTGTGAGGAGGACACAAAAAATCTGCAAAAGGACATAGACTGGCTAAGTGAGTGGGCAAAAATTTGGCAGATGGAGTATGATGTCATAAAATGTGAGGTCAAATACTTTGTCAGAAAAAAATCAAAGAGCAAGTTATTATTTAAATGGAGAAAGATTGCAAAGTGCCGCAGTATAGCGGGACCTGGGGGTATTTGTGCATGAAACACAAAAGACTAGAAGACAGGTACAGCAAGTGATAAGAAAGGCCAATGGTATCTTGGCCTTTATTGCAAAGGGGATGGAGTATAAAAGCAGGGGAGTCTTGCTACAGCTATATAAGGTATTAGTGAGGCCACACCTGGAATACTGCGTACAGTTTTGGTTTCCATATTTACGAGAGGATATACTTTGGAGGCAGTTCAGAGAAGGTTCACCTGGTTGATTCCAGGGATGAGGGGGTTGACTTATGAGGAAAGGTTGAGTAGGTTGGGCCTCTACTCATTGGAATTCAGAAGAATGAGAGATGATCTTTTCGGTCATGTCCGGACCGGGGTCAAACAGTGCTGCGTCATCGCACCAACCCTCTTCTCAATCTTGCTCGCCGCCATGCTCCACCTCACCATCAACAAGCTCCCCACTGGAGTGGAACTAAACTACAGAATGAGTGGAAAGCTGTTTAACCTACGCCGCCTCCAGGCCAAGTCCAAGATCACCCCAACCTCTGTCGTTGAGCTACAGTATGCGGACGACGCCTGCGTGTGCGCACATTCAAAGGCTGAACTCCAGGATATAGTCAATGTATTCACTGAGGCATGTGAAAGCATGGGCCTTCCGCTTAACATCCGTAAGACAAAGATCCTTCACCAGCCTGTCATCGCCGCTCAGCACTGCCCTCCAATCATCAAGATCTACGGCGCGGCCCTGGACAACGTGAACCATTTCCCATATCTCAGGAGCCTCTTATCAACAAAGGCAGACATTGATGCAGAGATTCAACATCGACTCCAGTGCGCCAGTGCAGCCTTTGGCTGTCTGAGGAAGAGAGTGTTTAAAGACCAGGCCCTCAAATCTACCACCAAGCTCATGGTCGACAGGGCTGTAGTAACACCCGTCCTCTTGTATGGATCTGAGGCATGGACGATGTACAGAAGGCACCTCAAGTCGCTTGAGATATATCACCAACGATATCTCCACAAGATCCTGCAAATCCCCTGGGAGGACAGGGGTACCAACATCAGTGTCCTCGACCAGGCTTACATCCCAATATTGAATCACTGACCACACTCGATCAGCTTCGCTGGACAGGCCACATAGTTCGCATGCCAGATACGAGACTCCCTAAGCAAATGCTTTATGTGGAGCTCCTTCGTGGTAAACGAGTCAAAGGAGGACAGCGAAAACGTTATAAGGACACCCTCAAAACCTCCCTGACATCACCACTGACACCTGGGAGACCCTGGCCAAAGACCCCCCGAGGTGAAGAAATTGCATCCGGGAGGGCGTTGAGCTCTTCGAGGCCCAATGCAAGGAGCACGAAGAGGCCAAATGCAGGCAGTGGAAGGAGCACGCGGCAAATCAGCCCCACCGACCCCTTCCCTAGACGAATGTCTATCCCACAGGGTCTGTGGCTCTCGTATTAGACTTTTCAGCCATCTAAGAACTGACTTTGGGAGTGGAAGCAAGTCTTCCTCGATTCCGAGGGACTGCCTATGATGATGATGATTATCTAAACGTATATGATTGAGGGGGCTTGACAAGATGGATGCGGAGAGAATGTTTCCACTGATGGGGGAGACTAGAACTAGAGGGCATGATCTTAGAATAAGGGGCTGCACATTTAAAACAGAGATGAGGAGAAATTTCTTCTCTCAGAGGATTGTAAATCTGTGGAATTCGCTGCCTCAGAGAGCTGTGGAAGCTGGGACATTGAATAAATTTAAGACAGAAATAGACAGTTTCTTAAACGATAAGGGAATAAGGGGTTATGGGGAGCGGGTGGGGAAGTGGAGCTGAGTCCATGATCAGATCAGCCATGATCTTATTGAATGGCAGAGCAGGCTCGAGGGGCCATTTGGCCTACTCCTGTTCCTATTTCTTATGTTCTTATTAGCAGTTAAACAGCGAATGAGCTATTGGTATACAACGTGAATAACACCACAGGGTTCCGAGGTGATCAGACTCGAAATAGCCTTATTACGACTTGAGCGTGTTCAGTTCCGCTTCGAGAATGTTCTACGTAAACTAGGCTTGATATTTTCGTTAAATATACTAACAATACACCCTTGAAAATCTTCCCATTAATTGTGTTCTTTGTTTCTCCCCCAGCAGTTATCTTTTCTATCACCTCGTCAGAGATAACACACAGAATATCTAACTTTCCTAACTCCATCCTACATAACATAGAAACATAGAAAATAGGCGCAGGAGTAGGCCTTTTGGCCCTTCGAGCCTGTACCACTATTCAATATGATCATGGCTGATCATGCAACTTCAGTATCCCTTTCCTGCTTTCTCTCCATACCCCTTGATCCCTTTAGCCATAAGGGTCACATCTAACTCCCTTTTGAATATATCTAACAAACTGGCCTCAACAACTTTCTGTGGTAGAGAATTCCACAGGTTCACAATTCTCTGAGTGAAGAAGTTTCTCCTCATCTCGGTCCTAAATGGCTTACCCCTTATCCTTAGACAGTGACCTCTGGTTCTGGACTTCCCCAACATCAGGAACATTCTTCCTGCATCTAACCTGTACAATCCTGTCAGAATTTTATATGTTTCTGCCGACCAATGTCCTAGGGGGAGTGTTTGCTAGTGCAGTTGGGGAGGAGTTGAACTAATATGGCAGGGGGATGGGAATCAATGCAGGGAGACAGAGAGAAACAAAAAGGAGACAAAAGCAAAAGACAGAAAGGAGGTGAGGAAAAGTGGAGGGCAGAGAAACCCAAGGCAAAGAACAAAAAGGGCCACTGTACAGCAAAATTCTAAAAGGACAAAGGGTGTTAAAAAAACAAGCCTGAAGGCTTTGTGTCTTAATGCAAGGAGTATCCGTAATAAGGTGGATGCATTAACTGTGCAAATAGATGTTAACAAATATGATGTGATTGGGATTACAGAGACGTGGCTCCAGGATGATCAGGGCTGGGAACTCAACATCCATGGGTATTCAACATTCAGGAAGGATACAATAAAAGGAAAAGGAGGTGGGGTAGCATTGCTGGTTAAGGAGGAGATTAATGCAATAGTTAGGAAGGACATTAGCTTGGATGATGTGGAATCTATATGGGTAGAGCTGCAGAACACCAAAAGGCAAAAAACATTAGTGGGAGTTGTGTACAGACCTCCAAACAGTAGTAGTGATGTTGGAGATGGCATCAAACAGGAAATTAGGGGTGCATGCAATAAAGGTGCAGCAGTTATAATGGGTGACTTTAATATGCACATAGATTGGGCTAACCAAACTGGAAGCAATACGGTGGAGGAGGATTTCCTGGAGTGCACAAGGGATGGTTTTCTCGACCAATATGTCGAGGAACCAACTAGGGGGGAGGCCATCTTAGACTGGGTGTTGTGTAATGAGAGAGGATTAATTAGCAATCTCGTTGTGCGAGGCCCCTTGGGGAAGAGTGACCATAATATGGTGGAATTCTGCATTAGGATGGAGAATGAAACAGTTAATTCAGTGACCATGGTCCAGAACTTAAAGAAGGCTAACTTTGAAGGTATGAGGCGTGAATTGGCTAGGATAGATTGGCGAATGATACTTAAGGGGTTGACTGTGGAGGGGCAATGGCGGACATTTAGAGACCGCATGGATGAACTACAACAATTGTACATTCCTGTCTGGCGTAAAAATTAAAAAGGGAAGGTGGTTCAACCGTGGCTATCAAGGGAAATCAGTGATAGTATTAAAGCCAAGGAAGTGGCATACAAATTGGCCAGAAATAGCTGCGAACTCGGGGACTGGGAGGACACAAACAACCTTCCGGATATAAAAGGGGTCAGAGGGTCTAGTAAGGAGGAGGAACTGAGGGAAATCCTTATTAGTCGGGAAATTGTGTTGGGGAAATTGATGGGATTGAAGGCCGATAAATCCCCAGGGACTGATGGACTGCATCCCAGAGTACTTAAGGAGGTGGCCTTGGAAATAGCGGATGCATTGACAGTCATTTTCCAACATTCCATTGACTCTGGATCAGTTCCTATGGAGTGGAGGGTAGCTAATGTAACCCCACTTTTTAAAAAAGGAGGGCGAGAGAAAAAGGAATTATAGACCGGTCAGCCTGACCTCGGTAGTGGGTAAAATGATGGAATCAATTATTAAGGATGTCATAGCAGTGCATTTGGAAAGAGGTGACATGATAGGTCCAAGTCAGCATGGATTTGTGAAAGGGAAATCATGCTTGACAAATCTTCTGGAATTTTTTGAGGATGTTTCAGTAGAGTGGACAAGGGAGAACCAGTTGATGTGGTATATTTGGACTTTCAGAAGGCTTTCGACAAGGTCCCACACAAGAGATTAATGTGCAAAGTTAAAGCACATGGGATTGGGGGTAGTGTGCTGACATGGATTGAGAACTGGTTGTCAGACAGGAAGCAAAGAGTAGGAGTAAATGGGGACTTTTCAGAATGGCAGGCAGTGACTAGTGGGGTACCGCAAGGTTCTGTGCTGGGGCCCCAGCTGTTAACACTGTACATTAATGATTTAGATGAGGGGATTAAATGTAGTATCTCCAAATTTGCGGATGACACTAAGTTGGGTGGCAGTGTGAGCTGCGAGGAGGATGCTATGAGGCTGCAGAGTGACTTGGATAGGTTAGGTGAGTGGGCAAATGCATGGCAGATGAAGTATAATGTGGATAAATGTGAGGTTATCCACTTTGGTGGTAAAAACAGAGAGACAGACTATTATCTGAATGGTGACAGATTAGGAAAAGGGGAGGTGCAACGAGACCTGGGTGTCATGGTACATCAGTCATTGAAGGTTGGCATGCAGGTACAGCAGGCGGTTAAGAAAGCAAATGGCATGTTGGCCTTCATAGCGAGGGGATTTGAGTACAGGGGCAGGGACGTGTTGCTACAGTTGTACAGGGCCTTGGTGAGGCCACACCTGGAGTATTGTGTACAGTTTTGGTCTCCTAACCTGAGGAAGGACATTCTTGCTATTGAGGGAGTGCAGCGAAGGTTCACCAGACTGATTCCTGGGATGGTGGGACTGACCTATCAAGAAAGACTGGATCAATTGGGCTTGTATTCACTGGAGTTCAGAAGAATGAGAGGGGACCTCATAGAAACGTTTAAAATTCTGATGGGTTTAGACATGTTAGATGCAGGAAGAATGTTCCCAATGTTGGGGTAGTCCAGAACCAGGGGACACAGTCTAAGGATAAGGGGTAAGCCATTTAGGCCCGAGATGAGGAGAAACTTCTTCACCCAGAGAGTGGTGAACCTGTGGAATTCTCTGCCACGGAAAGTTGTTGAGGCCAATTCACTAAATATATTCAAAAAGGAGTTAGATGAAGTCCTTACTACTAGGGGGATCAAGGGGTATGGCGAGAAAGCAGGAATGGGGTACTGAAGTTGCATGTTCAGCCATGAACTCATTGAATGGCGGTGCAGGCTAGAAGGGCCGAATGGCCTACTCCTGCACCTATTTTCTATGTTTCTATGAGATCCCCTCTCATTCTTTTAAATTCCTGTGAATATAAGCCTAGTCGATCCAATCTTTCTTCATATGTCAGTCCTGCCATCCCGGGAATCAGTCTGGTGAACCTTCGCTGCACTCGTTCAATAGCAAGAATGTCCTTCCTCAGATTAGGAGACCAAAACTGTATATAATATTCAAGGTGTGGCCTCACCAAGGCCCTGTACAACTGCAGTAAGACCTCTCTGCTCCTATACTCAAATCCTCTTGCTATGAAGGCCAGCATGCCATTTGTCTTCTTCACCGCCTGCTGTACCTGTATGCCAACTTTCAATGACTGATGTACCATGGCACCCATGTCTCGTTGCGCCTCCCCTTTTCCTAATCTGTCACCATTCAGTAATATTCTGCCTTCCAGTTTTTGTCACCAAAGTGGATAACCTCATTTTTATCCACATTATACTGCATCTGCCATGCATTTGCACACTCACCTAGCCTGTCCAAGTCACCCTGCAGCCTCTTAGCATCCTCTTCACAGCTCACACTGCCACCCAGCTTAGTGTCATCTGCAAACTTGGAGATATTACATTCAATTCCTTCGTCTAAATCATTAATGTATATTGTAAATAGCTGGGGTTCCAGCACTGAACCTTGCGGTACCCCACTAGTCACTGCCTACCATTCTGAAAAGGACCCGTTTATTCCTACTCATTGCTTCCTGCCTGCCAACCAGTTCTCTGTCCATGTCAATACATAACCCCCAATTCCATGTGCTTTAATTTTGCACACCAATCTCTTGTGTGGGACCTTGCCAAAAGCCTTTTGAAAGTCCAAATACACCACATGCACTAGTTCTCCCTTGTTCATTCTGCTCGTTACACCCTCAAAAAATTCTAGAAGATTTGTCAAGCATGATTTTCCTTTCATAAATCCATGCTGACTTGGACCGATCCTGTCACTACTTTCCAAATGCGCTATTATATCCTTAATAATTGATTCCAACATTTTTCCCACTACTGATGTCAGGCTAACCGGTCTATAATTCCCTGTTTTCTCTCTCCCTCCTTTTTTAAAAAGTGGGGTTACATTAGCTACCCTCCAATCCATAGGAATTGATCCAGAATCTATAGAATGTTGGAAAATGACCACCAATGCATCCACTATTTCTAGGGCCACTTCCTTAAGTACTCTGGGATGCAGACTATCAGGCCCTGGGGATTTATCGGCCTTCAATCCCATCAATTTCTCTAACACAATTTCCTGACTAATAAGGATTTCCTTCAATTCCTCCTTCTCACTAGACCCTCAGTCCCCTCGTATTACTGGAATGTTATTTGCGTCTTCCTTAGTGAAGACAGAACCAAAGTATTTGTTCAATTGGTCTGCATAAGGTAACAAGTATGCCTCCTTGACTAGGCAAATTTTCAATTCTTAGCTGCCTAATTAAACTACAATGTTGACATAGAAAGCCTTATTCTTAAATGGAAGCTTTATTCTAAAATGGAGGCTTTATTCTAAAATGAAAGCCTGCAAAAGCACCTGGCTTACAGGTACTTAGGTTATGCAGGCACACACAGTACCATGGAGCATTGTCATTGTTTCATTTCTGAACCTCAGTTACTCCAAAAAGAAATAAAGTTTTAAAATCCTTTTCTTCAGAGGGTAAATGTCCTCAGGGCGCATTTACTCTGCAACTGTGGTGGTTCAGTGTTACTGCAGCCAGAATCCAGTGTCAGGGCTTAACCTGACACTGAAATAAAGCAGCAAGACTCTCTGCAGGAGGGTCAGTTTGTCTTTTACATTTGATTTAGAGTCCAATTTTCATATTGTGTGAAACAGTTTGGGCTTGCCAATGATGATCATATCCCAATCATTGAGCATGAATGTACCTTCTGAGAACGTGACACTTAGCCATTCAATCAATGTTAAAATCATAAATAGCCTTAAGAAAAGGAGCAAAATAGGGTTTGAATATTCTTGGAGTTATTTTGCCTGTTCTGCTTCCTCTTCCAGCTTAATGTGCTTTGCTACAGCATTTGCTAATACTTTTGCAAGATTAGATCAAACTAAATTGTGTGTGATTCTCTGTCTAGGAGGGACATGCAGCACTTTGGAATGAAAGTCAGCATTATTGAACCAGGTTTCTTTAAGACAGAAACTACAAACCTAGAACTCATTGAGAAAGATCTTCTACAGCTTTGGGAGCGACTCCCTCCTGAGACCAGGGATCAGTATGGGTCAAAGTATTTTGATAAATGTAAGTATGTTGATTTGTTCTTAATACATGAATCAAGATCCCCATTGACAGATGTCCTGTTGTGACTGATGTTATTTGATAATTGTACTTTAATATTTTAAATGCATAGTTTTGTTTTCAATGTGATAATGTAGGTTGCTTTATTTGCTAACGCACCGTTAAAACTGAAACTTCAATTACAACAAAGTGTAATTTGTATTCACAATTCCTATTTGATCAGCTTGAACAACTCTTCCAGCATAACCTGCAAGTGCTTGTTTTCTATTCCAGACATTAAAGTGCAGCGGTTTTCAATGGTCTCACTGTATTCGACTGACCTTAAGAAAGTCACTAACTGCATGGACCATGCTCTGACAGCCTGGTATCCACGGACACGTTACAGCGCTGGATGGGATGCTAAGTTTTTCTGGATCCCGATCTCCTATGCACCATCATTTATAGTAGACTACATGCTGTGTTTGTTGTTGCCTACCCCTGCATATAGTTTAAGAAAATCAAAAGCCAGGAACATAGTTGATGTATGATTACTGTAATAGAATTGCACATTATACTATCAGATAACTTGTTTTCTAAGTTTTCAACTGGGTAATGTAGATCTGGCTCACAGACAGAATAACTAGAAGATAGTGTTTAGACTTTATTATGTGTTAACTATCTTTACAAGACACAAGTAACAAACTCAGGAATATATTGGAGAGATCAGACCGATGTCTGGAATAATAAAGCATAGCCAATTCCTTCCCATGTTGTTTATTTATGTGTGGTTCAGTTTTAACTTTGAAAATATTATGAAAATGGTACGTTTGTTGACATTTTATTTGCCACCTCAGTGCTATTGAAAGTGGAATAGTTGGTTGCAAGCCTCTGTCGTAAGGTGCTCTGGAGTTTGGACTGGTTGCACTTTCACAGAGGGTGCTACTGAGCAGTTTCACACCAATGTTTCAATCACTGACGCTCGCAGTCATTGTCTCACTCACGTTCAATAAAACTATACTCTACATAAGTGAGATGCTAAATATTTATCCAATTTTAGAGACCACACTTGTTTTTTAGCCCCTTTGATTTATTAAAACCTAAAGCATATTTTGTGTTTCCTGTACATTGTAGACTATGATCCATTCATTCATCAGCTGAATCTGTTTAACTAACATGGCAAATTATTGAAGCCAATTTTGGGATAAAAAATTGAATGAGTCCAGATACTAAGCTTATCGAAGTAAATCTATAACAATAGCATCGCATATTATGCATTTTGAAAAGTGTGGTTTTGAATGTTTTGTATTATGAACTATTTTGTAATAATGCACTGTTTCTATTTTTGAGCATTGAATATTGTTTTTCACTGGAATAACTTGATGTTGCTATGTTGTATCACCAGTATCATATCAAGAGATTTGTCTGTTATTTCTATATAAATACCAAAGTGATTAAGAACTGAGCAATATCTGGAAAAGCGAGCACTTTTACATGGATTAAAACCCTTCATGCTATATCTGTTAAAAAAGCTCTACTAAAAAAATCTTTCACACTAAGCCTAAATGAATGTGGCCAGAAGTGAATTACAGAGCTCTACTTGTTCCTACATTGGGCTGCACCAGTACTTGTATGACTGCCTAAGCAAATCGAAAAACATCAAAGACCAACCTCTTTATAATTCATCTATAATTTGTCCTTGACCATCCATTGGGTTTTGTAACACACTTGAGCAAATTATTTTATTGTTTTACAGAGCATAGTAAGTCATTAAAATATGGTGTTCAAGTATCTGAATGAACAAACTACAGAAGTGTTCATCATCATCATCATCATAAGCAGTCCCTCGGAATCAAGGAAGACTTGCTTCCGCTGAGTTCTTTGGTGGTTGAACAGTCCGATATGAGAGCCACAGTCCCTGTCACAGGTGGGACAGATAGTCGTTGAGGGAAGGGGTGGGTGGGACAGGTTTGCCGCACGCTCTTTCCGCTGCCTGCGCTTGATTTCTGCATGCTCTCGCCGCTGAGACTTGAGATGTTCAGCGCCCTCTCGGATGTATTTCCTCCATTTAGGGCGGTCTTTTGTCAGGGACTCCCAGGTGTCATTGGGGATATCGTATTTTATCAGGGAGGCTTTGAGGGTGTCCTTATAACGCTTCCTCTGCCCACCTTTGGCTCGTTTGCCGTGAAGGAGTTTCGAGTAGAGCACTTGCTTTGGGAGTCTAGTGTCTGGCATATGAACGATGTGGCCTGCCCAGCGGAGCTGATCAAGTGTGGTCAGTGCTTCAATGCTGGGGATGTTGGCCTAGTCGAGGACGCTAATGCTGGTGTGCCTGTCCTCCTAGGGGATTTGTAGGATCTTGCGGATAAATCGTTCTTCGTATTTCTCTAGCGACTTGAGGTGCCTACTGTACATGGTCCATGTTTCTGAGCCAGACAGGAGGGCGGGTATTACTACAGCCCTGTAGACCATGAGCTTGGTGGTAGGTTTGAGGGCCTGGTCTTCAAACACTCTTTTCCTCAGGCGGCCAAAGGAGAAGTGAGACCATTGGTATTACAGAAGAACATAGGTGTGTGGCATCAGCAGGGTCACACTGAATTAGGCATTGGCCCTGGCTTTCCCCTCCTCACACACCAGAAGTGGGGTAGGAAGGTGTGCAAATCGGTGCATGACTGCATAGCAATTGAGAAGCACCCAATACTGTAGCACTGAAGTTTTGCTCGCTGTTGTGCACCATGATTGAGAGGCCCTGCCCACTCAAGGATGCAGGGATGTAAACAACATCCCTGGCTGGAAGTACAGATATCAGCAATGTGTCCAGATCTGCTGCACGGAGAAGTAAGTGCAGTGTGAGAGTTACATTATTTCAAAGGGCAACAACATCATCTTGCATTTATATAGCTCCTTTAATGTAGAAAAACATACCAAGATACTTTACAGAGTTGTGATGAGACAATATTGGATGCCAAGCCAAAGGAGAAGATATTAGTTGGGTGACCAAAAACTTGGGTCAGAAACATGGGATTTAAGTAAGGTCTAAAAGGAGGTGAGGCTTAGGAAAGGAATTCCAGAGTAAGGGGCTTAGTGGGCTGAATGCAAAGGGATGTAGACAGGCTAAGTGAATGGGCAAAAATTGGCAGATGGAGTATAATGTGGGAAAATGTGAGGTTATCCACTTTGGCAGAAAAAATAGAAAAGCAAATTATAATTTAAATGGAGAAAAATTGCAAAGTGTTGCAGTGCAGAGGGACCTGGGGTTCTTGTGCATGAAACACAAAAAGTGAGTATGCAGGTACAGCAAGTAATCAGGAAGGCAAATGGAATGTTGGCCTTTATTGCAAGGGGGATGGAGTATAAAAGCAGAGAAGTCCTGCTACAACTGTACAGGGTATTGATGAGGCCACACCTGGAGTATTTAAGGAAGGATTATACTTGCATTGGAGCTGTTCAGAGAAGGTTCATTAGGTTGATTCCAGAAATGAGGGGGTTGATTTATGAAGATAGGTTGAGTAGGTTGGCCCTATACTCATTGGAGTTCAGATGAATGAGAGGTGATCTTATCGAAACATATAAGATAATGAGGGGGCTTGACAAGGTGGCTGCAGAGAGGGTGTTTCCACTGATAGGGGAAACTAAAGCTAGGGGACATAGTCTCAGAATAAGGGGCTGCCCATTTAAAACTGAGATGAGGAGGAATTATTTCTTCTCAGAGTGTTGTAAGTCTATGGAATTCTCTGCCCCAGAGAACTGTGGAGGCTGGGTCATTGAATATATTTAAGGCGGAGATAGACAGATTTTTGAGCGATGATGGAAAAAAGGGTTATGGGGAGCGGGCGGGGAAGTGGAGCTGAGTCCATGATCAGATCAGCCATGATCTTATTAAATGGTAGAGCAGGCTCGAGAGGCCGTATGGCTACTCCAGCTCCTATTTCTTATGTTCTTATGCACAGCCACCAATGGTGGGGCAAAGGGAGTGGGAGTGCAGAAGAGCCAGAATCAGAGGAAGAGCTCATTGTCGGGAGGGGGGGGGGGGCGCTGCGGAGTTTGGAGGGCTGGCGGAGCTAACTGTGATAGGGTGGGGAAAGCTGTGAAGCAATTTAAATACAAGGGTGATCATTTTAATTTGGAGGATCAGTAGACAATGAATGTCAGCAAGGACAGGAGTGATGGGTGACAAGGATTTGGTACAGGATAGCATATGGGCAACAGAGTTTTGGTTGAACTAAAGTTTAGAGAAAGTGGAAGATGGGAGGCTGGCCAGGAAAGCATTGAATCAATCAAGTCTAGAGATGACAAAATCATGGATGAGAGTTTCAGCAACAGGTGGGCTGAGGCAGGGACAGAGGAGTGGGATTTTATGGAGATGAAACTAGATGATCTTTGTGATGAAGAAGCTATGGGATCAGAAGTTCAGCTTGGGTCAAACATGATGCAGAGATTGCAGTTTAGTTCAACCAAGACAATGGCTGCGAAGGGGGCTGGAATTGGTGGCAAAGATACACCATTTAAAATCAGACAGAATGGGCATTCGATTTGCTACCACCAGTTTTCCATCCCCGCCAAGGTTGATAATTTCCCCAGATGAGTCTGGGCATTGCATGGTGGAGACAGGATTGAGTTTGGCTGAAAAGCACTCCATTTTCTTTTGACATGAAAATCTGAACACTCAAAATCTTGTTGCATGTTTTTGACATAAACTATCAAACTGAATGAAGTTGCTAATTGGTTAGGTATAAGGAGACACAACCTGTGACATGGTCAGTGGATAATTACTTAGTTACCATAAGGTAGAGAATAAACTAAGATTTATATGTAATCAGAATTCAAAAATAATAAACATTATGGGCTAGAAATTCGGGTATTTGCAATTTTGCCCGTTTTTGGGTGATAATCGTGGAGTTATTTTATTTTTAGCGCGGGGTAGTGTTATCGCTGGAAGTCACAAAATTCGCCAAATGGTGACCAGCGATAGCGCTAAATTCGGCCTTGCACGATGGAATTTTGTGGGAAAAAAAGCGACTTTCTGCGCACGCACAAATGTTTTCTTTCACCGGTTTTTTTCTTCTTCCTGCGATTCTGCTCAGCAGTCAGGGTGTGCCAGCGCATGTGCAGTACATCCAGGGCTGAAGAAGGTATGTTTCACAGACCAAGCAGCCATGATGGAAGGGGACTCAAACAGGCAGAGAGCTCAAAAGTTTAGTTATGAAGCAAACGAGGCCCTCATTGCAGCTGTGCAAACCAGATTGGGGGAATTTAATAGGAGGGGTGTTGGTAAACCCCTCCCAGCTGTGAGAAGGCGTCTGTGGACCAACATGGCTGAGGAGGTTTCCTCAGTCGATAATACCAAGAAGGACCATCAAAAATGTTGGAAAAAGTTCAATGACCATTGAGAGCAAGTAATATTTTTATTCATGCACTCGTTCATTAATTAAATTGTAAATCTGACCCATGTCGGTATAGGTAGGCTTAGTGTTGCACCTTATTTGCCATGAATGATTGTCACACGCTTTTTGACATCTTAAAAGATGTTTTTGCACTGCGATGTCTTCCTTGTTCTATATGTAACCCTATGTAACCTTCACACTATCGCCACCAGAGGGCGTATCTGTTGGAGTCCCAAGGGATCCCAGCATCCCTTGGTAGCACTGTATATAAGCAGGCCTTCCATGCTGTACCAGCACTCTGGAGTTAGAATAAAGAGACTAAGGTCACACTTACAGTACTCAGTTACATTGCTTTATTCAAGATATAACAACTGGCAACGCGATAACGAACCATCACGTGAAAATGCAGAGAACTGTTGGCATCCTGGAGAAATTCTCAGAAGGGGATGATTGGGAGGCCTTCGTGGAGCGACTCGACCAACACTTCCTGGCCAACGAGCTGGAAGGGAATGTGAACGCTGCCAAACGAAGGGTAATCTTCCTCATCGTATGTGGGGCAACAACCAATGGCCTCATGAAGAATCTTCTTGCTCCGGTGAAACCAACAACAAAATCGTATGAAGAACTGTGTATTCTGGTCCGAGAGTTCTGATGGCAAGGTATCGATTTTACACCTGTCAACGGTCTGAAGGCCAGGAAGTGGCAAGTTACGTCGCCGATCTAAGGCGCCTTGCAGGACATTGCAAATTCAATGGATTCCTGGAGCAAATGTTAAGAGACTTTTTTGTGCTTGGCATGGGCCATGAGGTTATCCTTCGCAAACTATTGACTGTTGAAACACCGAACCTGAGTAAAGCCATAACGATAGCCCAGGCATTTATGTCCACCAGCAGTAACACCAAACAAATTTCACAGCATAAAGATGTTTCGGCAAGTACTGTACACAAAGTAATGTCGTTTTCAAGCAGGAATGCATATGGCAGAACATACACGCCTGCAGCTGCATGACCTCAGATGACCCAGAGTCCGTCATCTAACGTTAATGCGAGGCAGTTAACACCTTGTTGGCGCTGCGGAGGTGATCGTCGAGCCCATCAATGCCACTTCAAACACTGTGTGCAAAGGCTGTGGAACAATGGGACACCTCCAGTGAATGTGCAGACGAGCTGCAAGCCACCACTTTGCAGAGGAAGACCAATTCATGGCGGATCAAACTGAACTAGAGACTCAAACCGAGGAGGCAGAAGTATACGGGGTACATCCTGTCACCACAAAATGTCCACCGATCATGTTAAAAATTGAACTGAACGGAATTCCAGTATCCATGGAACTGGACATGGGTGCGAGTCAGTCCATCATGAACAAAAAGGCCTTCGACAGGCTGTGGTGCAACAACGCACACAGGCCCAAGTTGAGCCCTATTCACATCAAGATGAGAACTTACATTAAAGAGCTGATCCCTGTAATTGGCAGCGCAGCAGTAAAAGTCTCCTATGATGGAGCAGTGTACGAACTACCACTATGGATAGTACCAGGAGATGGCCCCACACTGTTCGGCAGAAGCTGGCTGGGAAAATACGCTGGAACTGGGATGTCATCCGAGCGCTTTCGTCCATCAACGACGCCTCATGTGCCCAGGTTCTGAGCAAGTTTCCATCGTTTGAGCCAGGCATTGGAAGTTTCTCGGGGGCAAAGGTGCAAATCCACTTGATTCCCGGCACACGACCCATCCACCACAGGCATGGGCGATGCCATATATGATGCGAGAGAAAGTGGAAATCGAGCTAGACAGGCTGCAATGAGAGTGCATCATCGTGCCAGTGGAGTTCAACAAGTGGGCTAGTCCGATTGTTCCGGTCCTCAAGGGCGATGGCACGATCAGAATTTGTGAGGACTATAAAGTAACGATTAACCGTTTTTCGCTGCAGGACCAGTACCCGCTACCCAAGGCATAGAAACATAGAAACATAGAAAATAGGTGCAGGAGTAGGCCATTCGGCCCTTCTAGCCTGCACCGCCATTCAATGAGTTCATGGCTGAACATGCAACTTCAGTACCCCATTCCTGCTTTCTCGCCATACCCCTTGATCCCCCTAGCAGTAAGGACCTCATCTAACTCCTTTTTGAATATATTTAGTGAATTGGCCTCAACAACTTTCTGTGGTAGAGAATTCCACAGGTTCACCACTCTCTGGGTGAAGAAGTTCCTCCGCATCTCGGTCCTAAATGGCTTACCCCTTATCCTTAGACTGTGACCCCTGGTTCTGGACTTCCCCAACATTGGGAACATTCTTCCTGCATCTAACCTGTCTAACCCCGTCAGAATTTTATATGTTTCTATGAGGTCCCCTCTCATTCTTCTGAACTCCAGTGAATACAAGCCCAGTTGATCCAGTCTTTCTTGATAGGTCAGTCCCGCCATCCCGGGAATCAGTCTGGTGAACCTTCGCTGCACTCCCTCAATAGCAAGAATGTCCTTCCTCAGGTTAGGAGACCAAAACTGTACACAATACTCCAGGTGTGGCCTCACCAATGCCCTGTACAACTGTAGCAACACCTCCCTGCCCCTGTACTCAAATCCCCTTGCTATGAAGGCCAACATGCCATTTGCTTTCTTAACCGCCTGCTGCACCTGCATGCCAACCTTCAATGACTGATGTACCATGACACCCAGGTCTCTTTGCACCTCCCCTTTTCCTAATCTGTCACCATTCAGATAATAGTCTGTCTCTCTGTTTTTACCACCAAAGTGGATAACCTCACATTTATCCACATTATACTTCATCTGCCATGCATTTGCCCACTCACCTAACCTATCCAAGTCGCTCTGCAGCCTCACAGCATCCTCCTCGCAGCTCACACTGCCACCCAACTTAGTGTCATCCGCAAATTTGGAGATACTACATTTAATCCCCTCATCTAAATCATTAATGTACAGTGTAAACAGCTGGGGCCCCAGCACAGAACCTTGCGGTACCCCACTAGTCACTGCCTGCCATTCTGAAAAGTACCCATTTACTCCTACTCTTTGCTTCCTGTCTGACAACCAGTTCTCAATCCATGTCAGTACACTACCCCCAATCCCATGTGCTCTAACTTTGCACATCAACCTATTTGCGACGCTGGCAGGAGAGAAGACATTCACCAAATTGACCTCGGCCTACATGATGCAGGAGCTGGCGAAATCTTCGAAAGGCATCACCTGCATCAACACGCACAAAGGTCTGTTCATCTACAATAGATGCCCGTTTGAAAAATAGCCACGGCCGATCGAATCCCAAAGGAACATCGAGAGTCTGCTAAAGTCGGTTCCGCGCACCGTGGTTTTCCAGGACGACATATTGATCACCGGTCGGGACACCATCGAACACTTGCAGAACCTGGAAGAGGTTCTAAGTCGGCTAGATCATGTGGGATTCAGGTTGAAACGCTCGAAGTGTGTTTTCCTGGCACCTGAGGTTGAGTTCTTAGGGAGAAGAATCGCAGCAGGCAGCGTCAGACCCACTGACGCCAAGACGGAGGCCATCAAGAACGCGCCGAGACCACAGAACGTGACGGAGCTGCGGTCATTCCTGGGACTCCTCAATTATTTTGGTAATTTCCTACCCAGGTTAAGCACCTTGCTAGAACCTCTACACATGTAGCTACGCAAGGGAGATGACTGGGTATGGGGGAAATCACAAGAGACAGCTTTTGAGAAAGCACGAAATCTGTTTTGTTCCAACAAACTACTTGTCCTGTATAATCCTTGCAAACGTTTAGTGCTAGCTTGCGATGTGTCTTCGTGTGGGGTTGGGTGTGTGTTACAACAAGCAAACAAATCGGGAACATTGCAACCGGTTGCTTATACGTCCAGAAGCTTGTCCAAGGCCGAAAGGACCTACAGCGTGATTGAAAAAGAAGCTCTGGCATGCGTTTACAGGATTAAAAAAAAATGCATCAGTATCTGTTTGGGCTTAAGTTCGAGTTAGAAACTGACCATAAGCCGCTCATATCACTATTCTGAGAGAGCAAAGGCATCAATACCAATGCCTCTGCTCGCATCCAAAGATGGGCACTCATATAACTATGTAACTCGCCACAGACCAGGCATAGAGAATTGCGTTGACGCCCTCAGTCGGCTACCATTGCCCACCACCGGGGTAGAAATGGCACAGCCTGCAGACTTGCTCTTGGTTATGAATGCATTTGAAAACGAAAAGTCACCCGTTACGGCCCGTCAGATCAGGACCTGGATCAGTCAGGATCCTTTACTGTCCCATGTAGAAAACTGTGTCCTCCATGGGAGCTAGTCCAGCGTCTCAGCGGAGATGCATGAAGAGATCAAGCCATTCCAGCGGCGCAAAGACGAAATGTCCATACGGGCGGACTGTCTTTTGTGGCGTGGTTTTGTCCAAGAAAGGCAGGGAAACATTTATACGCGGCCTACATAGTACTCACCCAGGCATAGTAATGATGAAAGCTATAGCCAGACCCCTTTTGTGGAGCCCGGCATCGACTCAGGTTTGGAGTCTTGCGTGCGTCAATGCAACACTTACTCGCAACTGAACAATGCACCCAGGGAGGCACCACTAAGTTTGTGGTCATGGCCCTCCAAACCATGGTCTAGGATCCACGTTGACTTCGCTGGCCCGTTTCTAGGCAAAATGTTTTTATTGTTGTGGATGCTTATTCAAAATGGATTGAGTGTGTAATAATGTCTGTAAGCACATCTACTGCCACCATTGAAAGCCTACGAGCCATGTTTGCCACGCACGGCCTGCCTGATGTCCTTGTCAATGACAATGGGCCGTGCTTCACCAGCACTGAATTCAAGGAACTTATGACCCGCAATGGGATTAAGCATGTCACATCTGCCCCGTTCAAGCCCACATCTAACGGCCAGGCAGAACGGGCAGTCCAAACCATCAAGCAAAGCTTGAAATGCGTGTCGGAAGGCTCCCTGTAGACCCGCCTGTCCCGAGTCCTGCTCAGCTACCGCACAAGACCCCACTCGCTCACCGGGGTTCCCCCTGCCGAACTGCTCATGAAAAGTGCACTCAAGACAAGGCTCTCTCTAGTCCTCCCTGATCTCCATGATCACGTTGCGGGCAGACGGCATCAACAAAGCATGTACCATGATTGATTTCAATATCGCGTGACAAATTTGCTCAATGACCCTGTATTTGTACTCCTATGGACATGGTCCCAAATGGCTTGCCTGCACTGTCATAGTCAAAGAAGGGAATAGGGTGTTTCAGGTCAAACTCACAAATGGACTAACTTGCAGAAAGCATTTGGACCAAACCAAACTGCGATTCACAGACAGTCACGAGCAACCTGAAGAGGACACCACCAACTTCGACCCTCCGACACACAAAGTGGCAACCGACATCACGGTTGACCACGAAGCTGAACTCATTACCCCCAGCAGCCCAGTGAAGAACCAACCAACTCACCTGCAGCTGCATTTGTACCGAGATGATCGACTAGAGAGCGGAAAGCCCCAGATCATTTCACCCTGTAAAGAAGAATACTATTGACTTTTGGAGGGAGTGATGTTATGTATGCAACCCTATGTAACCTGCACACTACCGCCACCAGAGGGTGTATCTGTTGGAGTCCCAAGGGATCCCAGCGAAGAACCAAACAACTCACCTGCATCTGCATTTGTACCGAGATGATCAACTAGGGAGCGAAAAGCCCCAGATCATCTCACCCTGTAATTAAGTGTACTATTGACTTTGGGAGGGAGTGATGTTATGTATGCAACCTTGTGTAACCTGCCCTTGATAGCACTGTATATAAGCAGGCCTCCTGTGCTGTACCAGCACTCTGGATTTACAATAAAGAGACCAAAGGTCACACTTGCTCACGTCTACAGTACTCATTTGCATTGCTTTATTCAAGATATAAAATTTCTCATGGACCACGTGCAACAACCAGGGCCATTAAACAGAGGACTGTATTAAATGCACACAGTATGGTGTAAGTGCTTTGATGGCTATCTGTGTGTGCCATAAGAGCAGAAGGGACCTCTGGTAACCATTCCAATTGTCATCTTTGCAGAGAATGTTGTCGCATAACCGCCAGGAGCAGTGGCGCACAGGTGGTGGTCCACCCCAGACACTGTCCTTAACAGACCTGGAGGAGCACGTGGCAGCTATCATTGGTACCTCAGGGAGTTCAACTAGCTGTGGGGCTGCTGATCCTCTGTTCGAAGCTGAGGGTAAGTCCTGCAAAATCCCCGTGCTGCATTTGGGGCAATGTGATGCAGTGTCTGTGGGCTACATCTAATGCAATAGCGCCTGACCTTCAAATGAACCTGTGTTATGTGACCTTCCTCATGTCACCCTGTCCCCTCCCCTGCTGTTAACCATTCATCTGTTGTTTTCTATTTCCAGATGAGGAGACGCCCCATCCACCAATGGAAGCCTCCACCTGAGGCCAATATGTGGGGGTGGAGGAGGGGGACCACGAAGACAGCGAGGACGAGGAACCTCCACGGGAGGAGGAAACTTAGAAAGCTATTCCGGGGTGTGGGGGGGAGTGTGCAATTGACACCTCTTTTAGCAGCAGCCAGAAGCTCTGACCAGGAAGACACATTATCGGGCTCTGCCCAATCCGAGGCCCCAGGTCCAAGTGACGTGCAGCCATGCACTCCCAAGGTTCAATAAAAACGTAGAAATTTACAGCTCAGAAGGAGGCCACTTCGACCCATCGTGTCCGCACCGGCCGACAAAGAGCCACACAGCCCTCAGTCAGCAGCGCTGAAGGTTATGAACAATGGCGGACAGGTAAAGAGCATTTGGCCCAACCAGTTTTCCCCCCACAACTGCATCCACTATTTCCAAGGCCACCTCCTTAAGTACTCTGGAATGCAGTCCATCAGGCCCTGGGGATTTATCGGCCTTCAATCCCATCAATTTCCCCAACACAATTTCCCGACTAATAAGGATTTCCCTCAGTTCCTCCTCCTTACTAGACCCTCCGACCCCTTTTATATCCGGAAAGTTGTTTGTGTCCTCCTCAGTGAATACCGAACCAAAGTACTTGTTCAATTGGTCCACCATTTCTTTGTTCCCCATTATGACTTCCCCTGATTCTGACTGCAGGGGACCTACGTTTGTCTTTACTAACCTTTTTCTCTTTACATATCTATACAAACTTTTGCAATCCGTCTTAATGTTCCCTGCAAGCTTCTTCTCGTACTCCATTTCCCTGCCCTAATCAAACCCTTTGTCCTCCTCTGCTGAGTTCTAAATTTCTCCCAGTCCCCGGGTTTGCTGCTATTTCTGGCCAATTTGTATGCCACTTCCTTGGCATGTACAACAATTGTACATTCCTGTCTGGCGTAAAAATAAAAAAGGGAAGGAAGCTTAACCGTGGCTATCAAGGGAAATCAGGGATAGAATTAAGACGGATTGTAAAAGTTTCTATAGGTATGTAAAGAGAAAAAGGTTAGTAAAGACAAACATAGGTCCCCTGCAGTCAGAATCAGGGGAAGTCATAATGGGAAACAAAGAAATGGCAGACCAATTGAACAAGTACTTTGGTTCGGTATTCACTGAGGAGGACACAAACAACCTTCCGGATATAAAAGGGGTCGGAGGGTCTAGTAAGGAGGAGGAACTGAGGGAAATCCTTATTAGTCGGGAAATTGTGTTGGGGAAATTGATGGGATTGAAGGCCGATAAATCCCCAGGGCCTGATGGACTGCATCCCAGAGTACTTCAGGAGGTGGCTTTGGAAATAGTGGATGCATTGACAGTCATTTTCCAACATTCCATTGACTCTGGATCAGTTCCTATGGAGTGGAGGGTAGCCAATGTAACCTCACTTTTTAAAAAAGGAGGGAGAGAGATAACAGGGAACTATAGACCGGTCATCCTGACATCGGTAGTGGGTAAAATGATGGAATCAATTATTAAGGATGTCAAAGCAGTGCATTTGGAAAGAGGTGATATGATAGGTCCAAGTCAGCATGGATTTGTGAAAGGGAAATCATGCTTGACAAATCTTCTGGAATTTTTTGAGGATGTTTCCAGTAGAGTGGACAAGGGAGAACCAGTTGATGTGGTATATTTGGACTTTCAGAAGGCTTTCGACAAGGTCCCACACAAGAGATTAATGTGCAAAGTTAAAGCACATGGGATTGGGGGTAGTGTGCTGACATGGATTGAGAACTGGTTGTCAGACAGAAAGCAAAGAGTAGGAGTAAATGGGGACTTTTCAGAATGGCAGGCAGTGACTAGTGGGGTACCGCAAGGTTCTGTGCTGGGGCCCCAGCTGTTTACACTGTACATTAATGATTTAGACGAGGGGATTAAATGTAGTATCTCCAAATTTGCGGATGACACTAAGTTGGGTGGCAGTGTGAGCTGCGAGGAGGATGCTATCAGGCTGCAGAGCGACTTGGATAGGTTAGGTGAGTGGGCAAATGCATGGCAGATGAAGTATAATGTGGATAAATGTGAGGTTATCCACTTTGGTGGTAAAAACAGAGAGACAGACTATTATCTGAATGGTGACAGATTAGGAAAAGGGCAGGTGCAACGAGACCTGGGTATCATGGAACATCAGTCATTGAAGGTTGGCATGCAGATACAGCAGGCGGTTAAGAAAGCAAATGGCATGTTGGCCTTCATAGCGAGGGGATTTGAGTACAGGGGCAGGGAGGTGTTGCTACAGTTGTACAGGGCCTTGGTGAGGCCACACCTGGAGTATTGTGTACAGTTTTGGTCTCCTAACCTGAGGAAGGACATTCTTGCTATTGAGGGAGTGCAGCGAAGGTTCACCAGGCTGATTCCTGTGATGGCAGGACTGACCTATCAAGAAAGACTGGATCAACTGGGCTTGTATTCACTGGAGTTCAGAAGAATGAGAGGGGACCTCATAGAAACGTCTAAAATTCTGATGGGGTTAGACATGTTAGATGCAGGAAGAATGTTCCCAATGTTGGGGAAGTCCAGAACTAGGGGACACAGTCTAAGGATAAGGGGTAAGCCATTTAGGACCGAGATGAGGAGGAATTTCTTCACCCAGAGAGTGGTGAACCTGTGGAATTCTCTACCACAGAAAGTTGTTGAGGCCAATTCACTAAATATATTCAAAAAGGAGTTAGATGAAGTCCTCACTACTCGGGGAATCAAGGCGTATGGTGAGAAAGCAGGAATGGGGTACTGAAGTTGCATGTTCAGCCATGAACTCATTGAATGGCGGTGCAGGCTAGAAGGGCCGAATGGCCTACTCCTGCACCTATTTTCTATGTTTCTATGTTTCTAATACCCCATCGCAACATTTTACACTCCATCCCACCTGGAGCTATGCAATCTCCTGGGAGAGGCAAAAACCAGATAAAAACCCAGGCCAATTGCAGAAAAAAAAATCTAGGACAATTCCTCTCCGACCCATCCAGGCAATCGAAACTAATCCAGGAGATCTGGCCATATTAGATTCCCTGAAGTACTTACCTTCGCATCTGCGCCAACCAACAAGAGGTTATCCAGTCTAATTCCACTTACCAGCTCTAGGTCCGTAACCATGCCGGTTACGGCACTTCAAGTGCCCATGCAAGCACCTTTAAAATGCGGTGAGGGTTTCTGCCTCGACCACCTTTCAGGCAGTGCGTTCCAGACCCCCCACAACCCTCTGCGTGAAGAAGCTTCCCAAAAAATCCCCTCTTAACATAGAAACATAAAGACATAGAAATTAGGTGTAGGAGCAGGCCATTCGGCCCTTCGAGCCTGCACCGCCATTCAATAAGATCATGGCTGATCATTCAACCTCAGTACCCCTTTCCTGCTTTCTCTCTATACCCCTTGGTCCCTTTGGCCGTAACTCCCTTTTGAATATATCTAACGAACTGGCCTCAACAACTTTCTACGGTCGAGATTTCCACAGGTTAACCACTCTCTGAGTTAAGAAGTTTCCACCAACTACCTTAAACCTATACGCCCTCATAATTGACACTTATCAAGGGAAATAGGCCCTTGCTATCCACTATATCCAGGCCCCTCAAAATTTTACACACCTCAATGAGGTCTCCTCTCAGCCTCTTCTGTTCTAAGGAGAACAAACCCAGTCTATCCAATCTGTCCTCATAGCTAAGATTCTCCATTCCAGGCAGCATCCTCTTAAACCTCCTCTGCACCCTCTCCAGTGCAATCATATCCTTCCTATAATACGGCGACCAGAACTGTACGCAGTATTCCAGCTGTGACCGAACCAGAATATTATACAATTTAAGCATAACATCTCTGCTCTTGTATTCTATGCCTCGGCCAATAAAGACAAGCATTCTGCATGCCTTCTTAACTACCTAATCCACCTGACCTGCTACTTTCAGGGATCTGTGGACAAGCACTCTCTCTTCCGTGCGTACATCCGCGCCAGGGTGTCCTTGGAGATGGAGCACGCGGTGTCCACCGGTACGCTCGCAGCCTTCCGCGAGAGGTGGGCACCGGAGGGACTGGAGTGCATCATCACGCCCGGCAACCAAATTTTAATTTGATTTTATGTTTTAAAGTTTAATTTGTTTTAATTGCCGGTGTTTTTAGTGTCCCCCTCCCCTTTTATAGGGGGCACTTGGAGAAAAAAAATATGATTTTAGTGCCCAAAAAAAAACTAAAAAAAAAAAACAAAAACACAAAAAAAAGGGCCTAGAAAATGTTTGGTGTGTCCCCCAGATTGGGGGGACACGATTTAATGATTTAATGTTTTAGTTTCCTCCCAAAAAGAGTTCTGTGGACAAGCACACCAAGGTCCCTTGGTTCATTTACACTTCTAAATGGCTTACCATTTAATGTGTATAACCTTTCCTTATTAGCCCTCGCCAAGTGCGTTACCTCACACCTCTCCGACTTAAATTCCATTTGCCACTGTTTCTGCCCACCTGACCAGTAGATTAATATCCTCCAACAGTCCATGACTTTCCTCTTCAGTATGAACCACACAGCCAATTTTAATGTGATCTGCAAACTTCTTAATCATATAGGTACCAACAATATAGGTAAAAAATGGGATGAGGTCCGACATGCTGAATTTAGGGAGCTAGGAGTTAAATTAAAAAGCAGGACCTCAAAGGTAGTAATCTCAGGAATGCTACCAGTGCCATGTGCTACTCAGAGTAGGAAGCGCAGGATAGCTAAGATGAAGGCGTGGCTTGAGGGGTGGTGCAGGAAGGAGGGATTCAAATTCCTGGGACATTGGAACTGGTTCTGGGGGAGGTGGGACCAGTACAAACCGGACAGTCTGCACCTGGGCAGGACTGGAACCAATGTCCTTGAGGGGAGTGTTTGCTAGTGCTGTTGGGGAGGGGTTAAACTAATATGGCAGGGGGATGGGAACTATGCAGGGAGACAGAGGGAAGTAAAATGGGGGCAGAAGCAAAAGATAGAAAAAAGAAAAGTAAAAGTGGAGAGCAAAGAAACCCAAGACAAAAATCAAAAAGGGCCACATTACAGCAAAATTCTAAAGGGACAAAGTGTGTTAAATAGACAAGCCTGAAGCCTCTGTGCCTCAATGTGAGGAGTATTCATAATAACTTTGACGAATTAACTGCGCAGGCAGCTATTAACGAATATGATATCATTGGAAATACGGAGACATGGCTCCAGGGTAACCGAGGCTAGGAACTCAACATCCAGGGGTATTCAACATTCAGAAAGGATAGACAGAAAGGAAAAGGATGTGGGGTAGCGTTGCTGGTTAAAGAGGAAATTAACACAACAGTAAGGAAGGACATTAGCTTGGATGATGTGGAATCGGTATGGGTAGAGCTGCGGAATTCCAAAGGGCAGAAAACGATAGTTGGAGTTGTGTACAGACCACCAAACAGTAGTAGCGAGGTGGGGGACAGCATCAAACAAGAAATTAGGGATGTGTGCAATAGAGGTACAGCAGTTATCATGGGCGACTTTAATCTACATATTGATTGGGCAAACCAAACTGGTAGCAATACAGTGGAGAAGGATTTCCTGGAGTGTATTAGAGATGATTTTCCAGACCAATATGTCAAGGAACCAACTAGAGGGCTGGCCATCCTAGACTGGGTGATGTGTAATGAAAAAGGACTAATTAGCAATCTTGTTGTGCGAGGCCCATTGGGGAAGAGTGACCATAATATGGTAGAATTCTTTATTAAGATGGAGAGTGACACAGTTAATTCAGAGACTAGGGTCCTGAACCTAAGGAAAGGTAACTTCAAATGGTATGAGATGGGAATTGGCTCGAATAGACTGGCAAATTATACTTAAAGGGTTATAAGAACATAAGAACATAAGAATTAGGAACAGGAGTAGGCCATCTAGCCCCTTGAGCCTGCTCCGCCATTCAACAAGTTCATGGCTGATCTGGCCGTGGACTCAGCTCCACTTACCCGCCCGCTCCCCATAACCCTTAATTCCCTTATTGGTTAAAAATCTATCTATCTGTGACTTGAATACATTCAATGAGCTAGCCTCAACTGCTTCCTTGGGCAGAGAATTCCACAGATTCACAACCCTCTGGGAGAAGAAATTCCTTCTCAACTCGGTTTTAAATTGGCTCCCCCGTATTTTGAGGCTGTGCCCCCTAGTTCTAGTCTCCCCGACCAGTGGAAACAACCTATCTGCCTCTATCTTGTCTATCCCTTTCATTATTTTAAATGTTTCTATAAGATCACCCCTCATCCTTCTGAACTCCAACAAGTAAAGACCCAGTCTACTCAATCTATCATCATAAGGTAACCCCCTCATCTCCGGAATCAGCCTCGTGAATCATCTCTGTACCCCCTCCAAAGCTTGTATATCCTTCCTTAAGTAAGGTGACCAAAACTGCATGCAGTACTCCAGGTGCGGCCTCACCAATACCCTATACAGTTGCAGCAGGACCTCCCTGCTTTTGTACTCCATCCCTCTCGCAATGAAGGCCAACATTCCATTCGCCTTCCTGATTACCTGCTGCACCAGCAAACTAACTTTTTGGGATTCATGCACAAGGGGATCCACCCCGACCAGTCATACACGGTCCCGGGCCGGACAATCCACGACAACATCCATCTGGTCCGGGACCTCATCCATTGCTCCCAGGAGGCTGGTCTGTCGGTCGCCTTCCTATCCCTCGACCAAGAGAAGGCGTTCGACAGGGTGGATCACGACTATCTGCTCGGAACTCTGCGCGCTTTCGGGTTCGGGACGCATTTCGTCGCCCGGATCCGACTTTTGTACGCCGCCGCGGAGTGTCTGATTAAGGTTAACGGGTCCTTGACGGCGCCCCTTCGCTTTAGGAGAGGGGTGCGCCAGGGATGCCCCATGTCCGGCCAGTTATACGCCGTTTGCGTGGAGCCTTTCCTGCGCCTCTTGCGGACGAGGTTGACGGGACTGGCTCTGCAAGGGCCGGGCGTGGAGGTCGTCCTCTCGGCTTACGCCGATGACGTGCTCCTCGCGGTAGAGGATCCCGCTGACCTGCGGAGGATGCGTGAGTGCCAGGAGATTTACTCGGCCGCGTCCTCCGCCAGGATCAACTGGGAGAAATGTTCCGGACTCCTGGTGGGTCAGTGGCGGGTGGACTCCCTGCCGGAGGAGCTCAGGCCTTTTGCCTGGAGCACGACCCATCTCCTCTATCTGGGAGTCTACCTTAGCCCCGACGAGGAAGCCTGGCCGGCGAACTGGCAGGAGCTGGAGGCCAAGGTCGCCGCTCGCCTAGGGCGCTGGACAGGACTGCTCCGAGTGCTGTCCTACAGGGGTCGAGCGCTAGTCATAAACCAGCTGGTGGCCGCAATGCTGTGGTACCGGCTGGTCACTTTGACCCCTCCCCCTGCGTTTGTCGCCAAGATACAGAAGAAGCTGGTGGACTTCTTCTGGAACAACAGGAAGCACTGGGTCTCTGTCGCGGTCTTGAGTCTCCCGCTTGAGGAGGGCGGTCAGTCGTTGGTGTGCGTCAGCGCCCAGCTCGCGACTTTCCGTCTTCAGACCCTGCAGAGATACCTTTACGTCGAGCCCCCTCCTAGGTGGTGTGCTCTGGCGAGGTATTTCTTCCGCCAGCAGCTCGACCTCAATTATGACACGCAGCTCCTGTTTGTGAACTTGGGGGGTGCCAGGACCGCCCTCCGGGAGCTGCCTGTCTTTTACAGGGAACTCATCAGGGTCTGGAACAAAGTCTCCACCAAGCGCAGCTCTCCGCCGGCTGGAGTGGCGGCCGTCCTGCAGGAACCGCTGCTCGGGAATCCGTACCTCCACGGCCGAGGCTTCATGTGGCGGTCGGAAGAGAGGGCTGTGGCTGGTGAGGTGACCAGGGTCAGGGACCTGCTCGATGGCGGAGGAGCGGGCTGGATGGCGCCAGTCACGCTGGCGCGGCGCCTAAATTCTGCCAACGTCCGCCGCGCGGCCGATGCCATCGAGTCGCTAAAAACAGCTCTGGGCCCTGACTCCGTTAGGTGTATCGAGGAGGCTCAAGCACGTGGGGAGATCCCGTCCGAACTGACCCCCGTCCGGACGGAATTCCTCATCGGCGCCAAACCCCGGAACCTCCCTCGGGGGCCGGCGCCTCACAACTTGAGCCGCCTCGGGGAAATCCCCTCCGTGCCTTTCAGTTCCGCGCGGAGGGGTTTCCTGTACGGGCTGCTCCTGCACACCCTCAACTTTGCCATCCTCGCCAGCCGTCCGGACACGCCATGGCGCACCATCTTGCCGTCCGGAGGAGGCGGGGGTCCCCGATGGAGGGCACTCTACGCAGGGGTCCTCCCACTATTCATCGGGGACTTGGCCTGGAGGGTGGTGCACGGAGCAGTGCCGTGCAACAAATTTTTAAGCCGGTTCACGGACTCCCAGGCCGCCTGCAATTTCTGCGGTCTGGAGGAGTCCGTGTTCCATGTTTTTATTGAATGCACAAGGTTGCAGCCCCTGTTCCACTATTTGAAGGGGCTGCTCCTGAAATTCTGGCTGCACTTCAGTCCCACTCTCCTGATCTTTGGGCACCCTGTGCGGAGGGGAGCGGGTAGGTCCGAGGGCCTCCTCGTAGGACTGCTCCTGGGCACGGCCAAGGGTGCCATCAGCCGGTCCAGGCAGCGGGCGGTCGAGGGGGTCGTTCAACCTGACTGCCTGCCTCTCTTCCGCTCTTACATCCGGTCCAGGGTGTCCTTGGAGATGGAGCACGCGGTGTCCACCGGTACGCTCGCGGCCTTCCGCGAGAGGTGGGCACCGGAGGGACTGGAGTGCATCATCACGCCCGGCAACCAAATTTTAATTTGATTTTACGTTTTAAAGTTAATTTGTTTTAATTGCCGGTGCTTTTAGTGTCCCCTTCCCTTTTATAGGGGGCACTGGGGAAAAATTGTGATTTTAGTGCCCAAAAAAAAAAAACCAAAAAAAGAAAAACACAAAAAAAAAAAAAAAAAAAAAAAGGGGGGGAAAAAAAGGGCCTTGTAAATGTCTGGAGTGTCACCCAGGTTGGGTGGCACCGTTATTGTTTTATGTTTTCACAGGTAGACTCTAAAAGAGTTTCATGCACAAGGGGATCCACCCCGACCAGTCATACACGGTCCCGGGCCGGACAATCCACGACAACATCCATCTGGTCCGGGACCTCATCCATTGTTCCCAGGAGGCTGGTCTGTCGGTCGCCTTCCTATCCCTCGACCAAGAGAAGGCGTTCGACAGGGTGGATCACGACTATCTGCTCGGAACTCTGCGCGCTTTCGGGTTCGGGACGCATTTCGTCGCCCGGATCCGACTTTTGTACGCCGCCGCGGAGTGTCTGATTAAGGTTAACGGGTCCTTGACGGCGCCCCTTCGCTTTAGGAGAGGGGTGCGCCAGGGATGCCCCATGTCCGGCCAGTTATACGCCGTTTGCGTGGAGCCTTTCCTGCGCCTCTTGCGGACGAGGTTGACGGGACTGGCTCTGCAAGGGCCGGGCGTGGAGGTCGTCCTCTCGGCTTACGCCGATGACGTGCTCCTCGCGGTAGAGGATCCCGCTGACCTGCGGAGGATGCGTGAGTGCCAGGAGATTTACTCGGCCGCGTCCTCCGCCAGGATCAACTGGGAGAAATGTTCCGGACTCCTGGTGGGTCAGTGGCGGGTGGACTCCCTGCCGGAGGAGCTCAGGCCTTTTGCCTGGAGCACGACCCATCTCCTCTATCTGGGAGTCTACCTTAGCCCCGACGAGGAAGCCTGGCCGGCGAACTGGCAGGAGCTGGAGGCCAAGGTCGCCGCTCGCCTAGGGCGCTGGACAGGACTGCTCCGAGTGCTGTCCTACAGGGGTCGAGCGCTAGTCATAAACCAGCTGGTGGCCGCAATGCTGTGGTACCGGCTGGTCACTTTGACCCCTCCCCCTGCGTTTGTCGCCAAGATACAGAAGAAGCTGGTGGACTTCTTCTGGAACAACAGGAAGCACTGGGTCTCTGTCGCGGTCTTGAGTCTCCCGCTTGAGGAGGGCGGTCAGTCGTTGGTGTGCGTCAGCGCCCAGCTCGCGACTTTCCGTCTTCAGACCCTGCAGAGATACCTTTACGTCGAGCCCCCTCCTAGGTGGTGTGCTCTGGCGAGGTATTTCTTCCGCCAGCAGCTCGACCTCAATTATGACACGCAGCTCCTGTTTGTGAACTTGGGGGGTGCCAGGACCGCCCTCCGGGAGCTGCCTGTCTTTTACAGGGAACTCATCAGGGTCTGGAACAAAGTCTCCACCAAGCGCAGCTCTCCGCCGGCTGGAGTGGCGGCCGTCCTGCAGGAGCCGCTGCTCGGGAATCCGTACCTCCACGGCCGAGGCTTCATGTGGCGGTCGGAAGAGAGGGCTGTGGCTGGTGAGGTGACCAGGGTCAGGGACCTGCTCGATGGCGGAGGAGCGGGCTGGATGGCGCCAGTCACGCTGGCGCGGCGCCTAAATTCTGCCAACGTCCGCCGCGCGGCCGATGCCATCGAGTCGCTAAAAACAGCTCTGGGCCCTGACTCCGTTAGGTGTATCGAGGAGGCTCAAGCACGTGGGGAGATCCCGTCCGAACTGACCCCCGTCCGGACGGAATTCCTCATCGGCGCCAAACCCCGGAACCTCCCTCGGGGGCCGGCGCCTCACAACTTGAGCCGCCTCGGGGAAATCCCCTCCGTGCCTTTCAGTTCCGCGCGGAGGGGTTTCCTGTACGGGCTGCTCCTGCACACCCTCAACTTTGCCATCCTCGCCGGCCGTCCGGACACGCCATGGCGTACCATCTTGCCGTCCGGAGGAGGCGGGGGTCCCCGATGGAGGGCACTCTACGCAGGGGTCCTCCCACTATTCATCGGGGACTTGGCCTGGAGGGTGGTGCACGGAGCAGTGCCGTGCAACAAATTTTTAAGCCGGTTCACGGACTCCCAGGCCGCCTGCAATTTCTGCGGTCTGGAGGAGTCCGTGTTCCATGTTTTTATTGAATGCACAAGGTTGCAGCCCCTGTTCCACTATTTGAAGGGGCTGCTCCTGAAATTCTGGCTGCACTTCAGTCCCACTCTCCTGATCTTTGGGCACCCTGTGCGGAGGGGAGCGGGTAGGTCCGAGGGCCTCCTCGTAGGACTGCTCCTGGGCACGGCCAAGGGTGCCATCAGCCGGTCCAGGCAGCGGGCGGTCGAGGGGGTCGTTCAACCTGACTGCCTGCCTCTCTTCCGCTCTTACATCCGATCCAGGGTGTCCTTGGAGATGGAGCACGCGGTGTCCACCGGTACGCTCGCGGCCTTCCGCGAGAGGTGGGCACCGGAGGGACTGGAGTACATCATCACGCCCGGCAACCAAATTTTAATTTGATTTTACGTTTTAAAGTTTAATTTGTTTTAATTGCCGGTGCTTTTAGTGTCCCCCTCTCCTTTTATAGGGGGCACTGGAAAAAGGAAAAATTTGATTTTAGTGCCCCAAAAAAAAAAACACAAAAAAATAAATAAAAAAGGGGCCTTGTAAATGTCTTGTGTGTGTCATCCAGGTCGGGTGGCACGGATACATGTTTTATGTTTTTGCAGGTGAACTCCAAAAAGAGTTTCATGCACAAGGGACCAATCGTGGAGCAGTAGAGGCGTGTCCTGCTCAGTTGGAGCTGTGAGCAGTGAGTGGAGCTGCTAGCAACTTGAGCTCCTGCCTGGAGAGCCCTGAGACCAGCCCAGGAATAGAAGGAAGGAAGGGGCTTCACCTTCAACTGTTATCCAGAGGGAGAGGAGGAAAAAGCAAAAAACTTTGTACATCTTTATCATTTCTGCAAGGAGTTGGAGAGAGGGGGAAAAACCACAACAACCATCCAGTGTGGAAGGAGGGAGACTCAACTACTCTACAGGTGGGTGTGGGTGCATTTCCCCAAACAGACTTTGTTGTATCGGTGGGGGGAGGAAAGAAGACCACTGAGGGCCGGAACATCGCGGGGGGTGTGTGTGTGTGTGTGGTAGTGTGTGTGGGGGCCTTGCTTACAACTAGGCCCCCCCCACAATTGGAACCCCCCCCACCCCCCACATTTGCCTAGCCTGGGATAGCTGGAGCTACCAGGCTGAAGATTGTTGTTTTTCTTAATCATCCAATTAAAGATCGTTGGGAGTGCCTGGTGGCTCCAGCTACCCCAGGTGAAGACATCTTCTCCCCCCACCTGAAGACCACCTCAAAGACTTTTGTGTTTTGCCATCTGGGGAGTGCACCCACCCACAGCTGCGAGGAGAGACCTGCCCTCGCAGCCCCCCCCCCTTCCCACCCCCCTCTCTCTTTTCTCTGCTACTCTGTTTCTCCCCTCTCTCTCTGAGAACCCTTTCCTTCCAAATTTAAAAAAAAACAATTAAGACAACTGAGCAGAGGGAGCAAGGCCTCTCCCCAATTGTCAACGAGGGGAGAGGTGCCTCGTTAAGGGCTCCTCTGCTCAGTTAAATACACGAGGCCATTAAAGACCATTAAGGCCTGTGACTTTGGGGTGGGTGTAGCCCTTAAAGGGACCCCGTGATGGCGACCCCATCCACGCCGGTGGCAGGGCCAGCAAGGACGTATGCGCAGGTGGCAACCGCTTCCACAGCACCTCCTGCGCCACCCGCTGCCCTGCCACCATTTACACTTATAACAAAAAAACACGGGGTCAAGAGCTACACTCACCCCACAATGAGCATCGAGGAGTGCGTGCGGGCGATGGCTGGGGTAGTCGGCCCCTCGGCCATTGTCGCAGCCTCCAAGATGTCTGGGAAGGCTGTTTTCTTCCTGGGGTCGGAGCGGGCGGTGTCCCTGGCCCTCGAAAAGGGGCTCACGGTGGGCGGGACGTTCCTGCCGGTGGATCCTCTCGAGGCCACCGCGCAGAGGGTCATCGTGTCGAACGTCCCGCCCTTTGTTCCCGCTGAGCTCCTCCTCCCTCACCTACAACAACTGGGGGAGGTAAGGTCAGGGATCAACCCCATACCGCTCGGCCTCAGGGAGAACAGCCTGCGCCACGTGTTCTCCTTCCGCCGCCAGCTCTTTGTCCGGCTGGCGCGGGAGGACGTGACAGAAGGGCACTTTAATGTGGTGCACGAGGGGACTGCCTACCGCGTCTTCTGGACGTCGGACGGCGTGCGGTGCCATGCCTGCAGGGAGGTGGGGCATGTTCGTAAGAACTGCCCCGCCTCCAAGGCCGCCAAACCACCGAAGGCGGCCAAGGCTGGCGCTGCCGCCACCCCTCCCCCTAGTTGCGTCCGCGTGCCGGGAGCCATGGGTGCGCGGGCATCGTCGGAGGCCTTTGTTTTCAGGGCCTCCGGCGGGGGGGAGGGAGAGCGTCCGAGCGGAAAGAAGGCGCGGAAGAAGGAGAAACATCTAGAGGCGGGTCCCCTCGGTGCGCCGGAAAGTCTGACCACCGCGCTCAGCCCAACCCAGTCACCGGCGAGCGCGGGGTGCCCCGAGCCCGTGCCCGGGCCCTTGAATACCACCACAGAGGGGCCCAGGCGCGGGCAAGAAAAGGAAAAGGGGGGGGCGGAGCGGGAGGCCTCGGCAGACATGGAGGTCTCCCTGACTCCGCGCGCCCCCAGGAACAAAAAGAGGCACCGCCCCAATGAGGCGGAGGGGGAACAACATCCCTCCGCGGAGGAGGCGGTGCCCGCCGCGTGTCCCGCGTCCCCCACCAGCGCCCCCAAATTGCGCTGCAGGCGCGAGGAGTCTTTCCCCGGGGAGGGTGAGACAGTTGAGGCTGCCCAGCCTCTGCCTCCCGGGGATGGAGTGGAAGATCTGCCTGTCGTGGGGGGCGTGGGGACCGCGGAGGAATGCGTAGCCGCCGGGCCGGGCGTCCCGGGGACTGAGGCGGGCGGGGCCGAAAAGGCCGAACCTGAGCCCGCCCAGCTATTACCCAACTTCCCCCGGGAGTCGCTCGACCCGGCAGAAAAACAATTTATTGATTTTAATGAAACTGTAGATGCTGGGCCGGGGGTGGCAGCGGGGAGGGGGAGGAACACCCACCCTCGCCCCTTACTTTGGAGCTGGAGCACTTGGAGGGCCTGGGGATTTCCTATGGCCGGGTCTCTCCTTGTTCTCCGGTTCCTGGGGCGGAGGGGGAACCCCTTCCGCTGTCATTTCCCGACCCAGCACCATTTTTAAAAGAGCCCAGTGGGGACTCCTCTGCCGACGATCCTGGGGGTGGGATCGGGGCAGTGCCAGGGCCGGTTGGAGCGGCCGGTTCATTTGCCGTACCTTGTGCGGTCGATGGGCCGGCTGCTGGCGGCCACCTCCCGGAGGAGGACGGGGACTCGGTGGGGGACGCGGGTGAAGACCTAGAGACCACCGCCAGGGAGGCGGTGGATCTGCTCGCGGCCGCCGCTGAGGCCCTCCTCGTTCCTGCAAAGGAACTCCGGGACTTTTTGGCCCAGAGCCGGGGTCGCCGCGACCAAGCCCGACTGGCCCTGGAAAAATGGTCCGAGCCGGAGCTGATCAAGGGGTCCGTCCGCGCCGCCGTTAAAACCTTGGCCGCGGGCGGGCCCTTGACAAAGGAGCAGCACCTTGAGCTGCGCGAGCTCGAGGGACTCCTCGCTGGGCTGCGGAGGGAGCGGAGTTCAACAAAAGACTCCGCTCCCTCCCCCACAATAGGTTAAGGTAGAGGTTGCACTATGCTTTTGCCATGAAGATAACCATAGCCAGCCTCAACATCAACGGCGGCAGAGGGGCACGCCGTAGATTTGACAATTTTTCGCTCCTGCGGGAGGGGAAATATGCGGTGTGCTTCCTGCAAGAAACCCACACCGTTCCGGGAGACGAAGCCACGTGGCTCCTGGAATGGCAAGGAGAGGTCCGCATGAGCCACCTCACCGCCATTTCAAGTGGGGTGGCCATCTTGCTGGGCCCGCATTTTCAGCCGGAGATCTTGGGGGTCGAGGAGCCCGTGCCAGGCCGCTTGCTGCACGTAACGGTTCGCCTGGGGGACGTGCCGCTCCATCTCGTGAACGTGTACGCCCCTCATCCCGGCCCGCAGCAAACGCGCTTCTTTGAAGAGGTGTCCGCTCTTCTTGGCTCCGTCGACGTCGGCGACTGCATTGTCCTCGGGGGGGATTTTAACTGCACCCTCGAGGCGAGGGACCGCTCCGGTGCCCCGCAGTGCATGACGGCGATGGAGAAGTTGAGGGACCTGGTCGGGTCCTTCGACTTGGTGGACGTCTGGCGAAATCTCCACCCCGACTCCAGCGCCTTTACTTGGGTGAGGCCTGGAGTTGGATGGTCTAGAGTCGACCGCCTTTACGTGTCTCGGGCGTACGTTTCCTGCGTCCCGGCGGCCTCCATGCGGCCGGTGCCGTGTTCGGACCACCACCTGGTGTGGGCGGAGCTCGCTTCGCTCCGCGCGAGGACGGGGTCCGCGTACTGGCACTTTAACAACCGGCTGCTGGAGGACGTGCGGTTCCAGGACTCGTTCCGTCGATTCTGGTCCGACTGGAGAAGGAAGCAGGGGGGCTTCCCCTCCTTGAGGCTATGGTGGGACGTGGGCAAGGCTCACGTCCGCGTCTTCTGTCAAGAGAACGCGAGGGGGTCGACCAAGAGGCGGGCGGCCAGAGTCGGGCGCCTAGAAAAAGAGGTGCTCGACCTGGAAGCCCGTCTCGGTCAAGTCGTCCAGGACCCGGCCCTGCGGACGGTGTACGAAGCGAAGAAGGCCGCGCTGAAGGACCTGCAGCTCGTCGGGTCCCGAGGCGCGTTCGTGAGGTCGCGGATCCGGTTCCTGCGGGATCTGGACCGCGGCTCCCCCTTCTTCTACTCGCTGGAAAAAAGGCAGAGTGTCCGTAAGCAGCTCTTGACGCTGCTGGCCGACGACGGCTCTCTCGTCTCGGATCCGGAGGGCGTCAACAACAGGGTCCGTGAATATTACGGGGCTCTGTTCTCTCCGGATCCGTCCAGCGAGGAAGCGCGTAGAGTTTTGTGGGAGGACCTGCCGAAGGTCGGCCCGGAGGGCGCCGAAAATCTGGAAGCTCCGCTAAGCCTGGCGGAGCTGACCGGTGCCCTCGCCCGGCTCTCGAGGGGAAAATCCCCGGGGCTGGACGGGCTGACCGTGGAGTTCCACAGGGCGTTCTGGGACGTCCTGGGGAGCGACTACGCGCGGGTCCTGGGGGAAAGTCTGGCGACCGGGGAGATGCCCCTCTCTTGGCGCAGGGCAGTCATCGTCCTGCTGCCTAAGAAGGGCGATCTCCGCCTCCTTAAGAACTGGCGCCCGGTCTCCCTCCTCAGCACGGACTACAAAATCTTCGCCAGGGCGATGTCTGCTCGCCTTGGTGCCGTGCTGGACCACATGATCCACCCCGACCAGTCATACACGGTCCCGGGCCGGACAATCCACGATAACATCCATCTGGTCCGGGACCTCATCCATTGTTCCCAGGAGGCTGGTCTGTCGGTCGCCTTCCTATCCCTCGACCAAGAGAAGGCGTTCGACAGGGTGGATCACGACTATCTGCTCGGAACTCTGCGCGCTTTCGGGTTCGGGACGCATTTCGTCGCCCGGATCCGACTTTTGTACGCCGCCGCGGAGTGTCTGATTAAGGTTAACGGGTCCTTGACGGCGCCCCTTCGCTTTAGGAGAGGGGTGCGCCAGGGATGCCCCATGTCCGGCCAGTTATACGCCGTTTGCGTGGAGCCTTTCCTGCGCCTCTTGCGGACGAGGTTGACGGGACTGGCTCTGCAAGGGCCGGGCGTGGAGGTCGTCCTCTCGGCTTACGCCGATGACGTGCTCCTCGCGATAGAGGATCCCGCTGACCTGCGGAGGATGCGTGAGTGCCAGGAGATTTACTCGGCCGCGTCCTCCGCCAGGATCAACTGGGAGAAATGTTCCGGACTCCTGGTGGGTCAGTGGCGGGTGGACTCCCTGCCGGAGGAGCTCAGGCCTTTTGCCTGGAGCACGACCCATCTCCTCTATCTGGGAGTCTACCTTAGCCCCGACGAGGGAGCCTGGCCGGCGAACTGGCAGGAGCTGGAGGCCAAGGTCGCCGCTCGCCTAGGGCGCTGGACAGGACTGCTCCGAGTGCTGTCCTACAGGGGTCGAGCGCTAGTCATAAACCAGCTGGTGGCCGCAATGCTGTGGTACCGGCTGGTCACTTTGACCCCTCCCCCTGCGTTTGTCGCCAAGATACAGAAGAAGCTGGTGGACTTCTTCTGGAACAACAGGAAGCACTGGGTCTCTGCCGCGGTCTTGAGTCTCCCGCTTGAGGAGGGCGGTCAGTCGTTGGTGTGCGTCAGCGCCCAGCTCGCGACTTTCCGTCTTCAGACCCTGCAGAGATACCTTTACGTCGAGCCCCCTCCTAGGTGGTGCGCTCTGGCGAGGTATTTCTTCCGCCAGCAGCTCGACCTCAATTATGACACGCAGCTCCTGTTTGTGAACTTGGGGGGTGCCAGGACCGCCCTCCGGGAGCTGCCTGTCTTTTACAGGGAACTCATCAGGGTCTGGAACAAAGTCTCCACCAAGCGCAGCTCTCCGCCGGCTGGAGTGGCGGCCGTCCTGCAGGAGCCGCTGCTCGGGAATCCGTACCTCCACGGCCGAGGCTTCATGTGGCGGTCGGAAGAGAGGGCTGTGGCTGGTGAGGTGACCAGGGTCAGGGACCTGCTCGATGGCGGAGGAGCGGGCTGGATGGCGCCAGACACGCTGGCGCGGCGCCTAAACTCTGCCAACGTCCGCCACGCGGCCGATGCCATCGAGTCGCTAAAAACAGCTCTGGGCCCTGACTCCGTTAGGTGCATCGAGGAGGCTCAAGCACGTGGGGAGATCCCGTCCGAACTGACCCCCGTCCGGACGGAATTCCTCATCGGCGCCAAACCCCGGAACCTCCCTCGGGGGCCGGCGCCTCACAACTTGAGCCGCCTCGGGGAAATCCCCTCCGTGCCTTTCAGTTCCGCGCGGAGGGGTTTCCTGTACGGGCTGCTCCTGCACACCCTCAACTTTGCCATCCTCGCCGGCCGTCCGGACACGCCATGGCGTACCATCTTGCCGTCCGGAGGAGGCGGGGGTCCCCGATGGAGGGCACTCTACGCAGGGGTCCTCCCACTATTCATCGGGGACTTGGCCTGGAGGGTGGTGCACGGAGCAGTGCCGTGCAACAAATTTTTAAGCCGGTTCACGGACTCCCAGGCCGCCTGCAATTTCTGCGGTCTGGAGGAGTCCGTGTTCCATGTTTTTATTGAGTGCACAAGGTTGCAGCCCCTGTTCCATTATTTGAAGGGGCTGCTCCTGAAATTCTGGCTGCACTTCAGTCCCACTCTCCTGATCTTTGGGCACCCTGTGCGGAGGGGAGCGGGTAGGTCCGAAGGCCTCCTCGTAGGACTGCTCCTGGGCACGGCCAAGGGTGCCATCAGCCGGTCCAGGCAGCGGGCGGTCGAGGGGGTCGTTCAACCTGACTGCCTGCCTCTCTTCCGCTCTTACATCCGGTCCAGGGTGTCCTTGGAGATGGAGCACGCGGTGTCCACCGATACGCTCGCGGCCTTCCGCGAGAGGTGGGCACCGGAGGGACTGGAGTGCATCATCACGCCCGGCAACCAAATTTTAATTTGATTTTACGTTTTAAAGTTTAATTTGTTTTAATTGCCGGTGCTTTTAGTGTCCCCCTTCCCTTTTATAGGGGGCACTGGGGAAAATTGTGATTTTAGTGCCCAAAAAAAAAAAAACCAAAAAAAAAACCAAAAAAAAAACACAAAAAAAAAACCAAAAAAAGGAAAAAAGGGCCTTGTAAATGTCTGGTGTGTCACCCAGGTCGGGTGGCACAGTTTAATGTTTCTGTTTTGCAGGTAGACTCTAAAAGAGTTTCATGCACAAGGGACCAATCGTGGAGCAGTAGAGGCGTGTCCTGCTCAGTTGGAGCTGTGAGCAGTGAGGAGAGCAGCCATCAACTTGAGCTCCTGCCTGGAGAGCCCTGAGACCAGCCCAGGAAGAGGAGGAAGGAAGGGGCTTCAACACCAACTTCTATCCAGAGGGAGAGGAGGAGAACAGAAAACTTTGAACATCTTTATCATTTCTGCAAAGAGTTGGAGAGAGGGGGAAAAACCACAACAACCATCCAGTGTGGAAGGAGGGAGACTCAACTACTCTACAGGTGGGTGTGGGTGCATTTCCCCAAACAGACTTTGTTGTATCGGTGGGGGGAGGAAAGAATACCACTGAGGGCCGGAACATCGCGGGGGGTGTGTGTGTGTGTGTGTGGTAGTGTGTGTGGGGGCCTTGCTTACAACTAGGCCCCCCCCCCCACAATTGGAACCCCCCCCACCCCCCCCACATTTGCCTAGCCTGGGATAGCTGGAGCTACCAGGCTGAAGATTGTTATTAATCACCCAATTAAAGATCGTTAGGAGTGCCTGGTGGCTCCAGCTACCCCAGGTGAAGACATCTTCTCCCCCCACCTGAAGACCACCTCAAAGACTTTTGTGTTTTGCCATCTGGGGAGTGCACCCACCCACAGCTGCGAGGAGAGACCTGCCCTCGCAGCCCCCCCCCCTTCCCACCCCCCTCTCTCTTTCTCCGTTACCCTCTGTTTCTCCCCTCTCTCTCTGAGAACCCTTTCCTTCCAAATTAATTAAAAAAAAACAATTAAGACAACTGAGCAGAGGGAGCAAGGCCTCTCCCCAATTGTCAACGAGGGGAGAGGTGCCTCGTTAAGGGCTCCTCTGCTCAGTTAACATAAGAGGCCATTAAAGACCATTAAGGCCTGTGACTTTGGGGTGGGTGTAGCCCTTAAAGGGACCCCGTGATGGCGACCCCATCCACGCCGGTGGCAGGGCCAGCAAGGACGTATGCGCAGGTGGCAACCGCTTCCACAGCACCTCCTGCGCCACCCGCTGCCCTGCCACCATTTACACTTATAACAAAAAAACACGGGGTCAAGAGCTACACTCACCCCACAATGAGCATCGAGGAGTGCGTGCGGGCGATGGCTGGGGTAGTCGGCCCCTCGGCCATTGTCGCAGCCTCCAAGATGTCTGGGAAGGCTGTTTTCTTCCTGGGGTCGGAGCGGGCGGTGTCCCTGGCCCTCGAAAAGGGGCTCACGGTGGGCGGGACGTTCCTGCCGGTGGATCCTCTCGAGGCCACCGCGCAGAGGGTCATCGTGTCGAACGTCCCGCCCTTTGTTCCCGCTGGGCTCCTCCTCCCTCACCTACAACAACTGGGGGAGGTAAGGTCAGGGATCAACCCCATACCGCTCGGCCTCAGGGAGAACAGCCTGCGCCACGTGTTCTCCTTCCGCCGCCAGCTCTTTGTCCGGCTGGCGCGGGAGGACATGACAGAAGGGCATTTTAATGTGGTGCACGAGGGGACTGCCTACCGCGTCTTCTGGACGTCGGACGGCGTGCGGTGCCATGCCTGCAGGGAGGTGGGGCATGTTCGCAAGAACTGCCCCGCCTCCAAGGCCGCCAAACCACCGAAGGCGGCCAAGGCTGGCGCTGCCGCCACCCCTCCCCCTAGTTGCGTCCGCGTGCCGGGAGCCATGGGTGCGCGGGCATCGTCGGAGGCCTTTGTTTTCAGGGCCTCCGGCGGGGGGGAGGGAGAGCGTCCGACCGGAAAGAAGGCGCGGAAGAAGACAAAACATCAAGAGGCGGGTCCCCTCGGTGCGCCGGATAATTTGACCACCGCGCTCAGCCCAACCCCGTCACCGGCGAGCGCGGGGTGCCCCGAGCCCGTGCCCGAGCCCTTGAACAACACCACAGAGGGGCCCGGGCGCGGGCAAGAAAAGGAAAAGGGGGGGGCGGAGCGGGAGGCCTCGGCAGACATGGAGGTCTCCCTGACTCCGCGCGCCCCCAGGAACAAAAAGAGGCACCGCCCCAATGACGCGGAGGGGGAACAATATCCCTCCGCGGAGGAGTCGGTGCCCGCCGCGTGTCCCGCGTCCCCCACCAGCGCCCCCAAATTGCGCTGCAGGCGCGAGGAGTCTTTCCCCGGGGAGGGTGAGACAGTTGAGGCTGCCCAGCCTCTGCCTCCCGGGGATGGAGTGGAAGATCTGCCTGTCGTGGGGGGCGTGGGGACCGCGGAGGAATGCGTAGCCGCCGGGCCGGGCGTCCCGGGGACTGAGGCGGGCGAGGCCGAAAAGGCCGAACCTGAGCCCGCCCAGCTATTACCCAACTTCCCCCGGGAGTTGCTCGACCCGGCAGAAACAAAATATATTGATTTTAATGAAACTGTAGATGCTGGGCCGGGGGGTGGCAGCGGGGAGGGGGAGGAACACCCACCCTCGCCCCTTACTTTGGAGCTGGTGCACTTGGAGGGCCTGGGGATTTCCTATGGCCGGGTCTCTCCTTGTTCTCCGGTTCCTGGGGCGGGGGGGGAACCCCTTCCGCTGTCATTTCCCGACCCAGCACCATTTTTAAAAGAGCCCAGTGGGGACTCCTCTGCCGACGATCCTGGGGGTGGGATCGGGGCAGTGCCAGGGCCGGTTGGAGCGGCCGGTTCATTTGCCGTACCTTGTGCGGTCGATGGGCCGGCTGCTGGCGGCCACCTCCCGGAGGAGGACGGGGACTCGGTGGGGGTCGCGGGAGAAGAACTAGAGACCACAGCCAGGGAGGCGGTGGATCTGCTCGCGGCCGCCGCTGAGGCCCTCCTCATTCCTGCAAAGGAACTCCGGGACTTTTTGGCCCAGAGCCGGGGTCGCCGCGACCAAGCCCGACTGGCCCTGGAAAAATGGTCCGAGCCGGAGCTGATCAAGGGGTCCGTCCGCGCCGCCGTTAAAACCTTGGCCGCGGGCGGGCCCTTGACAAAGGAGCAGCACCTTGAGCTGCGCGAGCTCGAGGGACTCCTCGCTGGGCTGCGGAGGGAGCGGAGTTCAACAAAAGACTCCGCTCCCTCCCCCACAATAGGTTAAGGTAGAGGTTGCACTATACTTTTGCCATGAAGATAACCATAGCCAGCCTCAACATCAACGGCGGCAGAGGGGCACGCCGTAGATTTGACAATTTTTCGCTCCTGCGGGAGGGGAAATATGCGGTGTGCTTCCTGCAAGAAACCCACACCGTTCCGGGAGACGAAGCCACGTGGCTCCTGGAATGGCAAGGAGAGGTCCGCATGAGCCACCTCACCGCCATTTCTAGTGGGGTGGCCATCTTGCTGGGCCCGCATTTTCAGCCGGAGATCTTGGGGGTCGAGGAGCCCGTGCCAGGCCGCTTGCTGCACGTAACGGTTCGCCTGGGGGACGTGCCGCTCCATCTCGTGAACGTGTACGCCCCTCATCCCGGCCCGCAGCAAACGCGCTTCTTTGAAGAGGTGTCCGCTCTTCTTGGCTCCGTCGACGTCGGCGACTGCATTGTCCTCGGGGGGGATTTTAACTGCACCCTCGAGGCGAGGGACCGCTCCGGTGCCCCGCAGTGCATGACGGCGATGGAGAAGTTGAGGGACCTGGTCGGGTCCTTCGACTTGGTGGACGTCTGGCGAAATCTCCACCCCGACTCCAGCGCCTTTACTTGGGTGAGGCCTGGAGTTGGATGGTCTAGAGTCGACCGCCTTTACGTGTCTCGGGCGTACGTTTCCTGCGTCCCGGCGGCCTCCATGCGGCCGGTGCCGTGTTCGGACCACCACCTGGTGTGGGCGGAGCTCGCTTCGCTCCGTGCGAGGACGGGGTCCGCGTACTGGCACTTTAACAACCGGCTGCTGGAGGACGTGCGGTTCCAGGACTCGTTCCGTCGATTCTGGTCCGACTGGAGAAGGAAGCAGGGGGGCTTCCCCTCCTTGAGGCTATGGTGGGACGTGGGCAAGGCTCACGTCCGCGTCTTCTGTCAAGAGTACGCGAGGGGGTCGACCAAGAGGCGGGCGGCCAGAGTCGGGCGCCTAGAAAAAGAGGTGCTCGACCTGGAAGGCCGTCTCGGTCAAGTCGTCCAGGACCCGGCCCTGCGGACGGTGTACGAAGCGAAGAAGGCCGCGCTGAAGGACCTGCAGCTCGTCGGGTCCCGAGGCGCGTTCGTGAGGTCGCGGATCCGGTTCCTGCGGGATCTGGACCGCGGCTCCCCCTTCTTCTACTCGCTGGAAAAAAGGCAGAGTGTCCGTAAGCAGCTCTTGACGCTGCTGGCCGACGACGGCTCTCTCGTCTCGGATCCGGAGGGCGTCAACAACAGGGTCCGTGAATATTACGGGGCTCTGTTCTCTCCGGATCCGTCCAGCGAGGAAGCGCGTAGAGTTTTGTGGGAGGACCTGCCGAAGGTCGGCCCGGAGGGCGCCGAAAATCTGGAAGCTCCGCTAAGCCTGGCGGAGCTGACCGGTGCCCTCGCCCGGCTCTCGAGGGGAAAATCCCCGGGGCTGGACGGGCTGACCGTGGAGTTCCACAGGGCGTTCTGGGACGTCCTGGGGAGCGACTACGCGCGGGTCCTGGGGGAAAGTCTGGCGACCGGGGAGATGCCCCTCTCTTGGCGCAGGGCAGTCATCGTCCTGCTGCCTAAGAAGGGCGATCTCCGCCTCCTTAAGAACTGGCGCCCGGTCTCCCTCCTCAGCACGGACTACAAAATCTTCGCCAGGGCGATGTCTGCTCGCCTTGGTGCCGTGCTGGACCACATGATCCACCCCGACCAGTCATACACGGTCCCGGGCCGGACAATCCACGATAACATCCATCTGGTCCGGGACCTCATCCATTGTTCCCAGGAGGCTGGTCTGTCGGTCGCCTTCCTATCCCTCGACCAAGAGAAGGCGTTCGACAGGGTGGATCACGACTATCTGCTCGGAACTCTGCGCGCTTTCGGGTTCGGGACGCATTTCGTCGCCCGGATCCGACTTTTGTACGTCGCCGCGGAGTGTCTGATTAAGGTTAACGGGTCCTTGACGGCGCCCCTTCGCTTTAGGAGAGGGGTGCGCCAGGGATGCCCCATGTCCGGCCAGTTATACGCCGTTTGCGTGGAGCCTTTCCTGCGCCTCTTGCGGACGAGGTTGACGGGACTGGCTCTGCAAGGGCCGGGCGTGGAGGTCGTCCTCTCGGCTTACGCCGATGACGTGCTCCTCGCGATAGAGGATCCCGCTGACCTGCGGAGGATGCGTGAGTGCCAGGAGATTTACTCGGCCGCGTCCTCCGCCAGGATCAACTGGGAGAAATGTTCCGGACTCCTGGTGGGTCAGTGGCGGGTGGACTCCCTGCCGGAGGAGCTCAGGCCTTTTGCCTGGAGCACGACCCATCTCCTCTATCTGGGAGTCTACCTTAGCCCCGACGAGGGAGCCTGGCCGGCGAACTGGCAGGAGCTGGAGGCCAAGGTCGCCGCTCGCCTAGGGCGCTGGACAGGACTGCTCCGAGTGCTGTCCTACAGGGGTCGAGCGCTAGTCATAAACCAGCTGGTGGCCGCAATGCTGTGGTACCGGCTGGTCACTTTGACCCCTCCCCCTGCGTTTGTCGCCAAGATACAGAAGAAGCTGGTGGACTTCTTCTGGAACAACAGGAAGCACTGGGTCTCTGCCGCGGTCTTGAGTCTCCCGCTTGAGGAGGGCGGTCAGTCGTTGGTGTGCGTCAGCGCCCAGCTCGCGACTTTCCGTCTTCAGACCCTGCAGAGATACCTTTACGTCGAGCCCCCTCCTAGGTGGTGCGCTCTGGCGAGGTATTTCTTCCGCCAGCAGCTCGACCTCAATTATGACACGCAGCTCCTGTTTGTGAACTTGGGGGGTGCCAGGACCGCCCTCCGGGAGCTGCCTGTCTTTTACAGGGAACTCATCAGGGTCTGGAACAAAGTCTCCACCAAGCGCAGCTCTCCGCCGGCTGGAGTGGCGGCCGTCCTGCAGGAGCCGCTGCTCGGGAATCCGTACCTCCACGGCCGAGGCTTCATGTGGCGGTCGGAAGAGAGGGCTGTGGCTGGTGAGGTGACCAGGGTCAGGGACCTGCTCGATGGCGGAGGAGCGGGCTGGATGGCGCCAGACACGCTGGCGCGGCGCCTAAACTCTGCCAACGTCCGCCACGCGGCCGATGCCATCGAGTCGCTAAAAACAGCTCTGGGCCCTGACTCCGTTAGGTGCATCGAGGAGGCTCAAGCACGTGGGGAGATCCCGTCCGAACTGACCCCCGTCCGGACGGAATTCCTCATCGGCGCCAAACCCCGGAACCTCCCTCGGGGGCCGGCGCCTCACAACTTGAGCCGCCTCGGGGAAATCCCCTCCGTGCCTTTCAGTTCCGCGCGGAGGGGTTTCCTGTACGGGCTGCTCCTGCACACCCTCAACTTTGCCATCCTCGCCGGCCGTCCGGACACGCCATGGCGTACCATCTTGCCGTCCGGAGGAGGCGGGGGTCCCCGATGGAGGGCACTCTACGCAGGGGTCCTCCCACTATTCATCGGGGACTTGGCCTGGAGGGTGGTGCACGGAGCAGTGCCGTGCAACAAATTTTTAAGCCGGTTCACGGACTCCCAGGCCGCCTGCAATTTCTGCGGTCTGGAGGAGTCCGTGTTCCATGTTTTTATGGAGTGCACAAGGTTGCAGCCCCTGTTCCATTATTTGAAGGGGCTGCTCCTGAAATTCTGGCTGCACTTCAGTCCCACTCTCCTGATCTTTGGGCACCCTGTGCGGAGGGGAGCGGGTAGGTCCGAAGGCCTCCTCGTAGGACTGCTCCTGGGCACGGCCAAGGGTGCCATCAGCCGGTCCAGGCAGCGGGCGGTCGAGGGGGTCGTTCAACCTGACTGCCTGCCTCTCTTCCGCTCTTACATCCGGTCCAGGGTGTCCTTGGAGATGGAGCACGCGGTGTCCACCGATACGCTCGCGGCCTTCCGCGAGAGGTGGGCATCGGAGGGACTGGAGTGCATCATCACGCCCGGCAACCAAATTTTAATTTGATTTTACGTTTTAAAGTTTAATTTGTTTTAATTGCCGGTGCTTTTAGTGTCCCCCTTCCCTTTTATAGGGGGCACTGGGGAAAATTGTGATTTTAGTGCCCAAAAAAAAAAAACCAAAAAAAAAAAAACCAAAAAAAAAAACACAAAAAAAAAACCAAAAAAAGGAAAAAAGGGCCTTGTAAATGTCTGGTGTGTCACCCAGGTCGGGTGGCACAGTTTAATGTTTCTGTTTTGCAGGTAGACTCTAAAAGAGTTTCATGCACAAGGGACCAATCGTGGAGCAGTAGAGGCGTGTCCTGCTCAGTTGGAGCTGTGAGCAGTGAGGAGAGCAGCCATCAACTTGAGCTCCTGCCTGGAGAGCCCTGAGACCAGCCCAGGAAGAGGAGGAAGGAAGGGGCTTCAACACCAACTTCTATCCAGAGGGAGAGGAGGAGAACAGAAAACTTTGAACATCTTTATCATTTCTGCAAAGAGTTGGAGAGAGGGGGAAAAACCACAACAACCATCCAGTGTGGAAGGAGGGAGACTCAACTACTCTACAGGTGGGTGTGGGTGCATTTCCCCAAACAGACTTTGTTGTATCGGTGGGGGGAGGAAAGAATACCACTGAGGGCCGGAACATCGCGGGGGGTGTGTGTGTGTGTGTGTGGTAGTGTGTGTGGGGGCCTTGCTTACAACTAGGCCCCCCCCCCCACAATTGGAACCCCCCCCACCCCCCCCACATTTGCCTAGCCTGGGATAGCTGGAGCTACCAGGCTGAAGATTGTTATTAATCACCCAATTAAAGATCGTTAGGAGTGCCTGGTGGCTCCAGCTACCCCAGGTGAAGACATCTTCTCCCCCCACCTGAAGACCACCTCAAAGACTTTTGTGTTTTGCCATCTGGGGAGTGCACCCACCCACAGCTGCGAGGAGAGACCTGCCCTCGCAGCCCCCCCCCCTTCCCACCCCCCTCTCTCTTTCTCCGTTACCCTCTGTTTCTCCCCTCTCTCTCTGAGAACCCTTTCCTTCCAAATTAATAAAAAAAAAACAATTAAGACAACTGAGCAGAGGGAGCAAGGCCTCTCCCCAATTGTCAACGAGGGGAGAGGTGCCTCGTTAAGGGCTCCTCTGCTCAGTTAACATAAGAGGCCATTAAAGACCATTAAGGCCTGTGACTTTGGGGTGGGTGTAGCCCTTAAAGGGACCCCGTGATGGCGACCCCATCCACGCCGGTGGCAGGGCCAGCAAGGACGTATGCGCAGGTGGCAACCGCTTCCACAGCACCTCCTGCGCCACCCGCTGCCCTGCCACCATTTACACTTATAACAAAAAAACACGGGGTCAAGAGCTACACTCACCCCACAATGAGCATCGAGGAGTGCGTGCGGGCGATGGCTGGGGTAGTCGGCCCCTCGGCCATTGTCGCAGCCTCCAAGATGTCTGGGAAGGCTGTTTTCTTCCTGGGGTCGGAGCGGGCGGTGTCCCTGGCCCTCGAAAAGGGGCTCACGGTGGGCGGGACGTTCCTGCCGGTGGATCCTCTCGAGGCCACCGCGCAGAGGGTCATCGTGTCGAACGTCCCGCCCTTTGTTCCCGCTGGGCTCCTCCTCCCTCACCTACAACAACTGGGGGAGGTAAGGTCAGGGATCAACCCCATACCGCTCGGCCTCAGGGAGAACAGCCTGCGCCACGTGTTCTCCTTCCGCCGCCAGCTCTTTGTCCGGCTGGCGCGGGAGGACATGACAGAAGGGCATTTTAATGTGGTGCACGAGGGGACTGCCTACCGCGTCTTCTGGACGTCGGACGGCGTGCGGTGCCATGCCTGCAGGGAGGTGGGGCATGTTCGCAAGAACTGCCCCGCCTCCAAGGCCGCCAAACCACCGAAGGCGGCCAAGGCTGGCGCTGCCGCCACCCCTCCCCCTAGTTGCGTCCGCGTGCCGGGAGCCATGGGTGCGCGGGCATCGTCGGAGGCCTTTGTTTTCAGGGCCTCCGGCGGGGGGGAGGGAGAGCGTCCGACCGGAAAGAAGGCGCGGAAGAAGACAAAACATCAAGAGGCGGGTCCCCTCGGTGCGCCGGATAATTTGACCACCGCGCTCAGCCCAACCCCGTCACCGGCGAGCGCGGGGTGCCCCGAGCCCGTGCCCGAGCCCTTGAACAACACCACAGAGGGGCCCGGGCGCGGGCAAGAAAAGGAAAAGGGGGGGGCGGAGCGGGAGGCCTCGGCAGACATGGAGGTCTCCCTGACTCCGCGCGCCCCCAGGAACAAAAAGAGGCACCGCCCCAATGACGCGGAGGGGGAACAATATCCCTCCGCGGAGGAGTCGGTGCCCGCCGCGTGTCCCGCGTCCCCCACCAGCGCCCCCAAATTGCGCTGCAGGCGCGAGGAGTCTTTCCCCGGGGAGGGTGAGACAGTTGAGGCTGCCCAGCCTCTGCCTCCCGGGGATGGAGTGGAAGATCTGCCTGTCGTGGGGGGCGTGGGGACCGCGGAGGAATGCGTAGCCGCCGGGCCGGGCGTCCCGGGGACTGAGGCGGGCGAGGCCGAAAAGGCCGAACCTGAGCCCGCCCAGCTATTACCCAACTTCCCCCGGGAGTTGCTCGACCCGGCAGAAACAAAATATATTGATTTTAATGAAACTGTAGATGCTGGGCCGGGGGGTGGCAGCGGGGAGGGGGAGGAACACCCACCCTCGCCCCTTACTTTGGAGCTGGTGCACTTGGAGGGCCTGGGGATTTCCTATGGCCGGGTCTCTCCTTGTTCTCCGGTTCCTGGGGCGGGGGGGGAACCCCTTCCGCTGTCATTTCCCGACCCAGCACCATTTTTAAAAGAGCCCAGTGGGGACTCCTCTGCCGACGATCCTGGGGGTGGGATCGGGGCAGTGCCAGGGCCGGCTGCTGGCGGCCACCTCCCGGAGGAGGACGGGGACTCGGTGGGGGTCGCGGGAGAAGAACTAGAGACCACAGCCAGGGAGGCGGTGGATCTGCTCGCGGCCGCCGCTGAGGCCCTCCTCATTCCTGCAAAGGAACTCCGGGACTTTTTGGCCCAGAGCCGGGGTCGCCGCGACCAAGCCCGACTGGCCCTGGAAAAATGGTCCGAGCCGGAGCTGATCAAGGGGTCCGTCCGCGCCGCCGTTAAAACCTTGGCCGCGGGCGGGCCCTTGACAAAGGAGCAGCACCTTGAGCTGCGCGAGCTCGAGGGACTCCTCGCTGGGCTGCGGAGGGAGCGGAGTTCAACAAAAGACTCCGCTCCCTCCCCCACAATAGGTTAAGGTAGAGGTTGCACTATACTTTTGCCATGAAGATAACCATAGCCAGCCTCAACATCAACGGCGGCAGAGGGGCACGCCGTAGATTTGACAATTTTTCGCTCCTGCGGGAGGGGAAATATGCGGTGTGCTTCCTGCAAGAAACCCACACCGTTCCGGGAGACGAAGCCACGTGGCTCCTGGAATGGCAAGGAGAGGTCCGCATGAGCCACCTCACCGCCATTTCTAGTGGGGTGGCCATCTTGCTGGGCCCGCATTTTCAGCCGGAGATCTTGGGGGTCGAGGAGCCCGTGCCAGGCCGCTTGCTGCACGTAACGGTTCGCCTGGGGGACGTGCCGCTCCATCTCGTGAACGTGTACGCCCCTCATCCCGGCCCGCAGCAAACGCGCTTCTTTGAAGAGGTGTCCGCTCTTCTTGGCTCCGTCGACGTCGGCGACTGCATTGTCCTCGGGGGGGATTTTAACTGCACCCTCGAGGCGAGGGACCGCTCCGGTGCCCCGCAGTGCATGACGGCGATGGAGAAGTTGAGGGACCTGGTCGGGTCCTTCGACTTGGTGGACGTCTGGCGAAATCTCCACCCCGACTCCAGCGCCTTTACTTGGGTGAGGCCTGGAGTTGGATGGTCTAGAGTCGACCGCCTTTACGTGTCTCGGGCGTACGTTTCCTGCGTCCCGGCGGCCTCCATGCGGCCGGTGCCGTGTTCGGACCACCACCTGGTGTGGGCGGAGCTCGCTTCGCTCCGCGCGAGGACGGGGTCCGCGTACTGGCACTTTAACAACCGGCTGCTGGAGGACGTGCGGTTCCAGGACTCGTTCCGTCGATTCTGGTCCGACTGGAGAAGGAAGCAGGGGGGCTTCCCCTCCTTGAGGCTATGGTGGGACGTGGGCAAGGCTCACGTCCGCGTCTTCTGTCAAGAGTACGCGAGGGGGTCGACCAAGAGGCGGGCGGCCAGAGTCGGGCGCCTAGAAAAAGAGGTGCTCGACCTGGAAGGCCGTCTCGGTCAAGTCGTCCAGGACCCGGCCCTGCGGACGGTGTACGAAGCGAAGAAGGCCGCGCTGAAGGACCTGCAGCTCGTCGGGTCCCGAGGCGCGTTCGTGAGGTCGCGGATCCGGTTCCTGCGGGATCTGGACCGCGGCTCCCCCTTCTTCTACTCGCTGGAAAAAAGGCAGAGTGTCCGTAAGCAGCTCTTGACGCTGCTGGCCGACGACGGCTCTCTCGTCTCGGATCCGGAGGGCGTCAACAACAGGGTCCGTGAATATTACGGGGCTCTGTTCTCTCCGGATCCGTCCAGCGAGGAAGCGCGTAGAGTTTTGTGGGAGGACCTGCCGAAGGTCGGCCCGGAGGGCGCCGAAAATCTGGAAGCTCCGCTAAGCCTGGCGGAGCTGACCGGTGCCCTCGCCCGGCTCTCGAGGGGAAAATCCCCGGGGCTGGACGGGCTGACCGTGGAGTTCCACAGGGCGTTCTGGGACGTCCTGGGGAGCGACTACGCGCGGGTCCTGGGGGAAAGTCTGGCGACCGGGGAGATGCCCCTCTCTTGGCGCAGGGCAGTCATCGTCCTGCTGCCTAAGAAGGGCGATCTCCGCCTCCTTAAGAACTGGCGCCCGGTCTCCCTCCTCAGCACGGACTACAAAATCTTCGCCAGGGCGATGTCTGCTCGCCTTGGTGCCGTGCTGGACCACATGATCCACCCCGACCAGTCATACACGGTCCCGGGCCGGACAATCCACGATAACATCCATCTGGTCCGGGACCTCATCCATTGTTCCCAGGAGGCTGGTCTGTCGGTCGCCTTCCTATCCCTCGACCAAGAGAAGGCGTTCGACAGGGTGGATCACGACTATCTGCTCGGAACTCTGCGCGCTTTCGGGTTCGGGACGCATTTCGTCGCCCGGATCCGACTTTTGTACGCCGCCGCGGAGTGTCTGATTAAGGTTAACGGGTCCTTGACGGCGCCCCTTCGCTTTAGGAGAGGGGTGCGCCAGGGATGCCCCATGTCCGGCCAGTTATACGCCGTTTGCGTGGAGCCTTTCCTGCGCCTCTTGCGGACGAGGTTGACGGGACTGGCTCTGCAAGGGCCGGGCGTGGAGGTCGTCCTCTCGGCTTACGCCGATGACGTGCTCCTCGCGATAGAGGATCCCGCTGACCTGCGGAGGATGCGTGAGTGCCAGGAGATTTACTCGGCCGCGTCCTCCGCCAGGATCAACTGGGAGAAATGTTCCGGACTCCTGGTGGGTCAGTGGCGGGTGGACTCCCTGCCGGAGGAGCTCAGGCCTTTTGCCTGGAGCACGACCCATCTCCTCTATCTGGGAGTCTACCTTAGCCCCGACGAGGGAGCCTGGCCGGCGAACTGGCAGGAGCTGGAGGCCAAGGTCGCCGCTCGCCTAGGGCGCTGGACAGGACTGCTCCGAGTGCTGTCCTACAGGGGTCGAGCGCTAGTCATAAACCAGCTGGTGGCCGCAATGCTGTGGTACCGGCTGGTCACTTTGACCCCTCCCCCTGCGTTTGTCGCCAAGATACAGAAGAAGCTGGTGGACTTCTTCTGGAACAACAGGAAGCACTGGGTCTCTGCCGCGGTCTTGAGTCTCCCGCTTGAGGAGGGCGGTCAGTCGTTGGTGTGCGTCAGCGCCCAGCTCGCGACTTTCCGTCTTCAGACCCTGCAGAGATACCTTTACGTCGAGCCCCCTCCTAGGTGGTGCGCTCTGGCGAGGTATTTCTTCCGCCAGCAGCTCGACCTCAATTATGACACGCAGCTCCTGTTTGTGAACTTGGGGGGTGCCAGGACCGCCCTCCGGGAGCTGCCTGTCTTTTACAGGGAACTCATCAGGGTCTGGAACAAAGTCTCCACCAAGCGCAGCTCTCCGCCGGCTGGAGTGGCGGCCGTCCTGCAGGAGCCGCTGCTCGGGAATCCGTACCTCCACGGCCGAGGCTTCATGTGGCGGTCGGAAGAGAGGGCTGTGGCTGGTGAGGTGACCAGGGTCAGGGACCTGCTCGATGGCGGAGGAGCGGGCTGGATGGCGCCAGTCACGCTGGCGCGGCGCCTAAATTCTGCCAACGTCCGCCGCGCGGCCGATGCCATCGAGTCGCTAAAAACAGCTCTGGGCCCTGACTCCGTTAGGTGTATCGAGGAGGCTCAAGCACGTGGGGAGATCCCGTCCGAACTGACCCCCGTCCGGACGGAATTCCTCATCGGCGCCAAACCCCGGAACCTCCCTCGGGGGCCGGCGCCTCACAACTTGAGCCGCCTCGGGGAAATCCCCTCCGTGCCTTTCAGTTCCGCGCGGAGGGGTTTCCTGTACGGGCTGCTCCTGCACACCCTCAACTTTGCCATCCTCGCCGGCCGTCCGGACACGCCATGGCGTACCATCTTGCCGTCCGGAGGAGGCGGGGGTCCCCGATGGAGGGCACTCTACGCAGGGGTCCTCCCACTATTCATCGGGGACTTGGCCTGGAGGGTGGTGCACGGAGCAGTGCCGTGCAACAAATTTTTAAGCCGGTTCACGGACTCCCAGGCCGCCTGCAATTTCTGCGGTCTGGAGGAGTCCGTGTTCCATGTTTTTATGGAGTGCACGAGGTTGCAGCCCCTGTTCCATTATTTGAAGGGGCTGCTCCTGAAATTCTGGCTGCACTTCAGTCCCACTCTCCTGATCTTTGGGCACCCTGTGCGGAGGGGAGCGGGTAGGTCCGAAGGCCTCCTCGTAGGACTGCTCCTGGGCACGGCCAAGGGTGCCATCAGCCGGTCCAGGCAGCGGGCGGTCGAGGGGGTCGTTCAACCTGACTGCCTGCCTCTCTTCCGCTCTTACATCCGGTCCAGGGTGTCCTTGGAGATGGAGCACGCGGTGTCCACCGGTACGCTCGCGGCCTTCCGCGAGAGGTGGGCACCGGAGGGACTGGAGTGCATCATCACGCCCGGCAACCAAATTTTAATTTGATTTTACGTTTTAAAGTTAATTTGTTTTAATTGCCGGTGCTTTTAGTGTCCCCTTCCCTTTTATAGGGGGCACTGGGGAAAAATTGTGATTTTAGTGCCCAAAAAAAAAAACAAAAAAAAAAAGAAAAAACACAAAAAAAAAAACACAAAAAAGGGGGAAAAAAAAGGGCCTTGTAAATGTCTGGAGTGTCACCCAGGTCGGGTGGCACCGTTTAATGTTTTATGTTTTCACAGATAAACTCAAAAGAGTTTCATGCACAAGGGACCAATCGTGGAGCAGTAGAGGCGTGTCTTGCTCAGTTGGAGCTGTGAGCAGTGAGTGGAGCTGCTAGCAACTTGAGCTCCTGCCTGGAGAGCCCTGAGACCAGCCCAGGAATAGAAGGAAGGAAGGGGCTTCACCTTCAACTGTTATCCAGAGGGAGAGGAGGAAAAAGCAAAAAACTTTGTACATCTTTATCATTTCTGCAAAGAGTTGGAGAGAGGGGGAAAAACCACAACAACCATCCAGTGTGGAAGGAGGGAGACTCAACTACTCTACAGGTGGGTGTGGGTGCATTTCCCCAAACAGACTTTGTTGTATCGGTGGGGGGAGGAAAGAAGACCACTGAGGGCCGGAACATCGCGGGGGGTGTGTGTGTGTGTGGTAGTGTGTGTGGGGGCCTTGCTTACAACTAGGCCCCCCCCACAATTGGAACCCCCCCCACCCCCCACATTTGCCTAGCCTGGGATAGCTGGAGCTACCAGGCTGAAGATTGTTGTTTTTCTTAATCATCCAATTAAAGATCGTTGGGAGTGCCTGGTGGCTCCAGCTACCCCAGGTGAAGACATCTTCTCCCCCCACCTGAAGACCACCTCAAAGACTTTTGTGTTTTGCCATCTGGGGAGTGCACCCACCCACAGCTGCGAGGGGAGACCTGCCCTCGCAGCCCCCGCCCCCTTCCCACCCCCTCTCTCTTTCTCCGTTACTCTCTGTTTCTCCCCTCTCTCTCTGAGAGCCCTTTTCTTCCGAATTTTTTAAAAAAAACCAATTAAGACAACTGAGCAGAGGGAGCAAGGCCTCTCCCCAATTGTCAACGAGGGGAGAGGTGCCTCGTTAAGGGCTCCTCTGCTTCAGTCTTTTAGATAAGAGGCCTAATTAAGACCATTAAGGCCTGTGACTTTGGGGTGGGTGTAGCCCTTAAAGGGACCCCGTGATGGCGACCCCATCCACGCCGGTGGCAGGGCCAGCAAGGACGTATGCGCAGGCGGTGTCTACATCCACGGCACCTCCTGCGCCACCTGCTGCCCTGCCACCATTCAAACTCATTACTAAAAAACACGGGGTCAAGAGCTACACTCACCCCACAATGACCATCGAGGAGTGCGTGCGGGCGATGGCTGGGGTAGTCGGCCCCTCGGCCATTGTCGCAGCCTCCAAGATGTCTGGGAAGGCCGTGTTCTTCCTGGGGTCGGAGCGGGCGGTGTCCCTGGCCCTTGAAAAGGGGCTCACGGTGGGCGGGACGTTCCTGCCGGTGGACCCTCTCGAGGCCACCGCGCAGAGGGTCATCGTGTCAAACGTCCCGCCCTTTGTTTCCGCTGAGCTCCTCCTCCCTCACCTACACCAACTGGGGGAGGTAAGGTCGGGGATCAACCCCATACCGCTCGGCCTCAGGGAGAACAGCCTGCGCCACGTGTTCTCCTTCCGCCGCCAGCTCTTTGTCCGGCTGGCGCGGGAGGACATGACAGAAGGGCACTTTAATGTGGTGCACGAGGGGACTGCCTACCGCGTCTTCTGGACGTCGGACGGCGTGCGGTGCCATGCCTGCAGGGAGGTGGGGCACGTTCGTAAGAACTGCCCCGCCTCCAAGGCCGCCAAACCACCGAAGGCGGCCATAGCTGGCGCCGCCGCCACCCCTCCCCCTAGTTGCGTCCGCGTGCCGGGAGCCATGGGTGCGCGGGCATCGTCGGAGGCCTTTGTTTTCAGGGCCTCCGGCGGGGGGGAGGGAGAGCGTCCGAGCGGAAAGAAGGCGCGGAAGAAGGAGAAACATCTAGAGGCGGGTCCCCTCGGTGCGCCGGAAAGTTTGACCACCGCGCTCAGCCCAACCCAGTCACCGGCGAGCGCGGGGTGCCCCGAGCCCGTGCCCGGGCCCTTGAATAACACCACAGAGGGGCCCAGGCGCGGGCAAGAAAAGAAAAAGGGGGGGCGGAGCGGGAGGCCTCGGCAGACATGGGGGTCTCCCTGACTCCGCGCGCCCCCAGGAACAAAAGGAGGCACGGCTCCGATGAGACGGAGGGGGAACAACATCCCTCCGTGGAGGAGTCGGTGCCCGCCGCGTGTCCCGCGTCCCCCACCAGCGCCCCCAAATTGCGCTGCAGGCGCGAGGAGTCTTTCCCCGGGGAGGGTGAGACAGTTGAGGCTGCCCAGCCTCTGCCTCCCGGGGATGGAGTGGAAGATCTGCCTGTCGTGGGGGGCGTGGGGACCGCGGAGGAATGCGTAGCCGCCGGGCCGGGCGTCCCGGGGACTGAGGCGGGCGGGGCCGAAAAGGCCGAACCTGAGCCCGCCCAGCTATTACCCAACTTCCCCCGGGAGTCGCTCGACCCGGCAGAAAAACAATTTATTGATTTTAATGAAACTGTAGATGCTGGGCCGGGGGGTGGCAGCGGGGAGGGGGAGGAACACCCACCCTCGCCCCTTACTTTGGAGCTGGAGCACTTGGAGGGCCTGGGGATTTCCTATGGCCGGGTCTCTCCTTGTTCTCCGGTTCCTGGGGCGGAGGGGGAACCCCTTCCGCTGTCATTTCCCGACCCAGCACCATTTTTAAAAGAGCCCAGTGGGGACTCCTCTGCCGACGATCCTGGGGGTGGGATCGGGGCAGTGCCAGGGCCGGTTGGAGCGGCCGGTTCATTTGCCGTACCTTGTGCGGTCGATGGGCCGGCTGCTGGCGGCCACCTCCCGGAGGAGGACGGGGACTCGGTGGGGGACGCGGGTGAAGACCTAGAGACCACCGCCAGGGAGGCGGTGGATCTGCTCGCGGCCGCCGCTGAGGCCCTCCTCGTTCCTGCAAAGGAACTCCGGGACTTTTTGGCCCAGAGCCGGGGTCGCCGCGACCAAGCCCGACTGGCCCTGGAAAAATGGTCCGAGCCGGAGCTGATCAAGGGGTCCGTCCGCGCCGCCGTTAAAACCTTGGCCGCGGGCGGGCCCTTGACAAAGGAGCAGCACCTTGAGCTGCGCGAGCTCGAGGGACTCCTCGCTGGGCTGCGGAGGGAGCGGAGTTCAACAAAAGACTCCGCTCCCTCCCCCACAATAGGTTAAGGTAGAGGTTGCACTATGCTTTTGCCATGAAGATAACCATAGCCAGCCTCAACATCAACGGCGGCAGAGGGGCACGCCGTAGATTTGACAATTTTTCGCTCCTGCGGGAGGGGAAATATGCGGTGTGCTTCCTGCAAGAAACCCACACCGTTCCGGGAGACGAAGCCACGTGGCTCCTGGAATGGCAAGGAGAGGTCCGCATGAGCCACCTCACCGCCATTTCAAGTGGGGTGGCCATCTTGCTGGGCCCGCATTTTCAGCCGGAGATCTTGGGGGTCGAGGAGCCCGTGCCAGGCCGCTTGCTGCACGTAACGGTTCGCCTGGGGGACGTGCCGCTCCATCTCGTGAACGTGTACGCCCCTCATCCCGGCCCGCAGCAAACGCGCTTCTTTGAAGAGGTGTCCGCTCTTCTTGGCTCCGTCGACGTCGGCGACTGCATTGTCCTCGGGGGGGATTTTAACTGCACCCTCGAGGCGAGGGACCGCTCCGGTGCCCCGCAGTGCATGACGGTGATGGAGAAGTTGAGGGACCTGGTCGGGTCCTTCGACTTGGTGGACGTCTGGCGAAATCTCCACCCCGACTCCAGCGCCTTTACTTGGGTGAGGCCTGGAGTTGGATGGTCTAGAGTCGACCGCCTTTACGTGTCTCGGGCGTACGTTTCCTGCGTCCCGGCGGCCTCCATGCGGCCGGTGCCGTGTTCGGACCACCACCTGGTGTGGGCGGAGCTCGCTTCGCTCCGCGCGAGGACGGGGTCCGCGTACTGGCACTTTAACAACCGGCTGCTGGAGGACGTGCGGTTCCAGGACTCGTTCCGTCGATTCTGGTCCGACTGGAGAAGGAAGCAGGGGGGCTTCCCCTCCTTGAGGCTATGGTGGGACGTGGGCAAGGCTCACGTCCGCGTCTTCTGTCAAGAGAACGCGAGGGGGTCGACCAAGAGGCGGGCGGCCAGAGTCGGGCGCCTAGAAAAAGAGGTGCTCGACCTGGAAGCCCGTCTCGGTCAAGTCGTCCAGGACCCGGCCCTGCGGACGGTGTACGAAGCGAAGAAGGCCGCGCTGAAGGACCTGCAGCTCGTCGGGTCCCGAGGCGCGTTCGTGAGGTCGCGGATCCGGTTCCTGCGGGATCTGGACCGCGGCTCCCCCTTCTTCTACTCGCTGGAAAAAAGGCAGAGTGTCCGTAAGCAGCTCTTGACGCTGCTGGCCGACGACGGCTCTCTCGTCTCGGATCCGGAGGGCGTCAACAACAGGGTCCGTGAATATTACGGGGCTCTGTTCTCTCCGGATCCGTCCAGCGAGGAAGCGCGTAGAGTTTTGTGGGAGGACCTGCCGAAGGTCGGCCCGGAGGGCGCCGAAAATCTGGAAGCTCCGCTAAGCCTGGCGGAGCTGACCGGTGCCCTCGCCCGGCTCTCGAGGGGAAAATCCCCGGGGCTGGACGGGCTGACCGTGGAGTTCCACAGGGCGTTCTGGGACGTCCTGGGGAGCGACTACGCGCGGGTCCTGGGGGAAAGTCTGGCGACCGGGGAGATGCCCCTCTCTTGGCGCAGGGCAGTCATCGTCCTGCTGCCTAAGAAGGGCGATCTCCGCCTCCTTAAGAACTGGCGCCCGGTCTCCCTCCTCAGCACGGACTACAAAATCTTCGCCAGGGCGATGTCTGCTCGCCTTGGTGCCGTGCTGGACCACATGATCCACCCCGACCAGTCATACACGGTCCCGGGCCGGACAATCCACGATAACATCCATCTGGTCCGGGACCTCATCCATTGTTCCCAGGAGGCTGGTCTGTCGGTCGCCTTCCTATCCCTCGACCAAGAGAAGGCGTTCGACAGGGTGGATCACGACTATCTGCTCGGAACTCTGCGCGCTTTCGGGTTCGGGACGCATTTCGTCGCCCGGATCCGACTTTTGTACGCCGCCGCGGAGTGTCTGATTAAGGTTAACGGGTCCTTGACGGCGCCCCTTCGCTTTAGGAGAGGGGTGCGCCAGGGATGCCCCATGTCCGGCCAGTTATACGCCGTTTGCGTGGAGCCTTTCCTGCGCCTCTTGCGGACGAGGTTGACGGGACTGGCTCTGCAAGGGCCGGGCGTGGAGGTCGTCCTCTCGGCTTACGCCGATGACGTGCTCCTCGCGATAGAGGATCCCGCTGACCTGCGGAGGATGCGTGAGTGCCAGGAGATTTACTCGGCCGCGTCCTCCGCCAGGATCAACTGGGAGAAATGTTCCGGACTCCTGGTGGGTCAGTGGCGGGTGGACTCCCTGCCGGAGGAGCTCAGGCCTTTTGCCTGGAGCACGACCCATCTCCTCTATCTGGGAGTCTACCTTAGCCCCGACGAGGGAGCCTGGCCGGCGAACTGGCAGGAGCTGGAGGCCAAGGTCGCCGCTCGCCTAGGGCGCTGGACAGGACTGCTCCGAGTGCTGTCCTACAGGGGTCGAGCGCTAGTCATAAACCAGCTGGTGGCCGCAATGCTGTGGTACCGGCTGGTCACTTTGACCCCTCCCCCTGCGTTTGTCGCCAAGATACAGAAGAAGCTGGTGGACTTCTTCTGGAACAACAGGAAGCACTGGGTCTCTGCCGCGGTCTTGAGTCTCCCGCTTGAGGAGGGCGGTCAGTCGTTGGTGTGCGTCAGCGCCCAGCTCGCGACTTTCCGTCTTCAGACCCTGCAGAGATACCTTTACGTCGAGCCCCCTCCTAGGTGGTGCGCTCTGGCGAGGTATTTCTTCCGCCAGCAGCTCGACCTCAATTATGACACGCAGCTCCTGTTTGTGAACTTGGGGGGTGCCAGGACCGCCCTCCGGGAGCTGCCTGTCTTTTACAGGGAACTCATCAGGGTCTGGAACAAAGTCTCCACCAAGCGCAGCTCTCCGCCGGCTGGAGTGGCGGCCGTCCTGTAGGAGCCGCTGCTCGGGAATCCGTACCTCCACGGCCGAGGCTTCATGTGGCGGTCGGAAGAGAGGGCTGTGGCTGGTGAGGTGACCAGGGTCAGGGACCTGCTCGATGGCGGAGGAGCGGGCTGGATGGCGCCAGACACGCTGGCGCGGCGCCTAAACTCTGCCAACGTCCGCCACGCGGCCGATGCCATCGAGTCGCTAAAAACAGCTCTGGGCCCTGACTCCGTTAGGTGCATCGAGGAGGCTCAAGCACGTGGGGAGATCCCGTCCGAACTGACCCCCGTCCGGACGGAATTCCTCATCGGCGCCAAACCCCGGAACCTCCCTCGGGGGCCGGCGCCTCACAACTTGAGCCGCCTCGGGGAAATCCCCTCCGTGCCTTTCAGTTCCGCGCGGAGGGGTTTCCTGTACGGGCTGCTCCTGCACACCCTCAACTTTGCCATCCTCGCCGGCCGTCCGGACACGCCATGGCGTACCATCTTGCCGTCCGGAGGAGGCGGGGGTCCCCGATGGAGGGCACTCTACGCAGGGGTCCTCCCACTATTCATCGGGGACTTGGCCTGGAGGGTGGTGCACGGAGCAGTGCCGTGCAACAAATTTTTAAGCCGGTTCACGGACTCCCAGGCCGCCTGCAATTTCTGCGGTCTGGAGGAGTCCGTGTTCCATGTTTTTATGGAGTGGACAAGGTTGCAGCCCCTGTTCCATTATTTGAAGGGGCTGCTCCTGAAATTCTGGCTGCACTTCAGTCCCACTCTCCTGATCTTTGGGCACCCTGTGCGGAGGGGAGCGGGTAGGTCCGAAGGCCTCCTCGTAGGACTGCTCCTGGGCACGGCCAAGGGTGCCATCAGCCGGTCCAGGCAGCGGGCGGTCGAGGGGGTCGTTCAACCTGACTGCCTGCCTCTCTTCCGCTCTTACATCCGGTCCAGGGTGTCCTTGGAGATGGAGCACGCGGTGTCCACCGATACGCTCGCGGCCTTCCGAGAGAGGTGGGCACCGGAGGGACTGGAGTGCATCATCACGCCCGGCAACCAAATTTTAATTTGATTTTACGTTTTAAAGTTTAATTTGTTTTAATTGCCGGTGCTTTTAGTGTCCCCCTTCCCTTTTATAGGGGGCACTGGGGAAAATTGTGATTTTAGTGCCCAAAAAAAAAACCAAAAAAAAAAAAACCAAAAAAAAAAACACAAATAAAAAACCAAAAAAAGGAAAAAAGGGCCTTGTAAATGTCTGGTGTGTCACCCAGGTCGGGTGGCACAGTTTAATGTTTCTGTTTTGCAGGTAGACTCTAAAAGAGTTTCATGCACAAGGGACCAATCGTGGAGCAGTAGAGGCGTGTCCTGCTCAGTTGGAGCTGTGAGCAGTGAGGAGAGCAGCCATCAACTTGAGCTCCTGCCTGGAGAGCCCTGAGACCAGCCCAGGAAGAGGAGGAAGGAAGGGGCTTCAACACCAACTTCTATCCAAAGGGAGAGGAGGAGAACAGAAAACTTTGAACATCTTTATCATTTCTGCAAAGAGTTGGAGAGAGGGGGAAAAACCACAACAACCATCCAGTGTGGAAGGAGGGAGACTCAACTACTCTACAGGTGGGTGTGGGTGCATTTCCCCAAACAGACTTTGTTGTATCGGTGGGGGGAGGAAAGAATACCACTGAGGGCCGGAACATCGCGGGGGGTGTGTGTGTGTGTGTGTGGTAGTGTGTGTGGGGGCCTTGCTTACAACTAGGCCCCCCCCCCCACAATTGGAACCCCCCCCACCCCCCCCACATTTGCCTAGCCTGGGATAGCTGGAGCTACCAGGCTGAAGATTGTTATTAATCACCCAATTAAAGATCGTTAGGAGTGCCTGGTGGCTCCAGCTACCCCAGGTGAAGACATCTTCTCCCCCCACCTGAAGACCACCTCAAAGACTTTTGTGTTTTGCCATCTGGGGAGTGCACCCACCCACAGCTGCGAGGAGAGACCTGCCCTCGCAGCCCCCCCCCCCTTCCCACCCCCCTCTCTCTTTTCTCTGCTACTCTGTTTCTCCCCTCTCTCTCTGAGAACCCTTTCCTTCCAAATTAAAAAAAAACAATTAAGACAACTGAGCAGAGGGAGCAAGGCCTCTCCCCAATTGTCAACGAGGGGAGAGGTGCCTCGTTAAGGGCTCCTCTGCTCAGTTAAATACACGAGGCCATTAAAGACCATTAAGGCCTGTGACTTTGGGGTGGGTGTAGCCCTTAAAGGGACCCCGTGATGGCGACCCCATCCACGCCGGTGGCAGGGCCAGCAAGGACGTATGCGCAGGTGGCAACCGCTTCCACAGCACCTCCTGCGCCACCCGCTGCCCTGCCACCATTTACACTTATAACAAAAAAACACGGGGTCAAGAGCTACACTCACCCCACAATGAGCATCGAGGAGTGCGTGCGGGCGATGGCTGGGGTAGTCGGCCCCTCGGCCATTGTCGCAGCCTCCAAGATGTCTGGGAAGGCTGTTTTCTTCCTGGGGTCGGAGCGGGCGGTGTCCCTGGCCCTCGAAAAGGGGCTCACGGTGGGCGGGACGTTCCTGCCGGTGGATCCTCTCGAGGCCACCGCGCAGAGGGTCATCGTGTCGAACGTCCCGCCCTTTGTTCCCGCTGGGCTCCTCCTCCCTCACCTACAACAACTGGGGGAGGTAAGGTCAGGGATCAACCCCATACCGCTCGGCCTCAGGGAGGACAGCCTGCGCCACGTGTTCTCCTTCCGCCGCCAGCTCTTTGTCCGGCTGGCGCGGGAGGACATGACAGAAGGGCACTTTAATGTGGTGCACGAGGGGACTGCCTACCGCGTCTTCTGGACGTCGGACGGCGTGCGGTGCCATGCCTGCAGGGAGGTGGGGCATGTTCGCAAGAACTGCCCCGCCTCCAAGGCCGCCAAACCACCGAAGGCGGCCAAGGCTGGCGCTGCCGCCACCCCTCCCCCTAGTTGCGTCCGCGTGCCGGGAGCCATGGGTGCGCGGGCATCGTCGGAGGCCTTTGTTTTCAGGGCCTCCGGCGGGGGGGAGGGAGAGCGTCCGACCGGAAAGAAGGCGCGGAAGAAGACAAAACATCAAGAGGCGGGTCCCCTCGGTGCGCCGGATAATTTGACCACCGCGCTCAGCCCAACCCCGTCACCGGCGAGCGCGGGGTGCCCCGAGCCCGTGCCCGAGCCCTTGAACAACACCACAGAGGGGCCCGGGCGCGGGCAAGAAAAGGAAAAGGGGGGGGCGGAGCGGGAGGCCTCGGCAGACATGGAGGTCTCCCTGACTCCGCGCGCCCCCAGGAACAAAAAGAGGCACCGCCCCAATGACGCGGAGGGGGAACAATATCCCTCCGCGGAGGAGTCGGTGCCCGCCGCGTGTCCCGCGTCCCCCACCAGCGCCCCCAAATTGCGCTGCAGGCGCGAGGAGTCTTTCCCCGGGGAGGGTGAGACAGTTGAGGCTGCCCAGCCTCTGCCTCCCGGGGATGGAGTGGAAGATCTGCCTGTCGTGGGGGGCGTGGGGACCGCGGAGGAATGCGTAGCCGCCGGGCCGGGCGTCCCGGGGACTGAGGCGGGCGAGGCCGAAAAGGCCGAACCTGAGCCCGCCCAGCTATTACCCAACTTCCCCCGGGAGTTGCTCGACCCGGCAGAAACAAAATATATTGATTTTAATGAAACTGTAGATGCTGGGCCGGGGGGTGGCAGCGGGGAGGGGGAGGAACACCCACCCTCGCCCCTTACTTTGGAGCTGGAGCACATGGAGGGCCTGGGGATTTCCTATGGCCGGGTCTCTCCTTGTTCTCCGGTTCCTGGGGCGGAGGGGGAACCCCTTCCGCTGTCATTTCCCGACCCGGCACCATTTTTAAAAGAGCCCAGTGGGGACTCCTCTGCCGACGATCCTGGGGGTGGGATCGGGGCAGTGCCAGGGCCGGTTGGAGCGGCCGGTTCATTTGCCGTACCTTGTGCGGTCGATGGGCCGGCTGCTGGCGGCCACCTCCCGGAGGAGGACGGGGACTCGGTGGGGGACGCGGGTGAAGACCTAGAGACCACCGCCAGGGAGGCGGTGGATCTGCTCGCGGCCGCCGCTGAGGCCCTCCTCGTTCCTGCAAAGGAACTCCGGGACTTTTTGGCCCAGAGCCGGGGTCGCCGCGACCAAGCCCGACTGGCCCTGGAAAAATGGTCCGAGCCGGAGCTGATCAAGGGGTCCGTCCGCGCCGCCGTTAAAACCTTGGCCGCGGGCGGGCCCTTGACAAAGGAGCAGCACCTTGAGCTGCGCGAGCTCGAGGGACTCCTCGCTGGGCTGCGGGGGGAGCGGAGTTCAACAAAAGACTCCGCTCCCTCCCCCACAATAGGTTAAGGTAGAGGTTGCACTATGCTTTTGCCATGAAGATAACCATAGCCAGCCTCAACATCAACGGCGGCAGAGGGGCACGCCGTAGATTTGACAATTTTTCGCTCCTGCGGGAGGGGAAATATGCGGTGTGCTTCCTGCAAGAAACCCACACCGTTCCGGGAGACGAAGCCACGTGGCTCCTGGAATGGCAAGGAGAGGTCCGCATGAGCCACCTCACCGCCATTTCTAGTGGGGTGGCCATCTTGCTGGGCCCGCATTTTCAGCCGGAGATCTTGGGGGTCGAGGAGCCCGTGCCAGGCCGCTTGCTGCACGTAACGGTTCGCCTGGGGGACGTGCCGCTCCATCTCGTGAGCGTGTACGCCCCTCATCCCGGCCCGCAGCAAACGCGCTTCTTTGAAGAGGTGTCCGCTCTTCTTGGCTCCGTCGACGTCGGCGACTGCATTGTCCTCGGGGGGGATTTTAACTGCACCCTCGAGGCGAGGGACCGCTCCGGTGCCCCGCAGTGCATGACGGCGATGGAGAAGTTGAGGGACCTGGTCGGGTCCTTCGACTTGGTGGACGTCTGGCGAAATCTCCACCCCGACTCCAGCGCCTTTACTTGGGTGAGGCCTGGAGTTGGATGGTCTAGAGTCGACCGCCTTTACGTGTCTCGGGCGTACGTTTCCTGCGTCCCGGCGGCCTCCATGCGGCCGGTGCCGTGTTCGGACCACCACCTGGTGTGGGCGGAGCTCGCTTCGCTCCGCGCGAGGACGGGGTCCGCGTACTGGCACTTTAACAACCGGCTGCTGGAGGACGTGCGGTTCCAGGACTCGTTCCGTCGATTCTGGTCCGACTGGAGAAGGAAGCAGGGGGGCTTCCCCTCCTTGAGGCTATGGTGGGACGTGGGCAAGGCTCACGTCCGCGTCTTCTGTCAAGAGTACGCGAGGGGGTCGACCAAGAGGCGGGCGGCCAGAGTCGGGCGCCTAGAAAAAGAGGTGCTCGACCTGGAAGCCCGTCTCGGTCAAGTCGTCCAGGACCCGGCCCTGCGGACGGTGTACGAAGCGAAGAAGGCCGCGCTGAAGGACCTGCAGCTCGTCGGGTCCCGAGGCGCGTTCGTGAGGTCGCGGATCCGGTTCCTGCGGGATCTGGACCGCGGCTCCCCCTTCTTCTACTCGCTGGAAAAAAGGCAGAGTGTCCGTAAGCAGCTCTTGACGCTGCTGGCCGACGACGGCTCTCTCGTCTCGGATCCGGAGGGCGTCAACAACAGGGTCCGTGAATATTACGGGGCTCTGTTCTCTCCGGATCCGTCCAGCGAGGAAGCGCGTAGAGTTTTGTGGGAGGACCTGCCGAAGGTCGGCCCGGAGGGCGCCGAAAATCTGGAAGCTCCGCTAAGCTTGGCGGAGCTGACCGGTGCCCTCGCCCGGCTCTCGAGGGGAAAATCCCCGGGGCTGGACGGGCTGACCGTGGAGTTCCACAGGGCGTTCTGGGACGTCCTGGGGAGCGACTACGCGCGGGTCCTGGGGGAAAGTCTGGCGACCGGGGAGATGCCCCTCTCTTGGCGCAGGGCAGTCATCGTCCTGCTGCCTAAGAAGGGCGATCTCCGCCTCCTTAAGAACTGGCGCCCGGTCTCCCTCCTCAGCACGGACTACAAAATCTTCGCCAGGGCGATGTCTGCTCGCCTTGGTGCCGTGCTGGACCACATGATCCACCCCGACCAGTCATACACGGTCCCGGGCCGGACAATCCACGATAACATCCATCTGGTCCGGGACCTCATCCATTGTTCCCAGGAGGCTGGTCTGTCGGTCGCCTTCCTATCCCTCGACCAAGAGAAGGCGTTCGACAGGGTGGATCACGACTATCTGCTCGGAACTCTGCGCGCTTTCGGGTTCGGGACGCATTTCGTCGCCCGGATCCGACTTTTGTACGCCGCCGCGGAGTGTCTGATTAAGGTTAACGGGTCCTTGACGGCGCCCCTTCGCTTTAGGAGAGGGGTGCGCCAGGGATGCCCCATGTCCGGCCAGTTATACGCCGTTTGCGTGGAGCCTTTCCTGCGCCTCTTGCGGACGAGGTTGACGGGACTGGCTCTGCAAGGGCCGGGCGTGGAGGTCGTCCTCTCGGCTTACGCCGATGATGTGCTCCTCGCGATAGAGGATCCTGCTGACCTGCGGAGGATGCGTGAGTGCCAGGAGATTTACTCGGCCGCGTCCTCCGCCAGGATCAACTGGGAGAAATGTTCCGGACTACTGGTGGGTCAGTGGCGGGTGGACTCCCTGCCGGAGGAGCTCAGGCCTTTTGCCTGGAGCACGACCCATCTCCTCTATCTGGGAGTCTACCTTAGCCCCGACGAGGGAGCCTGGCCGGCGAACTGGCAGGAGCTGGAGGCCAAGGTCGCCGCTCGCCTAGGGCGCTGGACAGGACTGCTCCGAGTGCTGTCCTACAGGGGTCGAGCGCTAGTCATAAACCAGCTGGTGGCCGCAATGCTGTGGTACCGGCTGGTCACTTTGACCCCTCCCCCTGCGTTTGTCGCCAAGATACAGAAGAAGCTGGTGGACTTCTTCTGGAACAACAGGAAGCACTGGGTCTCTGCCGCGGTCTTGAGTCTCCCGCTTGAGGAGGGCGGTCAGTCGTTGGTGTGCGTCAGCGCCCAGCTCGCGACTTTCCGTCTTCAGACCCTGCAGAGATACCTTTACGTCTGGCCCCCTCCTAGGTGGTGTGCTCTGGCGAGGTATTTCTTCCGCCAGCAGCTCGACCTCAATTATGACACGCAGCTCCTGTTTGTGAACTTGGGGGGTGCCAGGACCGCCCTCCGGGAGCTGCCTGTCTTTTACAGGGAACTCATCAGGGTCTGGAACAAAGTCTCCACCAAGCGCAGCTCTCCACCGGCTGGAGTGGCGGCCGTCCTGCAGGAGCCGCTGCTCGGGAATCCGTACCTCCACGGCCGAGGTTTTATGTGGCGGTCGGAAGAGAGGGCTGTGGCTGGTGAGGTGACCAGGGTCAGGGACCTGCTCGATGGCGGAGGAGCGGGCTGGATGGCGCCAGTCATGCTGGCGCGGCGCCTAAATTCTGCCAACGTCCGCCGCGCGGCCGATGCCATCGAGTCGCTAAAAACAGCTCTGGGCCCTGACTCCGTTAGGTGTATCGAGGAGGCTCAAGCACGTGGGGAGATCCCGTCCGAACTGACCCCCGTCCGGACGGAATTCCTCATCGGCGCCAAACCCCGGAACCTCCCTCGGGGGCCGGCGCCTCACAACTTGAGCCGCCTCCGGGAAATCCCCTCCGTGCCTTTCAGTTCCGCGCGGAGGGGTTTCCTGTACGGGCTGCTCCTGCACACCCTCAACTTTGCCATCCTCGCCGGCCGTCCGGACACGCCATGGCGTACCATCTTGCCGTCCGGAGGAGGCGGGGGTCCCCGATGGAGGGCACTCTACGCAGGGGTCCTCCCACTATTCATCGGGGACTTGGCCTGGAGGGTGGTGCACGGAGCAGTGCCGTGCAATAAATTTTTAAGCCGGTTCACGGACTCCCAGGCCGCCTGCAATTTCTGCGGTCTGGAGGAGTCCGTGTTCCATGTTTTTATTGAATGCACGAGGTTGCAGCCCCTGTTCCACTATTTGAAGGGGCTGCTCCTGAAATTCTGGCTGCACTTCAGTCCCACTCTCCTGATCTTTGGGCACCCTGTGCGGAGGGGAGCGGGTAGGTCCGAAGGCCTCCTCGTAGGACTGCTCCTGGGCACGGCCAAGGGTGCCATCAGCCGGTCCAGGCAGCGGGCGGTCGAGGGGGCCGTTCAACCTGACTGCCTGCCTCTCTTCCGCTCTTACATCCGGTCCAGGGTGTCCTTGGAGATGGAGCACGCGGTGTCCACCGGTACGCTCGCGGCCTTCCGCGAGAGGTGGGCACCGGAGGGACTGGAGTGCATCATCACGCCCGGCAACCAAATTTTAATTTGATTTTACGTTTTAAAGTTTAATTTGTTTTAATTGCCGGTGCTTTTAGTGTCCCCCTTCCCTTTTATAGGGGGCACTGGGGAAAATTGTGATTTTAGTGGAAAAAAAAAAAAAAAAAAAAAAGGGGGGGGGAAAAAAGGGCCTTGAAAATGTCTGGAGTGTCACCCAGGTCGGGTGGCACCGTTTATTGTTTTTATGTTTTCACAGGTGAACTCAAAAGAGTTTCATGCACAAGGGACCAATCGTGGAGCAGTAGAGGCGTGTCCTGCTCAGTTGGAGCTGTGAGCAGTGAGGAGAGCAGCCATCAACTTGAGCTCCTGCCTGGAGAGCCCTGAGACCAGCCCAGGAAGAGGAGGAAGGAAGGGGCTTCAACACCAACTTCTATCCAGAGGGAGAGGAGGAGAACAGAAAACTTTGAACATCTTTATCATTTCTGCAAAGAGTTGGAGAGAGGGGGAAAAACCACAACAACCATCCAGTGTGGAAGGAGGGAGACTCAACTACTCTACAGGTGGGTGTGGGTGCATTTCCCCAAACAGACTTTGTTGTATCGGTGGGGGGAGGAAAGAAGACCACTGAGGGCCGGAACATCGCGGGGGGTGTGTGTGTGTGTGTGTGGTAGTGTGTGTGGGGGCCTTGCTTACAACTAGGCCCCCCCCCCCACAATTGGAACCCCCCCCACCCCCCCCACATTTGCCTAGCCTGGGATAGCTGGAGCTACCAGGCTGAAGATTGTTATTAATCACCCAATTAAAGATCGTTAGGAGTGCCTGGTGGCTCCAGCTACCCCAGGTGAAGACATCTTCTCCCCCCACCTGAAGACCACCTCAAAGACTTTTGTGTTTTGCCATCTGGGGAGTGCACCCACCCACAGCTGCGAGGAGAGACCTGCCCTCGCAGCCCCCCCCCCTTCCCACCCCCCTCTCTCTTTTCTCTGCTACTCTGTTTCTCCCCTCTCTCTCTGAGAACCCTTTCCTTCCAAATTAAAAAAAAACAATTAAGACAACTGAGCAGAGGGAGCAAGGCCTCTCCCCAATTGTCAACGAGGGGAGAGGTGCCTCGTTAAGGGCTCCTCTGCTCAGTTAAATACACGAGGCCATTAAAGACCATTAAGGCCTGTGACTTTGGGGTGGGTGTAGCCCTTAAAGGGACCCCGTGATGGCGACCCCATCCACGCCGGTGGCAGGGCCAGCAAGGACGTATGCGCAGGTGGCAACCGCTTCCACAGCACCTCCTGCGCCACCCGCTGCCCTGCCACCATTTACACTTATAACAAAAAAACACGGGGTCAAGAGCTACACTCACCCCACAATGAGCATCGAGGAGTGCGTGCGGGCGATGGCTGGGGTAGTCGGCCCCTCGGCCATTGTCGCAGCCTCCAAGATGTCTGGGAAGGCTGTTTTCTTCCTGGGGTCGGAGCGGGCGGTGTCCCTGGCCCTCGAAAAGGGGCTCACGGTGGGCGGGACGTTCCTGCCGGTGGATCCTCTCGAGGCCACCGCGCAGAGGGTCATCGTGTCGAACGTCCCGCCCTTTGTTCCCGCTGGGCTCCTCCTCCCTCACCTACAACAACTGGGGGAGGTAAGGTCAGGGATCAACCCCATACCGCTCGGCCTCAGGGAGGACAGCCTGCGCCACGTGTTCTCCTTCCGCCGCCAGCTCTTTGTCCGGCTGGCGCGGGAGGACATGACAGAAGGGCACTTTAATGTGGTGCACGAGGGGACTGCCTACCGCGTCTTCTGGACGTCGGACGGCGTGCGGTGCCATGCCTGCAGGGAGGTGGGGCATGTTCGCAAGAACTGCCCCGCCTCCAAGGCCGCCAAACCACCGAAGGCGGCCAAGGCTGGCGCTGCCGCCACCCCTCCCCCTAGTTGCGTCCGCGTGCCGGGAGCCATGGGTGCGCGGGCATCGTCGGAGGCCTTTGTTTTCAGGGCCTCCGGCGGGGGGGAGGGAGAGCGTCCGACCGGAAAGAAGGCGCGGAAGAAGACAAAACATCAAGAGGCGGGTCCCCTCGGTGCGCCGGATAATTTGACCACCGCGCTCAGCCCAACCCCGTCACCGGCGAGCGCGGGGTGCCCCGAGCCCGTGCCCGAGCCCTTGAACAACACCACAGAGGGGCCCGGGCGCGGGCAAGAAAAGGAAAAGGGGGGGGCGGAGCGGGAGGCCTCGGCAGACATGGAGGTCTCCCTGACTCCGCGCGCCCCCAGGAACAAAAAGAGGCACCGCCCCAATGACGCGGAGGGGGAACAATATCCCTCCGCGGAGGAGTCGGTGCCCGCCGCGTGTCCCGCGTCCCCCACCAGCGCCCCCAAATTGCGCTGCAGGCGCGAGGAGTCTTTCCCCGGGGAGGGTGAGACAGTTGAGGCTGCCCAGCCTCTGCCTCCCGGGGATGGAGTGGAAGATCTGCCTGTCGTGGGGGGCGTGGGGACCGCGGAGGAATGCGTAGCCGCCGGGCCGGGCGTCCCGGGGACTGAGGCGGGCGAGGCCGAAAAGGCCGAACCTGAGCCCGCCCAGCTATTACCCAACTTCCCCCGGGAGTTGCTCGACCCGGCAGAAACAAAATATATTGATTTTAATGAAACTGTAGATGCTGGGCCGGGGGGTGGCAGCGGGGAGGGGGAGGAACACCCACCCTCGCCCCTTACTTTGGAGCTGGAGCACATGGAGGGCCTGGGGATTTCCTATGGCCGGGTCTCTCCTTGTTCTCCGGTTCCTGGGGCGGAGGGGGAACCCCTTCCGCTGTCATTTCCCGACCCGGCACCATTTTTAAAAGAGCCCAGTGGGGACTCCTCTGCCGACGATCCTGGGGGTGGGATCGGGGCAGTGCCAGGGCCGGTTGGAGCGGCCGGTTCATTTGCCGTACCTTGTGCGGTCGATGGGCCGGCTGCTGGCGGCCACCTCCCGGAGGAGGACGGGGACTCGGTGGGGGACGCGGGTGAAGACCTAGAGACCACCGCCAGGGAGGCGGTGGATCTGCTCGCGGCCGCCGCTGAGGCCCTCCTCGTTCCTGCAAAGGAACTCCGGGACTTTTTGGCCCAGAGCCGGGGTCGCCGCGACCAAGCCCGACTGGCCCTGGAAAAATGGTCCGAGCCGGAGCTGATCAAGGGGTCCGTCCGCGCCGCCGTTAAAACCTTGGCCGCGGGCGGGCCCTTGACAAAGGAGCAGCACCTTGAGCTGCGCGAGCTCGAGGGACTCCTCGCTGGGCTGCGGGGGGAGCGGAGTTCAACAAAAGACTCCGCTCCCTCCCCCACAATAGGTTAAGGTAGAGGTTGCACTATGCTTTTGCCATGAAGATAACCATAGCCAGCCTCAACATCAACGGCGGCAGAGGGGCACGCCGTAGATTTGACAATTTTTCGCTCCTGCGGGAGGGGAAATATGCGGTGTGCTTCCTGCAAGAAACCCACACCGTTCCGGGAGACGAAGCCACGTGGCTCCTGGAATGGCAAGGAGAGGTCCGCATGAGCCACCTCACCGCCATTTCTAGTGGGGTGGCCATCTTGCTGGGCCCGCATTTTCAGCCGGAGATCTTGGGGGTCGAGGAGCCCGTGCCAGGCCGCTTGCTGCACGTAACGGTTCGCCTGGGGGACGTGCCGCTCCATCTCGTGAGCGTGTACGCCCCTCATCCCGGCCCGCAGCAAACGCGCTTCTTTGAAGAGGTGTCCGCTCTTCTTGGCTCCGTCGACGTCGGCGACTGCATTGTCCTCGGGGGGGATTTTAACTGCACCCTCGAGGCGAGGGACCGCTCCGGTGCCCCGCAGTGCATGACGGCGATGGAGAAGTTGAGGGACCTGGTCGGGTCCTTCGACTTGGTGGACGTCTGGCGAAATCTCCACCCCGACTCCAGCGCCTTTACTTGGGTGAGGCCTGGAGTTGGATGGTCTAGAGTCGACCGCCTTTACGTGTCTCGGGCGTACGTTTCCTGCGTCCCGGCGGCCTCCATGCGGCCGGTGCCGTGTTCGGACCACCACCTGGTGTGGGCGGAGCTCGCTTCGCTCCGCGCGAGGACGGGGTCCGCGTACTGGCACTTTAACAACCGGCTGCTGGAGGACGTGCGGTTCCAGGACTCGTTCCGTCGATTCTGGTCCGACTGGAGAAGGAAGCAGGGGGGCTTCCCCTCCTTGAGGCTATGGTGGGACGTGGGCAAGGCTCACGTCCGCGTCTTCTGTCAAGAGTACGCGAGGGGGTCGACCAAGAGGCGGGCGGCCAGAGTCGGGCGCCTAGAAAAAGAGGTGCTCGACCTGGAAGCCCGTCTCGGTCAAGTCGTCCAGGACCCGGCCCTGCGGACGGTGTACGAAGCGAAGAAGGCCGCGCTGAAGGACCTGCAGCTCGTCGGGTCCCGAGGCGCGTACGTGAGGTCGCGGATCCGGTTCCTGCGGGATCTGGACCGCGGCTCCCCCTTCTTCTACTCGCTGGAAAAAAGGCAGAGTGTCCGTAAGCAGCTCTTGACGCTGCTGGCCGACGACGGCTCTCTCGTCTCGGATCCGGAGGGCGTCAACAACAGGGTCCGTGAATATTACGGGGCTCTGTTCTCTCCGGATCCGTCCAGCGAGGAAGCGCGTAGAGTTTTGTGGGAGGACCTGCCGAAGGTCGGCCCGGAGGGCGCCGAAAATCTGGAAGCTCCGCTAAGCTTGGCGGAGCTGACCGGTGCCCTCGCCCGGCTCTCGAGGGGAAAATCCCCGGGGCTGGACGGGCTGACCGTGGAGTTCCACAGGGCGTTCTGGGACGTCCTGGGGGGCGACTACGCGCGGGTCCTGGGGGAAAGTCTGGCGACCGGGGAGATGCCCCTCTCTTGGCGCAGGGCAGTCATCGTCCTGCTGCCTAAGAAGGGCGATCTCCGCCTCCTTAAGAACTGGCGCCCGGTCTCCCTCCTCAGCACGGACTACAAAATCTTCGCCAGGGCGATGTCTGCTCGCCTTGGTGCCGTGCTGGACCACATGATCCACCCCGACCAGTCATACACGGTCCCGGGCCGGACAATCCACGACAACATCCATCTGGTCCGGGACCTCATCCATTGCTCCCAGGAGGCTGGTCTGTCGGTCGCCTTCCTATCCCTCGACCAAGAGAAGGCGTTCGACAGGGTGGATCACGACTATCTGCTCGGAACTCTGCGCGCTTTCGGGTTCGGGACGCATTTCGTCGCCCGGATCCGACTTTTGTACGCCGCCGCGGAGTGTCTGATTAAGGTTAACGGGTCCTTGACGGCGCCCCTTCGCTTTAGGAGAGGGGTGCGCCAGGGATGCCCCATGTCCGGCCAGTTATACGCCGTTTGCGTGGAGCCTTTCCTGCGCCTCTTGCGGACGAGGTTGACGGGACTGGCTCTGCAAGGGCCGGGCGTGGAGGTCGTCCTCTCGGCTTACGCCGATGACGTGCTCCTCGCGATAGAGGATCCCGCTGACCTGCGGAGGATGCGTGAGTGCCAGGAGATTTACTCGGCCGCGTCCTCCGCCAGGATCAACTGGGAGAAATGTTCCGGACTCCTGGTGGGTCAGTGGCGGGTGGACTCCCTGCCGGAGGAGCTCAGGCCTTTTGCCTGGAGCACGACCCATCTCCTCTATCTGGGAGTCTACCTTAGCCCCGACGAGGGAGCCTGGCCGGCGAACTGGCAGGAGCTGGAGGCCAAGGTCGCCGCTCGCCTAGGGCGCTGGACAGGACTGCTCCGAGTGCTGTCCTACAGGGGTCGAACGCTAGTTATAAACCAGCTGGTGGCCGCAATGCTGTGGTACCGGCTGGTCACTTTGACCCCTCCCCCTGCGTTTGTCGCCAAGATACAGAAGAAGCTGGTGGACTTCTTCTGGAACAACAGGAAGCACTGGGTCTCTGCCGCGGTCTTGAGTCTCCCGCTTGAGGAGGGCGGTCAGTCGTTGGTGTGCGTCAGCGCCCAGCTCGCGACTTTCCGTCTTCAGACCCTGCAGAGATACCTTTACGTCGAGCCCCCTCCTAGGTGGTGCGCTCTGGCGAGGTATTTCTTCCGCCAGCAGCTCGACCTCAATTATGACACGCAGCTCCTGTTTGTGAACTTGGGGGGTGCCAGGACCGCCCTCCGGGAGCTGCCTGTCTTTTACAGGGAACTCATCAGGGTCTGGAACAAAGTCTCCACCAAGCGCAGCTCTCCACCGGCTGGAGTGGCGGCCGTCCTGCAGGAGCCGCTGCTCGGGAATCCGTACCTCCACGGCCGAGGTTTTATGTGGCGGTCGGAAGAGAGGGCTGTGGCTGGTGAGGTGACCAGGGTCAGGGACCTGCTCGATGGCGGAGGAGCGGGCTGGATGGCGCCAGTCACGCTGGCGCGGCGCCTAAATTCTGCCAACGTCCGCCGCGCGGCCGATGCCATCGAGTCGCTAAAAACAGCTCTGGGCCCTGACTCCGTTAGGTGTATCGAGGAGGCTCAAGCACGTGGGGAGATCCCGTCCGAACTGACCCCCGTCCGGACGGAATTCCTCATCGGCGCCAAACCCCGGAACCTCCCTCGGGGGCCGGCGCCTCACAACTTGAGCCGCCTCGGGGAAATCCCCTCCGTGCCTTTCAGTTCCGCGCGGAGGGGTTTCCTGTACGGGCTGCTCCTGCACACCCTCAACTTTGCCATCCTCGCCGGCCGTCCGGACACGCCATGGCGTACCATCTTGCCGTCCGGAGGAGGCGGGGGTCCCCGATGGAGGGCACTCTACGCAGGGGTCCTCCCACTATTCATCGGGGACTTGGCCTGGAGGGTGGTGCACGGAGCAGTGCCGTGCAATAAATTTTTAAGCCGGTTCACGGACTCCCAGGCCGCCTGCAATTTCTGCGGTCTGGAGGAGTCCGTGTTCCATGTTTTTATTGAGTGTACGAGGTTGCAGCCCCTGTTCCATTATTTGAAGGGGCTGCTCCTGAAATTCTGGCTGCACTTCAGTCCCACACTCCTGATCTTTGGGCACCCTGAGCGGAGGGGAGCGGGTAGGTCCGAGGGCCTCCTCGTAGGACTGCTCCTGGGCACGGCCAAGGGTGCCATCAGCCGGTCCAGGCAGCGGGCGGTCGAGGGGGTCGTTCAACCTGACTGCCTGCCTCTCTTCCGCTCTTACATCCGGTCCAGGGTGTCCTTGGAGATGGAGCACGCGGTGTCCACCGGTACGCTCGCGGCCTTCCGCGAGAGGTGGGCACCGGAGGGACTGGAGTGCATCATCACGCCCGGCAACCAAATTTTAATTTGATTTTACGTTTTAAAGTTAATTTGTTTTAATTGCCGGTGCTTTTAGTGTCCCCTTCCCATTTATAGGGGGCACTGGGGAAAAATTGTGATTTTAGTGCCCAAAAAAAAAACAAAAAAAAAAACAAAAAAAGAAAAAACACAAAAAAAAAACAAAAAAAGGGGGGGAAAAAAAAAAAGGGCCTTGTAAATGTCTGGAGTGTCACCCAGGTCGGGTGGCACCGTTTAATGTTTTATGTTTTCGCAGGTTAACTCAAAAGAGTTTCATGCACAAGGGACCAATCGTGGAGCAGTAGAGGCGTGTCCTGCTCAGTTGGAGCTGTGAGCAGTGAGGAGAGCAGCCATCAACTTGAGCTCCTGCCTGGAGAGCCCTGAGACCAGCCCAGGAAGAGGAGGAAGGAAGGGGCTTCAACACCAACTTCTATCCAGAGGGAGAGGAGGAGAACAGAAAACTTTGAACATCTTTATCATTTCTGCAAAGAGTTGGAGAGAGGGGGAAAAACCACAACAACCATCCAGTGTGGAAGGAGGGAGACTCAACTACTCTACAGGTGGGTGTGGGTGCATTTCCCCAAACAGACTTTGTTGTATCGGTGGGGGGAGGAAAGAAGACCACTGAGGGCCGGAACATCGCGGGGGGTGTGTGTGTGTGTGTGTGGTAGTGTGTGTGGGGGCCTTGCTTACAACTAGGCCCCCCCCCCCACAATTGGAACCCCCCCCACCCCCCCCACATTTGCCTAGCCTGGGATAGCTGGAGCTACCAGGCTGAAGATTGTTATTAATCACCCAATTAAAGATCGTTAGGAGTGCCTGGTGGCTCCAGCTACCCCAGGTGAAGACATCTTCTCCCCCCACCTGAAGACCACCTCAAAGACTTTTGTGTTTTGCCATCTGGGGAGTGCACCCACCCACAGCTGCGAGGAGAGACCTGCCCTCGCAGCCCCCCCCCCTTCCCACCCCCCTCTCTCTTTTCTCTGCTACTCTGTTTCTCCCCTCTCTCTCTGAGAACCCTTTCCTTCCAAATTTAAAAAAAAAAACAATTAAGACAACTGAGCAGAGGGAGCAAGGCCTCTCCCCAATTGTCAACGAGGGGAGAGGTGCCTCGTTAAGGGCTCCTCTGCTCAGTTAAATACACGAGGCCATTAAAGACCATTAAGGCCTGTGACTTTGGGGTGGGTGTAGCCCTTAAAGGGACCCCGTGATGGCGACCCCATCCACGCCGGTGGCAGGGCCAGCAAGGACGTATGCGCAGGTGGCAACCGCTTCCACAGCACCTCCTGCGCCACCCGCTGCCCTGCCACCATTTACACTTATAACAAAAAAACACGGGGTCAAGAGCTACACTCACCCCACAATGAGCATCGAGGAGTGCGTGCGGGCGATGGCTGGGGTAGTCGGCCCCTCGGCCATTGTCGCAGCCTCCAAGATGTCTGGGAAGGCTGTTTTCTTCCTGGGGTCGGAGCGGGCGGTGTCCCTGGCCCTCGAAAAGGGGCTCACGGTGGGCGGGACGTTCCTGCCGGTGGATCCTCTCGAGGCCACCGCGCAGAGGGTCATCGTGTCGAACGTCCCGCCCTTTGTTCCCGCTGGGCTCCTCCTCCCTCACCTACAACAACTGGGGGAGGTAAGGTCAGGGATCAACCCCATACCGCTCGGCCTCAGGGAGGACAGCCTGCGCCACGTGTTCTCCTTCCGCCGCCAGCTCTTTGTCCGGCTGGCGCGGGAGGACATGACAGAAGGGCACTTTAATGTGGTGCACGAGGGGACTGCCTACCGCGTCTTCTGGACGTCGGACGGCGTGCGGTGCCATGCCTGCAGGGAGGTGGGGCATGTTCGCAAGAACTGCCCCGCCTCCAAGGCCGCCAAACCACCGAAGGCGGCCAAGGCTGGCGCTGCCGCCACCCCTCCCCCTAGTTGCGTCCGCGTGCCGGGAGCCATGGGTGCGCGGGCATCGTCGGAGGCCTTTGTTTTCAGGGCCTCCGGCGGGGGGGAGGGAGAGCGTCCGACCGGAAAGAAGGCGCGGAAGAAGACAAAACATCAAGAGGCGGGTCCCCTCGGTGCGCCGGATAATTTGACCACCGCGCTCAGCCCAACCCCGTCACCGGCGAGCGCGGGGTGCCCCGAGCCCGTGCCCGAGCCCTTGAACAACACCACAGAGGGGCCCGGGCGCGGGCAAGAAAAGGAAAAGGGGGGGGCGGAGCGGGAGGCCTCGGCAGACATGGAGGTCTCCCTGACTCCGCGCGCCCCCAGGAACAAAAAGAGGCACCGCCCCAATGACGCGGAGGGGGAACAATATCCCTCCGCGGAGGAGTCGGTGCCCGCCGCGTGTCCCGCGTCCCCCACCAGCGCCCCCAAATTGCGCTGCAGGCGCGAGGAGTCTTTCCCCGGGGAGGGTGAGACAGTTGAGGCTGCCCAGCCTCTGCCTCCCGGGGATGGAGTGGAAGATCTGCCTGTCGTGGGGGGCGTGGGGACCGCGGAGGAATGCGTAGCCGCCGGGCCGGGCGTCCCGGGGACTGAGGCGGGCGAGGCCGAAAAGGCCGAACCTGAGCCCGCCCAGCTATTACCCAACTTCCCCCGGGAGTTGCTCGACCCGGCAGAAACAAAATATATTGATTTTAATGAAACTGTAGATGCTGGGCCGGGGGGTGGCAGCGGGGAGGGGGAGGAACACCCACCCTCGCCCCTTACTTTGGAGCTGGAGCACTTGGAGGGCCTGGGGATTTCCTATGGCCGGGTCTCTCCTTGTTCTCCGGTTCCTGGGGCGGAGGGGGAACCCCTTCCGCTGTCATTTCCCGACCCGGCACCATTTTTAAAAGAGCCCAGTGGGGACTCCTCTGCCGACGATCCTGGGGGTGGGATCGGGGCAGTGCCAGGGCCGGTTGGAGCGGCCGGTTCATTTGCCGTACCTTGTGCGGTCGATGGGCCGGCTGCTGGCGGCCACCTCCCGGAGGAGGACGGGGACTCGGTGGGGGACGCGGGTGAAGACCTAGAGACCACCGCCAGGGAGGCGGTGGATCTGCTCGCGGCCGCCGCTGAGGCCCTCCTCGTTCCTGCAAAGGAACTCCGGGACTTTTTGGCCCAGAGCCGGGGTCGCCGCGACCAAGCCCGACTGGCCCTGGAAAAATGGTCCGAGCCGGAGCTGATCAAGGGGTCCGTCCGCGCCGCCGTTAAAACCTTGGCCGCGGGCGGGCCCTTGACAAAGGAGCAGCACCTTGAGCTGCGCGAGCTCGAGGGACTCCTCGCTGGGCTGCGGGGGGAGCGGAGTTCAACAAAAGACTCCGCTCCCTCCCCCACAATAGGTTAAGGTAGAGGTTGCACTATGCTTTTGCCATGAAGATAACCATAGCCAGCCTCAACATCAACGGCGGCAGAGGGGCACGCCGTAGATTTGACAATTTTTCGCTCCTGCGGGAGGGGAAATATGCGGTGTGCTTCCTGCAAGAAACCCACACCGTTCCGGGAGACGAAGCCACGTGGCTCCTGGAATGGCAAGGAGAGGTCCGCATGAGCCACCTCACCGCCATTTCTAGTGGGGTGGCCATCTTGCTGGGCCCGCATTTTCAGCCGGAGATCTTGGGGGTCGAGGAGCCCGTGCCAGGCCGCTTGCTGCACGTAACGGTTCGCCTGGGGGACGTGCCGCTCCATCTCGTGAGCGTGTACGCCCCTCATCCCGGCCCGCAGCAAACGCGCTTCTTTGAAGAGGTGTCCGCTCTTCTTGGCTCCGTCGACGTCGGCGACTGCATTGTCCTCGGGGGGGATTTTAACTGCACCCTCGAGGCGAGGGACCGCTCCGGTGCCCCGCAGTGCATGACGGCGATGGAGAAGTTGAGGGACCTGGTCGGGTCCTTCGACTTGGTGGACGTCTGGCGAAATCTCCACCCCGACTCCAGCGCCTTTACTTGGGTGAGGCCTGGAGTTGGATGGTCTAGAGTCGACCGCCTTTACGTGTCTCGGGCGTACGTTTCCTGCGTCCCGGCGGCCTCCATGCGGCCGGTGCCGTGTTCGGACCACCACCTGGTGTGGGCGGAGCTCGCTTCGCTCCGCGCGAGGACGGGGTCCGCGTACTGGCACTTTAACAACCGGCTGCTGGAGGACGTGCGGTTCCAGGACTCGTTCCGTCGATTCTGGTCCAACTGGAGAAGGAAGCAGGGGGGCTTCCCCTCCTTGAGGCTATGGTGGGACGTGGGCAAGGCTCACGTCCGCGTCTTCTGTCAAGAGTACGCGAGGGGGTCGACCAAGAGGCGGGCGGCCAGAGTCGGGCGCCTAGAAAAAGAGGTGCTCGACCTGGAAGCCCGTCTCGGTCAAGTCGTCCAGGACCCGGCCCTGCGGACGGTGTACGAAGCGAAGAAGGCCGCGCTGAAGGACCTGCAGCTCGTCGGGTCCCGAGGCGCGTTCGTGAGGTCGCGGATCCGGTTCCTGCGGGATCTGGACCGCGGCTCCCCCTTCTTCTACTCGCTGGAAAAAAGGCAGAGTGTCCGTAAGCAGCTCTTGACGCTGCTGGCCGACGACGGCTCTCTCGTCTCGGATCCGGAGGGCGTCAACAACAGGGTCCGTGAATATTACGGGGCTCTGTTCTCTCCGGATCCGTCCAGCGAGGAAGCGCGTAGAGTTTTGTGGGAGGACCTGCCGAAGGTCGGCCCGGAGGGCGCCGAAAATCTGGAAGCTCCGCTAAGCCTGGCGGAGCTGACCGGTGCCCTCGCCCGGCTCTCGAGGGGAAAATCCCCGGGGCTGGACGGGCTGACCGTGGAGTTCCACAGGGCGTTCTGGGACGTCCTGGGGAGCGACTACGCGCGGGTCCTGGGGGAAAGTCTGGCGACCGGGGAGATGCCCCTCTCTTGGCGCAGGGCAGTCATCGTCCTGCTGCCTAAGAAGGGCGATCTCCGCCTCCTTAAGAACTGGCGCCCGGTCTCCCTCCTCAGCACGGACTACAAAATCTTCGCCAGGGCGATGTCTGCTCGCCTTGGTGCCGTGCTGGACCACATGATCCACCCCGACCAGTCATACACGGTCCCGGGCCGGACAATCCACGACAACATCCATCTGGTCCGGGACCTCATCCATTGTTCCCAGGAGGCTGGTCTGTCGGTCGCCTTCCTATCCCTCGACCAAGAGAAGGCGTTCGACAGGGTGGATCACGACTATCTGCTCGGAACTCTGCGCGCTTTCGGGTTCGGGACGCACTTCGTCGCCCGGATCCGACTTTTGTACGCCGCCGCGGAGTGTCTGATTAAGGTTAACGGGTCCTTGACGGCGCCCCTTCGCTTTAGGAGAGGGGTGCGCCAGGGATGCCCCATGTCCGGCCAGTTATATGCCGTTTGCGTGGAGCCTTTCCTGCGCCTCTTGCGGACGAGGTTGACGGGACTGGCTCTGCAAGGGCCGGGCGTGGAGGTCGTCCTCTCGGCTTACGCCGATGACGTGCTCCTCGCGGTAGAGGATCCCGCTGACCTGCGGAGGATGCGTGAGTGCCAGGAGATTTACTCGGCCGCGTCCTCCGCCAGGATCAACTGGGAGAAATGTTCCGGACTCCTGGTGGGTCAGTGGCGGGTGGACTCCCTGCCGGAGGAGCTCAGGCCTTTTGCCTGGAGCACGACCCATCTCCTCTATCTGGGAGTCTACCTTAGCCCCGACGAGGGAGCCTGGCCGGCGAACTGGCAGGAGCTGGAGGCCAAGGTCGCCGCTCGCCTAGGGCGCTGGACAGGACTGCTCCGAGTGCTGTCCTACAGGGGTCGAGCGCTAGTCATAAACCAGCTGGTGGCCGCAATGCTGTGGTACCGGCTGGTCACTTTGACCCCTCCCCCTGCGTTTGTCGCCAAGATACAGAAGAAGCTGGTGGACTTCTTCTGGAACAACAGGAAGCACTGGGTCTCTGCCGCGGTCTTGAGTCTCCCGCTTGAGGAGGGCGGTCAGTCGTTGGTGTGCGTCAGCGCCCAGCTCGCGACTTTCCGTCTTCAGACCCTGCAGAGATACCTTTACGTCGAGCCCCCTCCTAGGTGGTGCGCTCTGGCGAGGTATTTCTTCCGCCAGCAGCTCGACCTCAATTATGACACGCAGCTCCTGTTTGTGAACTTGGGGGGTGCCAGGACCGCCCTCCGGGAGCTGCCTGTCTTTTACAGGGAACTCATCAGGGTCTGGAACAAAGTCTCCACCAAGCGCAGCTCTCCGCCGGCTGGAGTGGCGGCCGTCCTGCAGGAACCGCTGCTCGGGAATCCGTACCTCCACGGCCGAGGCTTTATGTGGCGGTCGGAAGAGAGGGCTGTGGCTGGTGAGGTGACCAGGGTCAGGGACCTGCTCGATGGCGGAGGAGCGGGCTGGATGGCGCCAGACACGCTGGCGCGGCGCCTAAACTCTGCCAACGTCCGCCACGCGGCCGATGCCATCGAGTCGCTAAAAACAGCTCTGGGCCCTGACTCCGTTAGGTGCATCGAGGAGGCTCAAGCACATGGGGAGATCCCGTCCGAACTGACCCCCGTCCGGACGGAATTCCTCATCGGCGCCAAACTCCGGAACCTCCCTCGGGGGCCGGCGCCTCACAACTTGAGCCGCCTCGGGGAAATCCCCTCCGTGCCTTTCAGTTCCGCGCGGAGGGGTTTCCTGTACGGGCTGCTCCTGCACACCCTCAACTTTGCCATCCTCGCCGGCCGTCCGGACACGCCATCCGGAGGAGGCGGGGGTCCCCGATGGAGGGCACTCTACGCAGGGGTCCTCCCACTATTCATCGGGGACTTGGCCTGGAGGGTGGTGCACGGAGCAGTGCCGTGCAACAAATTTTTAAGCCGGTTCACGGACTCCCAGGCCGCCTGCAATTTCTGCGGTCTGGAGGAGTCCGTGTTCCATGTTTTTATGGAGTGCACGAGGTTGCAGCCCCTGTTCCATTATTTGAAGGGGCTGCTCCTGAAATTCTGGCTGCACTTCAGTCCCACTCTCCTGATCTTTGGGCACCCTGTGCGGAGGGGAGCGGGTAGGTCCGAAGGCCTCCTCGTAGGACTGCTCCTGGGCACGGCCAAGGGTGCCATCAGCCGGTCCAGGCAGCGGGCGGTCGAGGGGGTCGTTCAACCTGACTGCCTGCCTCTCTTCCGCTCTTACATCCGGTCCAGGGTGTCCTTGGAGATGGAGCACGCGGTGTCCACCGGTACGCTCGCGGCCTTCCGCGAGAGGTGGGCACCGGAGGGACTGGAGTGCATCATCACGCCCGGCAACCAAATTTTAATTTGATTTTACGTTTTAAAGTTAATTTGTTTTAATTGCCGGTGCTTTTAGTGTCCCCTTCCCTTTTATAGGGGGCACTGGGGAAAAATTGTGATTTTAGTGCCCAAAAAAAAAAAAAAAAAAAAAAAAAGAAAAAACACAAAAAAAAACACAAAAAAGGGGGAAAAAAAAAAGGGCCTTGTAAATGTCTGGAGTGTCACCCAGGTCGGGTGGCACCGTTTAATGTTTTATGTTTTCACAGATAAACTCAAAAGAGTTTCATGCACAAGGGACCAATCGTGGAGCAGTAGAGGCGTGTCCTGCTCAGTTGGAGCTGTGAGCAGTGAGGGAAGCTGCTCGCAACTTGAGCTCCTGCCTGGAGAGCCCTGAGACCAGCCCAGGAACAGAAGGAAGGAAGGGGCTTCACCTTCAACTTTACCCAGAGGGAGAGGAGGAGAAAAGAAAACTTTGCAACAACTTCATCATTTCTGCAAGGAGTTGGAGAGAGGGGGAAAGACCAACAACAAACCAGTGTGGAAGGAGGGAGACTCCACATTCTACAGGTGGGTGTGGGTGCATTTCCCCAAACAGACTTTGTTGTATCGGTGGGGGGAGGAAAGAAGACCACTGAGGGCCGGAACATCGCGGGGGGTGTGTGTGTGTGTGGTAGTGTGTGTGGGGGCCGTGCTTACAACTAGGCCCCCCCCCCCACAATTGGAACCCCCCCCACCCCCCCCCACATTTGCCTAGCCTGGGATAGCTGGAGCTACCAGGCTGAAGGTTTTTCATTAATCACCCAATTAAGGATCGTTGGGAGTGCCTGGTGGCTCCAGCTACCCCAGGTGAAGACGTCTTCTCCCCCCACCTGAAGACCAAACCCAAAGACTGTGTTTTTTGTGTGTTTTGCCATCTGGGGAGTGCACCCACCCACAGCTGCGAGGGGAGACCTGCCCTCGCAGCCCCCCCCCCTTCCCACCCCCCTCTCTCTTTTCTCTGTTACTCTGTTTCTCCCCTCTCTCTCTGAGAGCCCTTCCTTCCAAATTTAATTTAAAAAAAAAACAATTTAAGACAACTGAGCAGAGGGAGCAAGGCCCCTCCCCAATTGCCAACTAGGGGAGAGGTGTGCCTCATTAAGGGCTCCTCTGCTCAGTCATTATACAAGAGGCCAATAAAGACCATTAAGGCCTGTGACTTTGGGGTGGGTGTAGCCCTTAAAGGGACCCCGTGATGGCGACCCCATCCACGCCGGTGGCAGGGCCAGCGAAGACGTATGCGCAGGTGGCAACCGCTTCCACAGCACCTCCTGCGCCACCCGCTGCCCTGCCACCATTTACACTTATAACAAAAAAACACGGGGTCAAGAGCTACACTCACCCCACAATGAGCATTGAAGAGTGCGTGCGGGCGATGGCTGGGGTAGTCGGCCCCTCGGCCATTGTCGCAGCCTCCAAGATGTCTGGGAAGGCTGTTTTCTTCCTGGGGTCGGAGCGGGCGGTGTCCCTGGCCCTTGAAAAGGGGCTCACGGTGGGCGGGACGTTCCTGCCGGTGGACCCTCTCGAGGCCACCGCGCAGAGGGTCATCGTGTCAAACGTCCCGCCCTTTGTTTCCGCTGAGCTCCTCCTCCCTCACCTACACCAACTGGGGGAGGTAAGGTCGGGGATCAACCCCATACCGCTCGGCCTCAGGGAGAACAGCCTGCGCCACGTGTTCTCCTTCCGCCGCCAGCTCTTTGTCCGGCTGGCGCGGGAGGACATGACAGAAGGGCACTTTAATGTGGTGCACGAGGGGACTGCCTACCGCGTCTTCTGGACGTCGGACGGCGTGCGGTGCCATGCCTGCAGGGAGGTGGGGCACGTTCGTAAGAACTGCCCCGCCTCCAAGGCCGCCAAACCACCGAAGGCGGCCATAGCTGGCGCCGCCGCCACCCCTCCCCCTAGTTGCGTCCGCGTGCCGGGAGCCATGGGTGCGCGGGCATCGTCGGAGGCCTTTGTTTTCAGGGCCTCCGGCGGGGGGGAGGGAGAGCGTCCGAGCGGAAAGAAGGCGCGGAAGAAGGAGAAACATCTAGAGGCGGGTCCCCTCGGTGCGCCGGAAAGTTTGACCACCGCGCTCAGCCCAACCCAGTCACCGGCGAGCGCGGGGTGCCCCGAGCCCGTGCCCGGGCCCTTGAATAACACCACAGAGGGGCCCAGGCGCGGGCAAGAAAAGAAAAAGGGGGGGGCGGAGCGGGAGGCCTCGGCAGACATGGGGGTCTCCCTGACTCCGCGCGCCCCCAGGAACAAAAGGAGGCACGGCTCCGATGAGACGGAGGGGGAACAACATCCCTCCGCGGAGGAGTCGGTGCCCGCCGCGTGTCCCGCGTCCCCCACCAGCGCCCCCAAATTGCGCTGCAGGCGCGAGGAGTCTTTCCCCGGGGAGGGTGAGACAGTTGAGGCTGCCCAGCCTCTGCCTCCCGGGGATGGAGTGGAAGATCTGCCTGTCGTGGGGGGCGTGGGGACCGCGGAGGAATGCGTAGCCGCCGGGCCGGGCGTCCCGGGGACTGAGGCGGGCGAGGCCGAAAAGGCCGAACCTGAGCCCGCCCAGCTATTACCCAACTTCCCCCGGGAGTCGCTCGACCCGGCAGAAAAACAATTTATTGATTTTAATGAAACTGTAGATGCTGGGCCGGGGGGTGGCAGCGGGGAGGGGGAGGAACACCCACCCTCGCCCCTTACTTTGGAGCTGGAGCACTTGGAGGGCCTGGGGATTTCCTATGGCCGGGTCTCTCCTTGTTCTCCGGTTCCTGGGGCGGAGGGGGAACCCCTTCCGCTGTCATTTCCCGACCCAGCACCATTTTTAAAAGAGCCCAGTGGGGACTCCTCTGCCGACGATCCTGGGGGTGGGATCGGGGCAGTGCCAGGGCCGGTTGGAGCGGCCGGTTCATTTGCCGTACCTTGTGCGGTCGATGGGCCGGCTGCTGGCGGCCACCTCCCGGAGGAGGACGGGGACTCGGTGGGGGACGCGGGTGAAGACCTAGAGACCACCGCCAGGGAGGCGGTGGATCTGCTCGCGGCCGCCGCTGAGGCCCTCCTCGTTCCTGCAAAGGAACTCCGGGACTTTTTGGCCCAGAGCCGGGGTCGCCGCGACCAAGCCCGACTGGCCCTGGAAAAATGGTCCGAGCCGGAGCTGATCAAGGGGTCCGTCCGCGCCGCCGTTAAAACCTTGGCCGCGGGCGGGCCCTTGACAAAGGAGCAGCACCTTGAGCTGCGCGAGCTCGAGGGACTCCTCGCTGGGCTGCGGAGGGAGCGGAGTTCAACAAAAGACTCCGCTCCCTCCCCCACAATAGGTTAAGGTAGAGGTTGCACTATGCTTTTGCCATGAAGATAACCATAGCCAGCCTCAACATCAACGGCGGCAGAGGGGCACGCCGTAGATTTGACAATTTTTCGCTCCTGCGGGAGGGGAAATATGCGGTGTGCTTCCTGCAAGAAACCCACACCGTTCCGGGAGACGAAGCCACGTGGCTCCTGGAATGGCAAGGAGAGGTCCGCATGAGCCACCTCACCGCCATTTCTAGTGGGGTGGCCATCTTGCTGGGCCCGCATTTTCAGCCGGAGATCTTGGGGGTCGAGGAGCCCGTGCCAGGCCGCTTGCTGCACGTAACGGTTCGCCTGGGGGACGTGCCGCTCCATCTCGTGAACGTGTACGCCCCTCATCCCGGCCCGCAGCAAACGCGCTTCTTTGAAGAGGTGTCCGCTCTTCTTGGCTCCGTCGACGTCGGCGACTGCATTGTCCTCGGGGGGGATTTTAACTGCACCCTCGAGGCGAGGGACCGCTCCGGTGCCCCGCAGTGCATGACGGCGATGGAGAAGTTGAGGGACCTGGTCGGGTCCTTCGACTTGGTGGACGTCTGGCGAAATCTCCACCCCGACTCCAGCGCCTTTACTTGGGTGAGGCCTGGAGTTGGATGGTCTAGAGTCGACCGCCTTTACGTGTCTCGGGCGTACGTTTCCTGCGTCCCGGCGGCCTCCATGCGGCCGGTGCCGTGTTCGGACCACCACCTGGTGTGGGCGGAGCTCGCTTCGCTCCGCGCGAGGACGGGGTCCGCGTACTGGCACTTTAACAACCGGCTGCTGGAGGACGTGCGGTTCCAGGACTCGTTCCGTCGATTCTGGTCCGACTGGAGAAGGAAGCAGGGGGGCTTCCCCTCCTTGAGGCTATGGTGGGACGTGGGCAAGGCTCACGTCCGCGTCTTCTGTCAAGAGTACGCGAGGGGGTCGACCAAGAGGCGGGCGGCCAGAGTCGGGCGCCTAGAAAAAGAGGTGCTCGACCTGGAAGCCCGTCTCGGTCAAGTCGTCCAGGACCCGGCCCTGCGGACGGTGTACGAAGCGAAGAAGGCCGCGCTGAAGGACCTGCAGCTCGTCGGGTCCCGAGGCGCGTTCGTGAGGTCGCGGATCCGGTTCCTGCGGGATCTGGACCGCGGCTCCCCCTTCTTCTACTCGCTGGAAAAAAGGCAGAGTGTCCGTAAGCAGCTCTTGACGCTGCTGGCCGACGACGGCTCTCTCGTCTCGGATCCGGAGGGCGTCAACAACAGGGTCCGTGAATATTACGGGGCTCTGTTCTCTCCGGATCCGTCCAGCGAGGAAGCGCGTAGAGTTTTGTGGGAGGACCTGCCGAAGGTCGGCCCGGAGGGCGCCGAAAATCTGGAAGCTCCGCTAAGCCTGGCGGAGCTGACCGGTGCCCTCGCCCGGCTCTCGAGGGGAAAATCCCCGGGGCTGGACGGGCTGACCGTGGAGTTCCACAGGGCGTTCTGGGACGTCCTGGGGAGCGACTACGCGCGGGTCCTGGGGGAAAGTCTGGCGACCGGGGAGATGCCCCTCTCTTGGCGCAGGGCAGTCATCGTCCTGCTGCCTAAGAAGGGCGATCTCCGCCTCCTTAAGAACTGGCGCCCGGTCTCCCTCCTCAGCACGGACTACAAAATCTTCGCCAGGGCGATGTCTGCTCGCCTTGGTGCCGTGCTGGACCACATGATCCACCCCGACCAGTCATACACGGTCCCGGGCCGGACAATCCACGATAACATCCATCTGGTCCGGGACCTCATCCATTGTTCCCAGGAGGCTGGTCTGTCGGTCGCCTTCCTATCCCTCGACCAAGAGAAGGCGTTCGACAGGGTGGATCACGACTATCTGCTCGGAACTCTGCGCGCTTTCGGGTTCGGGACGCATTTCGTCGCCCGGATCCGACTTTTGTACGCCGCCGCGGAGTGTCTGATTAAGGTTAACGGGTCCTTGACGGCGCCCCTTCGCTTTAGGAGAGGGGTGCGCCAGGGATGCCCCATGTCCGGCCAGTTATACGCCGTTTGCGTGGAGCCTTTCCTGCGCCTCTTGCGGACGAGGTTGACGGGACTGGCTCTGCAAGGGCCGGGCGTGGAGGTCGTCCTCTCGGCTTACGCCGATGACGTGCTCCTCGCGATAGAGGATCCCGCTGACCTGCGGAGGATGCGTGAGTGCCAGGAGATTTACTCGGCCGCGTCCTCCGCCAGGATCAACTGGGAGAAATGTTCCGGACTCCTGGTGGGTCAGTGGCGGGTGGACTCCCTGCCGGAGGAGCTCAGGCCTTTTGCCTGGAGCACGACCCATCTCCTCTATCTGGGAGTCTACCTTAGCCCCGACGAGGGAGCCTGGCCGGCGAACTGGCAGGAGCTGGAGGCCAAGGTCGCCGCTCGCCTAGGGCGCTGGACAGGACTGCTCCGAGTGCTGTCCTACAGGGGTCGAGCGCTAGTCATAAACCAGCTGGTGGCCGCAATGCTGTGGTACCGGCTGGTCACTTTGACCCCTCCCCCTGCGTTTGTCGCCAAGATACAGAAGAAGCTGGTGGACTTCTTCTGGAACAACAGGAAGCACTGGGTCTCTGCCGCGGTCTTGAGTCTCCCGCTTGAGGAGGGCGGTCAGTCGTTGGTGTGCGTCAGCGCCCAGCTCGCGACTTTCCGCCTTCAGACCCTGCAGAGATACCTTTACGTCGAGCCCCCTCCTAGGTGGTGCGCTCTGGCGAGGTATTTCTTCCGCCAGCAGCTCGACCTCAATTATGACACGCAGCTCCTGTTTGTGAACTTGGGGGGTGCCAGGACCGCCCTCCGGGAGCTGCCTGTCTTTTACAGGGAACTCATCAGGGTCTGGAACAAAGTCTCCACCAAGCGCAGCTCTCCGCCGGCTGGAGTGGCGGCCGTCCTGCAGGAACCGCTGCTCGGGAATCCGTACCTCCACGGCCGAGGCTTCATGTGGCGGTCGGAAGAGAGGGCTGTGGCCGGTGAGGTGACCAGGGTCAGGGACCTGCTCGATGGCGGAGGAGCGGGCTGGATGGCGCCAGACACGCTGGCGCGGCGCCTAAACTCTGCCAACGTCCGCCACGCGGCCGATGCCATCGAGTCGCTCAAAACAGCTCTGGGCCCTGACTCCGTTAGGTGCATCGAGGAGGCTCAAGCACGGGGGGAGATCCCGTCCGAACTGACCCCCGTCCGGACGGAATTCCTCATCGGCGCCAAACCCCGGAACCTCCCTCGGGGGCCGGCGCCTCACAACTTGAGCCGCCTCGGGGAAATCCCCTCCGTGCCTTTCAGTTCCGCGCGGAGGGGTTTCCTGTACGGGCTGCTCCTGCACACCCTCAACTTTGCCATCCTCGCCGGCCGTCCGGACACGCCATGGCGTACCATCTTGCCGTCCGGAGGAGGCGGGGGTCCCCGATGGAGGGCACTCTACGCAGGGGTCCTCCCACTATTCATCGGGGACTTGGCCTGGAGGGTGGTGCACGGAGCAGTGCCGTGCAACAAATTTTTAAGCCGGTTCACGGACTCCCAGGCCGCCTGCAATTTCTGCGGTCTGGAGGAGTCCGTGTTCCATGTTTTTATGGAGTGCACAAGGTTGCAGCCCCTGTTCCATTATTTGAAGGGGCTGCTCCTGAAATTCTGGCTGCACTTCAGTCCCACTCTCCTGATCTTTGGGCACCCTGTGCGGAGGGGAGCAGGTAGGTCCGAAGGCCTCCTCGTAGGACTGCTCCTGGGCACGGCCAAGGGTGCCATCAGCCGGTCCAGGCAGCGGGCGGTCGAGGGGGTCGTTCAACCTGACTGCCTGCCTCTCTTCCGCTCTTACATCCGGTCCAGGGTGTCCTTGGAGATGGAGCACGCGGTGTCCACCGGTACGCTCGCGGCCTTCCGCGAGAGGTGGGCACCGGAGGGACTGGAGTGCATCATCACGCCCGGCAACCAAATTTTAATTTGATTTTACGTTTTTAAGTTTAATTTGTTTTAATTGCCGGTGCTTTTAGTGTCCCCCTTCCCTTTTATAGGGGGCACTGGGGAAAATTGTGATTTTAGTGCCCAAAAAAAAAACCAAAAAAAGAAAAACACAAAAAAAAAACACAAAAAAGGGGGGGAAAAAAAAGGGCCTTGTAAATGTCTGGAGTGTCACCCAGGTCGGGTGGCACCGTTTAATGTTTTATGTTTTCACAGGTAAACTCAAAAGAGTTTCATGCACAAGGGACCAATCGTGGAGCAGTAGAGGCGTGTCCTGCTCAGTTGGAGCTGTGAGCAGTGAGGGAAGCTGCTAGCAACTTGAGCTCCTGCCTGGAGAGCCCTGAGACCAGCCCAGGAAGAGGAGGAGGGAAGGGGCTTCACTGCAACTTTTATCCAGAGGGAGAGGAGGAGAAAGCAGAAAACTTTCAACATCTTTATCATTTCTGCAAAGAGTTGGAGAGAGGGGGAAAAGACAAACAACCATCCAGTGTGGAAGGAGGGAGACTCAACTACTCTACAGGTGGGTGTGGGTGCATTTCCCCAAACAGACTTTGTTGTATCGGTGGGGGGAGGAAAGAAGACCACTGAGGGCCGGAACATCGCGGGGGGTGTGTGTGTGTGTGGTAGTGTGTGTGGGGGCCTTGATTACAACTAGGCCCCCCCCACAATTGGAACCCCCCCCACCCCCCACATTTGCCTAGCCTGGGATAGCTGGAGCTACCAGGCTGAAGATCTTTTTCTCATTAACCCAATTAACATCCTTAGGATTGTGTGCCTGGTGGCTCTAGCTACCCCAGGTGAAGACGTCTTCTCCCCCCACCTGAAGACCAACCCAAAGACTGTGTTTTTTTGTGTGTTTTGCCATCTGGGGAGTGCACCCACCCACAGCTGCGAGGGGAGACCTGCCCTCGCAGCCCCCCCCCCTTCCCACCCCCCTCTCTCTTTCTCCGTTACTCTCTGTTTCTCCCCTCTCTCTCTGAGAGCCCTTTTCTTCCGAATTTAAAAAAAAAAAAACCCAATTAAGACAACTGAGCAGAGGGAGCAAGGCCTCTCCCCAATTGTCAACGAGGGGAGAGGTGCCTCGTTAAGGGCTCCTCTGCTCAGTTAACATACGAGGCCATTAAAGACCATTAAGGCCTGTGACTTTGGGGTGGGTGTAGCCCTTAAAGGGACCCCGTGATGGCGACCCCATCCACGCCGGTGGCAGGGCCAGCAAGGACGTATGCGCAGGTGGCAACCGCTTCCACGGCCCCTCCTGCGCCACCCGCTGCCCTGCCACCGTTCAGACTTATAACCAGGAAACACGGGGTCAAGAGCTACACTCACCCCACAATGAGCATTGAGGAGTGCGTGCGGGCGATGGCTGGGGTAGTCGGCCCCTCGGCCATTGTCGCAGCCTCCAAGATGTCTGGGAAGGCCGTGTTCTTCCTGGGGTCGGAGCGGGCGGTGTCCCTGGCCCTTGAAAAGGGGCTCACGGTGGGCGGGACGTTCCTGCCGGTGGACCCTCTCGAGGCCACCGCGCAGAGGGTCATCATTTCAAACGTCCCGCCCTTTGTTTCCGCTGAGCTCCTCCTCCCTCACCTACAACAACTGGGGGAGGTAAGGTCAGGGATCAACCCCATACCGCTCGGCCTCAGGGAGAACAGCCTGCGCCACGTGTTCTCCTTCCGCCGCCAGCTCTTTGTCCGGCTGGCGCGGGAGGACATGACAGAAGGGCACTTTAATGTGGTGCACGAGGGGACTGCCTACCGCGTCTTCTGGACGTCGGACGGCGTGCGGTGCCATGCCTGCAGGGAGGTGGGGCACGTTCGTAAGAACTGCCCCGCCTCCAAGGCCGCCAAACCACCGAAGGCGGCCATAGCTGGCGCCGCCGCCACCCCTCCCCCTAGTTGCGTCCGCGTGCCGGGAGCCATGGGTGCGCGGGCATCGTCGGAGGCCTTTGTTTTCAGGGCCTCCGGCGGGGGGGAGGGAGAGCGTCCGACCGGAAAGAAGGCGCGGAAGAAGACAAAACATCAAGAGGCGGGTCCCCTCAGTGCGCCGGATAATTTGACCACCGCGCTCAGCCCAACCCTGTCACCGGCGAGCGCGGGGTGCCCCGAGCCCGTGCCCGAGCCCTTGAACAACACCACAGAGGGGCCCGGGCGCGGGCAAGAAAAGGAAAAGGGGGGGGCGGAGCGGGAGGCCTCGGCAGACATGGAGGTCTCCCTGACTCCGCGCGCCCCCAGGAACAAAAAGAGGCACCGCCCCAATGACGCGGAGGGGGAACAATATCCCTCCGCGGAGGAGTCGGTGCCCGCCGCGTGTCCCGCGTCCCCCACCAGCGCCCCCAAATTGCGCTGCAGGCGCGAGGAGTCTTTCCCCGGGGAGGGTGAGACAGTTGAGGCTGCCCAGCCTCTGCCTCCCGGGGATGGAGTGGAAGATCTGCCTGTCGTGGGGGGCGTGGGGACCGCGGAGGAATGCGTAGCCGCCGGGCCGGGCGTCCCGGGGACTGAGGCGGGCGAGGCCGAAAAGGCCGAACCTGAGCCCGCCCAGCTATTACCCAACTTCCCCCGGGAGTTGCTCGACCCGGCGGAAACACAATATATTGATTTTAATGAAACTGTAGATGCTGGGCCGGGGGGTGGCAGCGGGGAGGGGGAGGAACACCCACCCTCGCCCCTTACTTTGGAGCTGGTGCACTTGGAGGGCCTGGGGATTTCCTATGGCCGGGTCTCTCCTTGTTCCCCGGTTCCTGGGGCGGAGGGGGAACCCCTTCCGCTGTCATTTCCCGACCCAGCACCATTTTTAAAAGAGCCCAGTGGGGACTCCTCTGCCGACGATCCTGGGGGTGGGATCGGGGCAGAGCCAGGGCCGGTTGGAGCGGCCGGTTCATTTGCCGTACCTTGTGCGGTCGATGGGCTGGCTGCTGGCGGCCACCTCCCGGAGGAGGACGGGGACTCGGTGGGGGACGCGGGTGAAGACCTAGAGACCACCGCCAGTGAGGCGGTGGATCTGCTCGCGGCCGCCGCTGAGGCCCTCCTCATTCCTGCAAAGGAACTCCGGGACTTTTTGGCCCAGAGCCGGGGTCGCCGCGACCAAGCCCGACTGGCCCTGGAAAAATGGTCCGAGCCGGAGCTGATCAAGGGGTCCGTCCGCGCCGCCGTTAAAACCTTGGCCGCGGGCGGGCCCTTGACAAAGGAGCAGCACCTTGAGCTGCGCGAGCTCGAGGGACTCCTCGCTGGGCTGCGGAGGGAGCGGAGTTCAACAAAAGACTCCGCTCCCTCCCCCACAATAGGTTAAGGTAGAGGTTGCACTATGCTTTTGCCATGAAGATAACCATAGCCAGCCTCAACATCAACGGCGGCAGAGGGGCACGCCGTAGATTTGACAATTTTTCGCTCCTGCGGGAGGGGAAATATGCGGTGTGCTTCCTGCAAGAAACCCACACCGTTCCGGGAGACGAAGCCACGTGGCTCCTGGAATGGCAAGGAGAGGTCCGCATGAGCCACCTCACCGCCATTTCTAGTGGGGTGGCCATCTTGCTGGGCCCGCATTTTCAGCCGGAGATCTTGGGGGTCGAGGAGCCCGTGCCAGGCCGCTTGCTGCACGTAACGGTTCGCCTGGGGGACGTGCCGCTCCATCTCGTGAACGTGTACGCCCCTCATCCCGGCCCGCAGCAGACGCGCTTCTTTGAAGAGGTGTCCGATCTTCTTGGCTCCGTCGACGTCGGCGACTGCATTGTCCTCGGGGGGGATTTTAACTGCACCCTCGAGGCGAGGGACCGCTCCGGTGCCCCGCAGTGCATGACGGCGATGGAGAAGTTGAGGGACCTGGTCGGGTCCTTCGACTTGGTGGACGTCTGGCGAAATCTCCACCCCGACTCCAGCGCCTTTACTTGGGTGAGACCTGGAGTTGGATGGTCTAGAGTCGACCGCCTTTACGTGTCTCGGGCGTACGTTTCCTGCGTCCCGGCGGCCTCCATGCGGCCGGTGCCGTGTTCGGACCACCACCTGGTGTGGGCGGAGCTCGCTTCGCTCCGCGCGAGGACGGGGTCCGCGTACTGGCACTTTAACAACCGGCTGCTGGAGGACGTGCGGTTCCAGGACTCGTTCCGTCGATTCTGGTCCGACTGGAGAAGGAAGCAGGGGGGCTTCCCCTCCTTGAGGCTATGGTGGGACGTGGGCAAGGCTCACGTCCGCGTCTTCTGTCAAGAGTACGCGAGGGGGTCGACCAAGAGGCGGGCGGCCAGAGTCGGGCGCCTAGAAAAAGAGGTGCTCGACCTGGAAGCCCGTCTCGGTCAAGTCGTCCAGGACCCGGCCCTGCGGACGGTGTACGAAGCGAAGAAGGCCGCGCTGAAGGACCTGCAGCTCGTCGGGTCCCGAGGCGCGTTCGTGAGGTCGCGGATCCGGTTCCTGCGGGATCTGGACCGCGGCTCCCCCTTCTTCTACTCGCTGGAAAAAAGGCAGAGTGTCCGTAAGCAGCTCTTGACGCTGCTGGCCGACGACGGCTCTCTCGTCTCGGATCCGGAGGGCGTCAACAACAGGGTCCGTGAATATTACGGGGCTCTGTTCTCTCCGGATCCGTCCAGTGAGGAAGCGCGTAGAGTTTTGTGGGAGGACCTGCCGAAGGTCGGCCCGGAGGGCGCCGAAAATCTGGAAGCTCCGCTAAGCCTGGCGGAGCTGACCGGTGCCCTCGCCCAGCTCTCGAGGGGAAAATCCCCGGGGCTGGACGGGCTGACCGTGGAGTTCCACAGGGCGTTCTGGGACGTCCTGGGGAGCGACTACGCGCGGGTCCTGGGGGAAAGTCTGGCGACCGGGGAGATGCCCCTCTCTTGGCGCAGGGCAGTCATCGTCCTGCTGCCTAAGAAGGGCGATCTCCGCCTCCTTAAGAACTGGCGCCCGGTCTCCCTCCTCAGCACGGACTACAAAATCTTCGCCAGGGCGATGTCTGCTCGCCTTGGTGCCGTGCTGGACCACATGATCCACCCCGACCAGTCATACACGGTCCCGGGCCGGACAATCCACGACAACATCCATCTGGTCCGGGACCTCATCCATTGTTCCCAGGAGGCTGGTCTGTCGGTCGCCTTCCTATCCCTCGACCAAGAGAAGGCGTTCGACAGGGTGGATCACGACTATCTGCTCGGAACTCTGCGCGCTTTCGGGTTCGGGACGCATTTCGTCGCCCGGATCCGACTTTTGTACGCCGCCGCGGAGTGTCTGATTAAGGTTAACGGGTCCTTGACGGCGCCCCTTCGCTTTAGGAGAGGGGTGCGCCAGGGATGCCCCATGTCCGGCCAGTTATACGCCGTTTGCGTGGAGCCTTTCCTGCGCCTCTTGCGGACGAGGTTGACGGGACTGGCTCTGCAAGGGCCGGGCGTGGAGGTCGTCCTCTCGGCTTACGCCGATGACGTGCTCCTCGCGATAGAGGATCCCGCTGACCTGCGGAGGATGCGTGAGTGCCAGGAGATTTACTCGGCCGCGTCCTCCGCCAGGATCAACTGGGAGAAATGTTCCGGACTCCTGGTGGGTCAGTGGCGGGTGGACTCCCTGCCGGAGGAGCTCAGGCCTTTTGCCTGGAGCACGACCCATCTCCTCTATCTGGGAGTCTACCTTAGCCCCGACGAGGGAGCCTGGCCGGCGAACTGGCAGGAGCTGGAGGCCAAGGTCGCCGCTCGCCTAGGGCGCTGGACAGGACTGCTCCGAGTGCTGTCCTACAGGGGTCGAGCGCTAGTCATAAACCAGCTGGTGGCCGCAATGCTGTGGTACCGGCTGGTCACTTTGACCCCTCCCCCTGCGTTTGTCGCCAAGATACAGAAGAAGCTGGTGGACTTCTTCTGGAACAACAGGAAGCACTGGGTCTCTGCCGCGGTCTTGAGTCTCCCGCTTGAGGAGGGCGGTCAGTCGTTGGTGTGCGTCAGCGCCCAGCTCGCGACTTTCCGTCTTCAGACCCTGCAGAGATACCTTTACGTCGAGCCCCCTCCTAGGTGGTGCGCTCTGGCGAGGTATTTCTTCCGCCAGCAGCTCGACCTCAATTATGACACGCAGCTCCTGTTTGTGAACTTGGGGGGTGCCAGGACCGCCCTCCGGGAGCTGCCTGTCTTTTACAGGGAACTCATCAGGGTCTGGAACAAAGTCTCCACCAAGCGCAGCTCTCCACCGGCTGGAGTGGCGGCCGTCCTGCAGGAGCCGCTGCTCGGGAATCCGTACCTCCACGGCCGAGGTTTTATGTGGCGGTCGGAAGAGAGGGCTGTGGCTGGTGAGGTGACCAGGGTCAGGGACCTGCTCGATGGTGGAGGAGCGGGCTGGATGGCGCCAGTCACGCTGGCGCGGCGCCTAAATTCTGCCAACGTCCGCCGCGCGGCCGATGCCATCGAGTCGCTAAAAACAGCTCTGGGCCCTGACTCCGTTAGGTGTATCGAGGAGGCTCAAGCACGTGGGGAGATCCCGTCCGAACTGACCCCCGTCCGGACGGAATTCCTCATCGGCGCCAAACCCCGGAACCTCCCTCGGGGGCCGGCGCCTCACAACTTGAGCCGCCTCGGGGAAATCCCCTCCGTGCCTTTCAGTTCCGCGCGGAGGGGTTTCCTGTACGGGCTGCTCCTGCACACCCTCAACTTTGCCATCCTCGCCGGCCGTCCGGACACGCCATGGCGTACCATCTTGCCGTCCGGAGGAGGCGGGGGTCCCCGATGGAGGGCACTCTACGCAGGGGTCCTCCCACTATTCATCGGGGACTTGGCCTGGAGGGTGGTGCACGGAGCAGTGCCGTGCAATAAATTTTTAAGCCGGTTCACGGACTCCCAGGCCGCCTGCAATTTCTGCGGTCTGGAGGAGTCCGTGTTCCATGTTTTTATTGAATGCACGAGGTTGCAGCCCCTGTTCCACTATTTGAAGGGGCTGCTCCTGAAATTCTGGCTGCACTTCAGTCCCACTCTCCTGATCTTTGGGCACCCTGTGCGGAGGGGAGCGGGTAGGTCCGAAGGCCTCCTCGTAGGACTGCTCCTGGGCACGGCCAAGGGTGCCATCAGCCGGTCCAGGCAGCGGGCGGTCGAGGGGGTCGTTCAACCTGACTGCCTGCCTCTCTTCCGCTCTTACATCCGGTCCAGGGTGTCCTTGGAGATGGAGCACGCGGTGTCCACCGGTACGCTCGCGGCCTTCCGCGAGAGGTGGGCACCGGAGGGACTGGAGTGCATCATCACGCCCGGCAACCAAATTTTAATTTGATTTTACGTTTTAAAGTTTAATTTGTTTTAATTGCCGGTGCTTTTAGTGTCCCCCTTCCCTTTTATAGGGGGCACTGGGGAAAATTGTGATTTTAGTGCCCAAAAAAAAAACCAAAAAAAAAAGAAAAACACAAAAAAAAAAACCAAAAAAAAAAAGGGGGGAAAAAAAGGGCCTTGAAAATGTCTGGAGTGTCACCCAGGTCGGGTGGCACCGTTTATTGTTTTTATGTTTTCACAGGTGAACTCAAAAGAGTTTCATGCACAAGAACCCCCAGGTCCCTCTGCACCGCAGCATGTTGTAATTTCTCCCCATTCAAATAACATTCCCTTTTACTGTTTTTTTTCCCCAAGGTGGATGACCTCACACTTTCCGACATTGTATTCCATCTGCCAAACCTTAGCCCATTCGCTTAACCTATCTAAATCTCTTTGCAGCCTCTCTGAGTCCTCTACACAACCCGCTTTCCCACTAATCTTTGTGTCATCTGCAAATTTTGTTACACTACACTCTGTCCCCTCTTCCAGGTCATCTATGTATATTGCAAACAGTTGTGGTCCCAGCAGCGATCCCTGTGGCACACCATGAACCACCGATTTCCAACCCGAAAAGGACCCATTTATCCCCACTCTCTGCTTTCTGTTAGCCTGCCAATTCTCTATCCATGCTAATACATTTCCTCTGACTCCGCATACCTTTATCTTCTGCAGTAACCTTTTGTGTGGCATCTTATCGAATGTCTTTTGAAAATCTAAATACTCCACATCCATCGGTACACCTCTATCCACCATGCTCGTTATATCCTCAAAGAATTCCAGTAAATTAGTTAAACATGATTTCCCCTTCATGAATCCATGCTGCGTCTGCTTGATTGCACTATTCCTATCTCGATGTCCCGCTATTTCTTCCTTAATGATAGTTTCAAGCATTTTCCCCACAACAGATGTTAAACTAACCGGCCTATAGTTACCTGCCTTTTGTCTGCCCCCTTTTTTAAACAGAGGCGTTACATTAGCTGCTTTCCAATCCAATGGTACCTCCCCAGAGTCCAGAGAATTTTGGTAGATTATAACGAATGCATCTGCTATAACTTCCGCCATCTCTTTTAATACCCTGGGATGCATTTCATCATGACCAGGGGACTTGTCTACCTTGAGACCCATTAGCCTGTATAGCACTACCCCGCCTAGTGATAGTGATTGCCTCAAGGTCTTCCTTTCTCACATTCCTGTGACATTTCTAGCATGGTTTCTGTGTCTTCCACTGTGAAGACCGAAGCAAAATAATTGTTTAAGGTCTCAGCCATTTCCACATTTCCCATTATTAAATCCCCCTTCTCATCTTCTAAGGGACCAACATTTACTTTAGTCAGTCTTTTCCATTTTATATATCTGTAAAAGCTTTTACTATCCGTTTTTATGTTTTGCGCAAATTTACCTTCGTAATCTATCTTTCCTTTCTTTATTGCTTTCTTAGTCATTCTTTGCTGAAGATACAGTGGATAGGCAATGGAAGACATTTAAAGATCACATGGATGAACTTCAACAATTGTACATCCCTGTCTGGAGTAAAAATAAAACGGAGAAAATGGCTCAACTGTGGCTAAGCTGTGGAAATTAGGGATAGTGTTAAATCCAAGGAAGAGGATAATAATTGGCCAGAAAAAGCAGCAAACCTGTGAACTGGGAGAAATTTAGAATCCAGCAGAGGAAGACAAAGTGTTTAATTAGGAGGGGGAAAATAGAGTATGAGAGGAAGCTTGCTGGGAACATAAAAACTGACTGCAAAAGCTTCTATAGATATGTGAAGAGAAAGAGATTAGTGAAGACAAACATAGATCCCTTGCAGTCAGAATCAGGTGAATTTATAATGGGGAACAGAGAAATGGCAGACCAATTGAATAAATACTTCGCGAAGGAAGACATGAATAACCTCCTGGAAATACTAGGGGACAGAGGATCTAGCGAGAAGGAAGAACTGAATGAAATCCTTATTCGTCAGGAAATTGTGTTAGGGAAATTGATGGAATTGAAGGCCGATAAATCCCATGGGCCTGATAGTCTGCATCCCAGAGTACTTAAGGAAGTGGCCCTGGAAATAGTGGATGCATTGGTGATCATTTTCCAACAATCTATCAACTCTGGATCAGTTCCTATGGACTGGAGGGTAGCTAATGTAACACCACTTTTTAAAAAAGGAGGGAGAGAAAACAGGGAATTATAGACCGGTTAGCCTGACATCAGTAGTGGGGAAAATGTTGGAATCAATTATTAAAGATGTAATAGCAGCGCATTTGGAAAGCAGTGACAGGATCGGTCCAAGTCAGCATGGATTTATGAAAGGGAAATCATGCTTGACAAATCTTTTAGAATTTTTTGAGGATGTAACTCGTAGAGTGGACAAGGGAGAACCAGTGGATGTGGTGTATTTGGACTTTCAAAAAGGTTTTGACAAGGTCCCACACAAGAGATTGTTGTGCAAAATTAAAGCGCATGGTATTGGGGTAATGTATTGACTTGGTAGAGAACTGGTTGGCAGACAGGAAGCAGAGAGTCACGATAAACGGGTCCTTTTATGAATGGCAGGCAGTGACTAGTGGGGTGCCGCAGGGTTCAGTGCTGGGACCTGAGCTATTTACAATATACGTCAATGATTTAGACGAAGGAATTGAATGCAATAGCTCCAAATTTGCAGATGACATTAAGCTGAGTGGCGGTGTGAGCTGTGAGGAGGATGCTAAGAGTCTGCAGGGTGACGAACAGGTTAGGTGAGTGGGCAAATGCATGGCAGATGCAGTATAATGTAGATAAATGTGAGGTTATCCACTTTGGTGGCAAAAACATGAAGACAGAATATTACCTGAATGACGGCAGATTAGGAAAAGGGGAGGTGCAACGAGATCTGGGTTCATGGTACATCAGTCATTGAAAGTTGGCATGCAGGTACAGCAGGTGGTGAAGAAGGCAAATGGCATGTTGGCCTTCATAGCTAGGGGATTTGAGTTTAGGAGCAGGGAGGTGTTACTGCAGTTGTACAGGGCCTTGGTGAGGCCTCACCTGAAATATTGTGTTCAGTTTTGGTCTCCTAATCTGAGGAAGGACATTATTGCTATTGAGGGAGTGCAGCGAAGGTTCACCAGACTGATTCCCGGGATGGCAGGACTGACATGTGAGGAGAGACTGGATCGACTGGGCCTGTATTCACTGGAGCTTAGAAGAATGAGTGGGGATCTCATAGAAACATATAAAATTCTGACAGGACTGGACAGGTTAGATGCAGGAAAAATGTTCCCGAAGAATGGGGGAGTCCAGAACCAGGGGTCACAGTCTAAGGATAAGGGGTAAGCCATTTTGGACTGAGATGAGGAGGAACTTCTTCACCCAGAGTTGTGAACCTGTGGAATTCTTTACCGCAGAGAATTGTTGATGCCAGTTAGTTAGATATATTCAAGAGGGAGTTAGATAGGACCCTCATGGCTAAAGGAGTCAAGGGGTATGGAGAGAAAGCAGGAAAGGGGTACTGAGGTGAATGATCAGCCATGATCCTATTGAATGGTGGTGCAGGCTCAAAGGGCTGAATGGTCTACTCTTGCATCTATTTTCTATGTTTCTATAAATCTTATTCAAGTTACTTTTGTTAAATAAACTCTTTTGTTCACCTTAACAATTCCTGTGTAGTGTCTCATTTGCAGAGTAAGAGAGGGGTTTGTCAACATGGTGGGATAGAGTGCACAGGCAACTGTGAAATGTGCCGTTCACTGATCAAGTAAAGCGATGAATTGTGAGCTGTTGATGTAAGGCTTTTGCAGTGGCGAAAGCTCCATGAGGCCTCCCCTATGGTGGTGGTGGAGGTGGTGGGAGAGGTTCAACACCAGGCTCATCTTCCTTCTCCTCCTCGTGGTCCTCCCTCTCTCCTGAGGTGGTCCTGCAGTCCCCAGTGGCAAATCCTGTCCCCTCCTGATGGCTAAGTTGTGTAGCATGCAGCACACCACAATGAACTCAGAGACCTGCTGAGGGGAGTATTGCAGGCAGCCTCCAGAGTGGTCCCGACATCGAAAGTGCTGCTTGAGCACTCCAATTGTCTTTTCAACAATGTTGCATGTGGCTGCATGGCTCTCATTATAGTGATGCTCGCCTTCCGTCTGAGGGTTCCAGAGAGGGGTCATGAGCCAGGTGGCAAGGCTGTAACCTCTGTCCCCCAGCATCCAGTTCTAGCCTTGTGGCTGATGCTTGAACAGGTATGAGACAGTGCTCTCATGCATGATGAAAACATCATGGATGCTCCCTGGAAATTGGGCATTTACTGCCGTGATGCACTGAGTATGGTCGCAGATAATCTGTACGTTAAGGGAGTGGAATCCCTTTTGGTTTCGGTAAACCTCTGGATCCTCCAAAGGTGCTCGCAGGACAATGTGCGTACTGTAGTGTCTCTGCACTGTATTATAAAGTCACACGAGGCATATACTGCAGACAAGGTCACTCATGACCTGCACCTTTATTCCCAGGACCAAGGAGTGCTGAACCTGCGTGGAACCTCCCTTTAAGTACCTGGCTGACCAGGTGAGGAGTGTCTCCCACAAGTTCATCCCCTGTGGTGAAGGTGTGTATTTCACAGTGTACAATGTTGTTACATATTGGTTAGTTATGTGACGGTTACAAACATGACACGTACAATCAATGGCAGCCTGAACCTTGGGGAAGTCAACAATTCGTGCAAAACCTACAGCCCTCTCATTCTGTGCCTCCTTGGTCACTGGGAACTTTATAAAGTCCATCCTGTGTGCATACAGTGCAGTAGTCACCTGGCGAATGCAGCTATGTGTAGCTAACTGTGAGATGGAGCAGATGTCCCCTGCTGATGCCTGAAAGCAGCCAGAGGCATAGAAGGAAAGTGCAGCAGTCACCTTCAGCTCGGCGGGCAGTGCAGTCCTGTTACCGCTGGTAGGCTGTAGGTCTGCCTTTATGTCCTGGCGTATCTCTGTGACCACCTCTTTTCGGAAGCGCAGCGTTTGAATGCACTATGCATCAGACAGCTGCATTAATGAGCGCTGTTCCCTCTAAACTCATGGGGGTGAGGCCTCCGCCCCATACGATTGTGAGCTCTTTGATTAAGCTCAAAATGCTCTTGAATAAGCCTCCTTCCAGCTCGATGTTGCATAGACAAAGCAGCCAGGAATAATGGCAGAAATATTACAGCCACCCTTCTTTTAAATGTCCTTAAATATCCTTAAAACAAACTATGAACTCACATAAAGCTCACTGTCTAAAACACAACCTTCCCTCCAAATCATTTTATGCACTGAACTTCTGCTCCATTTTTCAAGATAGTGCCGTCAGCACCAAGTTTCCCCTGGATCCGACCTGGTAAGAGTTGATTTTTTTAGGCGTATTTTTGGGCCAGCCATAAAAATGGCGACATCGGCGAATTTTACACCCCCGGCGATAAGCCGACTTATGTCGTAAAAACGGTAAAAAAAACAGGCCGGTGATCATTTTTAGTGCCGGCGCAAACTCGCTGCTGAATTTTCCAATTGGGTGCTAAATTTTGTGTGACTCATTTAGCGGCAAAAAAAAAAAGACTTTTTCAGTTTCGCCATGGTGCTAAACGAGCGCAAACCTGCCAAATTTCTAGATGATTCATCTAAAGAACCAATTACTTGTCAGGATTTCTAAAGCTCACCTTTGATCTCGTAATCTGAGTAATTCACTGTAAATATATCGCATTCTATTTAAGCTGACGAAGTAGTTGTTCCAATAAGAAATAGTTACAGAAGAATATCCTTGTGGAAATATTGACAAAAATATTGTTCATCTTGTTATTGTTTGCCTTGGAGTCAGAAGGTTGAGAGTTCAAATCCCACTCCAGGGACTTGAGCACATAAATCTAGGCTGACACTCCAGTGCAGTGCTGAGGGAGTCCTGCACTGTCGGAGGTGCCATCGTTCGGATGAAACGTTAAACCGAGGCCCCGTCTGCCCTCTCAGGTGGACGCAAAAGATCCCATGGCACTATTTCGAAGAAGAGCAGGGGAGTTATTCCCGTTATCCTGGCCAATATTTATTCCTCAATCAACATAACAAAAACAGTTTATCACATTGCTGTTTGTGGGAAATTGCTGTGCGCAAGTTGGCTGCCGTGTTTCCTACATTACAACAGTGGCACTCCAAAAGTACTTCATTGACTGTAAAACGCTTTGAGGTGTCTGGTGGTCATGAAAGGCGCTATATAAATGCAAGCCTCTCTTTCTTTTTTTCCTTCGTATGGCAGTTTCAAAAGCCACATTAAATGTCGACACCCAGGTTGATTATCCACTCTCTGGCCTCTGGTGTGAATAGAAGCTATTCCACCAGGCAATTATCTTCACAAGCAACGTTCATGAAAATAATTAACAGAGAATTTCTCCCAAGGAGATGTGCTTCAAAGGATTTTTCCCCCAAATTTCCCTCTGTAAAAAGAACTAAACAAAAATGAAGTATGATAAAATAACAAAATTTATTAGATTTGCTCAGCAGTAGATTTATTCCAGTGACAAATATTTTTTCTGATCAAAGTACAATATAACTTCCATCCTAATTAGAATACACCCATCAAAATTAACATAAAGGATTCTAAAAGCTTCAATTTCTTATGATGTAAAATATATAACTATAATCACATTAAGTACAATCAATATTGAGTAGATGTGCAGGCCTTTAACTAATAAATTTAGGCAGCTAGTCTCGGCCATTTACAGGACAATGCCAGTTGGAATTGTACTTCAGTGTGAAGTAAGCCAAGATGAACTGTCATCCCAATCATTCCTTGAAGCACGAAGAATAGGATATGAGATCATATCTGGCCCTAATCATTTTAGAGTTGATCACGTGAGGTATATATTTACAATGGAATCTGTAATAAGTCACCTGCATCCACTGCTACATTTCCCATTAGTTCTATTTTCCAGTTTTTTAAATTGCATTTTCTTTTCACTTGCAGTTGATTGTAATTCAAGAAATACCTGACAATCCCAGAACACTTTTATCAACAGACTTTTGCTCCAGCAGAAACATTACCAAGGGTATAAGATGGGCAAAGCTGACGTTTTTGCTCACATTCGGACCTGGAGCAGAATAACCTAATTTCTTTTGGTTCCTTTGAAAGCTTCAGTGTTCAGAATTGTATCTTTTCCACAGATGTTTCGCTCACTCCGCATATAAATATAGATTTTTTAAAAAGACATGGAGCTCGGACAAACTGCCCTCCCTCTCTGGTTTCAAGCTTTGATTGGCAAGAACCAGGGTTCAATCTAAGTCAGTGAATATAGCTCTCTATCCCTGCTGCAATAAGGTAAATGAATTTTTAAAAATTGATGGCACATCGAATAGTTTCCTCAATGGCAGATTCGTTTTTTTAATCTGTTCCTACAACTCCACTAATAAAATGGATTTATGAAGCAACTGCTGTAATTGTTTAGCCTAATAGATGACGTTATTGTCTTCGGATTATGTATTTTACCAGGTGTCTACGATAAGTTCTATAGTTACCATTTTTGTACATGACACCTTAGTGTTCTAGAGTGCTTTACCTTAAATTGTTGGGTTCTAATCCCACCATTTCAACAGCCTGTTGAATTACAACTAATTTAAGGGGGCAAAATGAATTGTTTACATTTCAGAAGAAGCCTTCATCAAGGATTAACAGCAGAAAATTCTTATGAACATTTCATTCTGAATTTCAGATAATGGATGGAATGTTTTTGGAAAGAGCTTCTTTACTTACTTGGCATGGAGGGTACCTAAATTACACATCAAGGTTTCTGTGATTAGCAGCTAGTACTGCTTAGTTTGAGTGACCATTTAATACAAGTTTCACTGTATACAAATAATTGAAATGCAAAAACTCCAGTGTACATATTTTATATTAGATATGTATTCTGCCATTTTGTTTTTTATCAAAATATGTTTGTGAAGAATTCCTTCACACAGCAAGATCAGTAGTTTTCACATTTAGAATTACCTTTTTAAAATTAAAATCAGTAGTCTCACCTTAATCTTTAGGTTTCCACAGATTGCAACCTTCCTTCAATATAAATCAGCCTTACCCTTGGCAACATTATTGACATAATTTCTTAAAAATTTACAAATGTACAACATATTTATAGCATTACATATCTCATACTTTTACATAAGTCCAGTGCAAAGAAATACATAAAGTACCTCTGGATTAAAAAGTCTTCACAGACAAAAAAACAAAAATGATAAAAGTTGGCATAAAATTTTACTAAAGGCAAAGGAACAGACAGACCACCTCTTATAACAGCTATTGGCTCATACTAATTATCTTTAAAAGGTTTCTTGTACCTAAATATTTCTGACATATCCAAATATGCTGGCTGTATATAAAAATATAATGTATCATAGGAAAGTCTGTCTCTTTTTCTTCAGTTAAATATTGAATTATGCATTTGAATCCTCTTTGACAAGATTAGCTGTATCTTTGAAAGTATTCTCTGTAGGACTGTATGTTGAAGGCTCATCTTTTTTTGAATATGACTTACTCGAAGGTAATCCAAAAGTATGAGAAGTGGCAGAGGCTTCTCCAAGTGGATTATTTGCCTGTTGCTGTTTCTGGCTCTAGGAAGTAGAAAAAAAGCACCCATGCATTAAAACTTTATCACACAAAATCTATTAAGTAAACTGCCATTCGCAAACTCCTTTAAGAGTACCCATTCTTGGATTTCTTTCTACATTATTTATAGAAAATTACAGACTAGTCATTTCAATTAAATTAAACAGTGTCTTCCATCTTCTGGTACAACTTTGTCATTGCTTTCCTGCTGAAGTGCAGATGGCAAAGGCAGGGCTCTTCTGACGCGCCCAATTAGTTGTGATTGGATCATATGATGTAGTTCCTGAGCTGCCTGCAGGTGAGTGTCAAACACCTGCCTCTCTGCCCTCCTCCAAAAAAGAACACGAGCTCAAATGCTCAAAATTCAGTAACTTGTCAGAAACCACAGCCAGAATGCACCTCTCACTAATTTGAAAACTTTGCTTTAAATGGTGGAGTTCTTCAACCAAGAGCTTGTGGGCCTTCCAGTGCCAGTTTTATATAGGTGCTCAACAAATTCAGGGCTGTGAAGCATAAATAATGGGGAATCCAGACTGGGACCAATGTACATTAACTGGTAGTGTGTAAAGATGTTCATGCAGGCACAAAGCACTGCCTTCCAATCTTAAAAAGAACATTCTTCTATGGATTTGGAAGTTCAAAGCAGAGTGCACTGCTGCTTATTTCCTGAATCTGTGGACTGAGTGAGCTGCTAGAGCAGAATTGCCCAAAGTGTTAAAATACAACAAAAAATATAGGAGCAACAATTCCATAATTAGCTCCTTTACTAAAAGGTGCACTTAAAAAAAATAATGTACTGGCTTGATTATACAAGACGTTCATTTTCAACACTGCTTTATCCATGTTTAAACATGACCACAAATTACTTTTTAGCAATTGTGCACTAGATATTAGTATTCAAACACACCTGTTTTGTTCTTTCATTTTAAAACAGTGTGGAGTGTGGAGTATCAAAAATGGTTAATATATTAACTACTTTGTTTCTTACACATTTTTTAAACTAAGTGATCCAAAGTATTACAAAATAACAAAACAAAATTCACAATATGAAAGAACAACTACCTCTGCATACATAGGGTTTTCAAAATTTGTGCCTTGTTTGGGCTTTCGTTTGAAAAAATTCCACTTTGATTCCTGAAAGGACAAAATGACATTAATGTCAACATCAGAACTTGTACCCTGGAGCTATATTAAAAAAAGTACTGACCTAGAAATTTGATGGCGTGCGCCTGTTTTTCAGACAAAATGGGTGTCTAAGCATCAAATATGGCGGGCGGTACACACGCGCTCATTATGCACCACCCACATTATTGGTAAAGGCAGAAAAAGAGGCATCCAGGGTCTATGCCTGAAACAGGAACTGAAGAAGAAATATATCATAGTATATAGGGAAAGAGCTGTAAATGGGATTGGAGTAGACACTCCATTATGGAGCTGGCATCAGCACAGGCATGATGGGCCAAATGTCTTCCATCGGTGCAGAAATTTCTATGACTATATAATTCTAAATGGGTTGCGGTGTCCCAAAACTTAAGAGTTGCAGTTACTGAGAGAAGGGCTCTCTCTCTCACACATACATTAGAACTTCTAAAGTTACAGCATAAAAAAAAACTATTCATACAAATTAACCATTGCTTTTACCTGAGTTTGTGATCTAGTTGAGATAGGTTTGTTCGCGAAAGGAGGCATGGACGTATAGCTGGGATTGTCAAAACTGCTTCCATTTGTTTCACTGTCAACTGCCACCATAACCTGGATCAATTAGAAACAGTGTTAAACATGTCAAATGCATTATCTTCAAATTAAAAAAAATCTAAATCTAAGATTTCACTGGACAGTTTAAATATTAAATATCCCATTAAATAGCCTGAATCAAAATGTAATATCTAATTGGATATGGCTAATCCAATCAGATATTTGAGCCTTTAGCTCCCACTCACTGGGTTAACCAGATACTGAGTATAGAAAATACAAAGGGGTGGAAGTTATGCTACAGTTGTACAAAGCAATTGTTAGACAGCATCTGGAGTACTGCATGCAGTTCTGGGCACCAGACCTCAGAAGGATATATTGGTCTTTAGAGGGGGTGCAGTGCAGATTCACTAAAATGATACCGGAGCTAAAAAGGTTAAATTAAGATAAGGTTGCATAAACTAAACTTGTATTCCCTTGAGTATAGAAGACCATAAGGGGTGATCTAATTGAGGTGTTTAAGATAATTAAAGGAGTTGACAGGGTAGACAGAGAAACTATTTCCTCTGGTGGGGGAATCCAGAACAAGGATAGAGAAAATAAACTTTTCAGCTCACATGTTTATTGCTCAAGCATATATAATTCTCTAACAGGTCATTCAGGGGTGATGTCAAGAAGCACTCTTCACACAAAGGGTAGTGGAAACCTAGAACTCCCTCCCCAAAAAGCTGCTGAGAATAGATCAATTGAAAATTTCAAACGGAGATTGATAGATTGTTTGTTAGGTAAGGGTATTAAGGGATATACAACCAAGGTGGGTAAATGGAGTTGATGTCCAGATCAGCCATGATCTAAATGAATGGCGGAACATGCTCGAGGAGCTGAAAGGCCTACTCCTGTTCCGATGTTCCTTTCTATGCTCCAAAACATTTCATACAATGCATTATAGTTTAGGCCCATAAATGTCTTCCACTATAAATAAAGGGGCCGAAATTGCCCCCTCCATAAGCTCCATTCCCGCTTCTAAGAGGCGGGAATGGAGAGGAGAGGTCTTACCGACTGGGGGCAGGGGGATGGGCTGACCATCCAAAATTGCCCCGAGGCAGGGAGCGGCAGGAACGGGTTTCCGCTCTGCCCGTGTTCCCGCCACTTCGGGCGCACGCCAAACCCTTACCGACCGGCGGCGGCCCCCTTTCCCACCCCGCACTGAATTGTCCTGTGGGTGCCACTGGCAGCTTTCCCCAGCGTGGAGCTGTCTGTGGCTGGGCAGTGCGTCCGCCCTTAAAGGGGAGGGCACCGTTGGCTACTCCATCTTATTTTTTATTGTCAGCTGCATGCCAGTTCGGGCCGACAATTATGCCTACGGGTTCGACTTGGCCGTCAACAGGCAGCCTGGCCCCCCTTCTTGGATGCCAGGCCGCTGGCTCGGCTGAAACCCTCCCTGGCTGCCTATGAAACTAACGTGGCTGCAGAGTTCGTAGCGGCCCTTCCCTTTAAATGAAGGGGAGGAATGTTGTAACGCATCAGCGTAACACGGCATGTCCACATCACACTGACGTCATCAGCTGATGATTGGAACGACGGTCGCCCACATTTCCAACACCGCTCCGACAAGCAACAAAGTGCTGAAAATCAGCGGATTGTCCGCTCCATGCACTGGGTAGACGGAACACTTTGAAATCGGTAGGTGCGCCTCGTTTCGGGCGGAGGGAAATTTCGGCCCCAAAGTCTTGTAAGAAATCGTAACAAAGTGCAGCTTCTTAGAACTATATGCATAGGTAACAAGGAGCTTGGTAGTTCTGAATTAGATAGTATTCATTACAGTAGTGTCTGCTAAAGTTTTAATACAGAACCATTGTCACCAACCAAATCAAATTTAATTGAACAAACTAACTGTTCTAAATACTGATATTTTGTTATTTTTCAAGAGCCCCCTGTTGCATTTACCGTTGATTGCTGGACTGCAGGAGGTTCACTGGAAACATTCCCCTTCGTTCCGAACATGGGATTTTCAAAAGTAACCGGTTGCTTTCCTGCCTCCAATACAAAGTTTTCATTCTGTTGCAAAAAGAGTGTTGATTCAGATTTAATAAAGGCACGAAGCGCAAGTGTGAAACACTCAATATGCCATAAATAGTTACAACCCAGAGCTTTAATAGTAACTTTTTTAATTTTCATCTTACCATCTGCATCACTCCATCAATAGCAGAATCTATGTCTATGGCAGAAGCTCCATTGTCTACTTCAGTATCCACTCCAGATCTAAATGTCACTCCATTCCCATTGGGTTTGACAAGACTGCTTAAGCTTCAGGGAGAAACAAAAAATTCACTCATTACGTTGTAGTATTATGGAATGGAAGTAAACATATTTTCGAGGTAATGGAAAGTTTGTATTGTTCCTTTGGGATCCAGGAAAAAACAGGTATATTTGTGTCATGTACTGTAAAACAATAATTCCTTCCTGAAAGTTAAAATACCATTTGTGCTGTACTCAAGTTCTGCAAAATGTTCTGTCAGTATACATGGAGATTGCAGTTATATTGTCACTTTCAGATAGATGTGTAGTGGCCACACTGTTGTGAAAGCAGCAGTCTAACTTTAGGGTAGGGTCCTACTTTGACTCCCATATAGATGTGTGAACCCCCTTTGTGAAGTTGTCTCCAACAGTTTGCACCAGGCGGAATATAACCGTAGTCTGCTGTGAAACCAGGTTGAAAAGTATGTCCTAGCTGTCAGATGTCCGAACCACTTTATGAACTCATCTTCAAGTATTGTAATGATGAGAAAGAACATTTAAAAATACCCACAGAAGCAGTGAAGCTTTTGCATATTTGTGTTTGCACGCATATACAGAGCCCTCTTGTGGCTGGGAGAGTATAACTCTTGCCAGCTGCAGTTCCAGCACACTTCAAGCACAGATTAGTAGTTTACATTTAAAAATAGCAGGAGTAGGCCATACGGCCCCTCGAGCCTGCTCCGCCATTTAATACGATCATGGCTGATCCGATCATGGACTCAGGTCCACTTCCCTGCCCTATAACCCCTTATTCCCTTATCAGTTAAGAAACTGTCCATCTCTGTCTTAAATTTATTCAGCATTCTGCAGAACTTTATTTAGTATAACTGCATAACTTAAATTTAGACCAGCGCCCTTGCCTGTAAACAGTGATCTAAAAATCATTAAAAAAAAGGTGAGTCTATTAGTTCTAAAAATATCAAAATTAATGGCATAAACTGAATCATCATCATCATAGGCAAATCGAGGAAGACTTGCTTCTCAGGTGGCTGTACAGTCCAATGCGGGAATTTTAGGCCCCAAGTTTCATCCCGCAGGGAAAACGGCGCACCTCCGAGCTGGGCGCCTGTTTTTCGCGCCGAAAACTGCGCCTAAAAAAAAGTCCGATATTCTCGAGCTCCTTGGAGCTCGATGTCTGCTTGGTGCGGCGCGCTCTTCGCAGCAGGGGGCGGAGCCCAACACTCACGCCAATTTTCTAAGTAGCAGAGGGCGGGTACAATTTAAATTAGCCTTCGTGGTGCTGGCAACCCTGCGCGTGCGCGTTGAAGCATGCGCAGTCTCACACAAACATTGGCACTCAGCCATTTTTAAAAGGACTGCAGAAAAAGTGAAGATTTGTTTCTTGGACCCCTGCAAAGGCGTGTAATTTAATTTTTTTTGAAATTTCTGTGTGTGAGGGAGTGCTGTTAGCAGCACTGCTGAATAAATCACCTGCTGAAATCAGTGAGTTCAGCTTTTCACTGCTAAACTTGCAGAACCGGTGCTGCATTGGTGCATGCAAATTAAGGACTGTGTGTTTGGAGAAATAAGAGTGCCAATTCAACTTTGCAATGGATCAACGTCCACCAAGAACAAAGAATTTCTTGCATGAGGAAGTGGAGATATTAATCAATGTAACTGAGCAGAGATGGCAGGAGCTAGATACCAGCAACAGAGGTCGCATAAAAGTGCCACCAAAAGAAATGAAGAAACGCTGGAACCAAGTTGCAGAAGATTACTGCGCAGTGGTGCATCTGGAAGTCAGTGTAAAAAGAAATGGCACGACCTTGGTCAAGTAGTTAATGTAAGTAATATTTCTGCACAGGAGGGCAGGAAAAAGAGTGGGAGAGCAATAGTGATTGGGGATTCAATGGTGAGGGGAATAGATAGGCGTTTCTGCGGCCGCAACCGAGACTCCAGGATGGTATGTTGCCTCCCTGGTGCAAGGGTCAAGGATGTCTCGGAGCGGGTGCAGGACATTCTAAAAAGGGAGGGAGAACAGCCAGTTGTCGTGGTGCACATTGGTACCAACGACATAGGTAAAAAGAGGGATGAGGTCCTACGAAACGAATTTAAGGAGCTAGGAGCTAAATTAAAAAGTAGGACCTCAAAAGTAGTAATCTCGGGATTGCTACCAGTGCCACGTGATAGTCAGAGTAGGAATCGCAAGATAGCGCAGATGAATACGTGGCTTGAGCAGTGGTGCAACAGGGAGGGATTCAAATTCCTGGGGCATTGGAACCGGTTCTGGGGGAGGTGGGACCAGTACAAACCGGACGGTCTGCACCTGGGCAGGACCGGAACCAATGTCCTAGGGGGAGTGTTTGCTAGTGCTGTTGGGGAGGATTTAAACTGATATGGCAGGGGGATGGGAACCAATGCAGGGAGACAGAGGGAAACAAAAAGGAGGCAAAAGCAAAAGACAGAAAGGAGATGAGGAAAAGTGGAGGGCAGAGAAACCCAAGGCAAAGAACAAAAAGGGCCACTGTACAGCAAAATTCTAAAAGGACAAAGGGTGTTAAAAGAAAAAGCCTGAAGGCTTTGTGTCTTAATGCAAGGAATATCCGCAATAAAGTGGATGAATTAACTGTGCAAATAGATGTTAACAAATATGATGTGATTGGGATTACGGAGACGTGGCTCCAGGATGATCAGGGCTGGGAACTCAACATCCAGGGGTATTCAACATTCAAGAAAGATAGAATAAAAGGAAAAGGAGGTGGGGTAGCATTGCTGGTTAAGGAGCAAATTAAGGCAATAGTTCGGAAGGACATTAGCTTGGATGATGTGGAATCTATATGGGTAGAGCTGCAGAATACCAAAGGACAAAAAACGTTAGTGGGAGTTGTGTACAGACAGTAGTAGTGATGTTGGGGAGGGCATCAAAACATGAAATTAGGGGTGCGTGCAATAAAGGTGCAGCAGTTATAATGGGTGACTTTAATATGCACATAGATTGGGTTAACCAAACTGGAAGCAATACGGTAGAGGAGGATTTCCTGGAGTGCATAAGGGATGGTTTTTTAGACCAATATGTCGAGGAACCAACTAGGGGGGAGGCCATCTTAGACTGGGTGTTGTGTAATGAGAGAGGATTAATTAGCAATCTCGTTGTGCGAGGCCCCTTGGGGAAGAGTGACCATAATATGGTGGAATTCTGCATTAGGATGGAGAATGAAACAGTTAATTCAGAGACCATGGTCCAGAACTTAAAGAAGGCTAACTTTGAAGGTATGAGGCGTGAATTGGCTAGGATAGATTGGCGAATGATACTGAAGGGGTTGACTGTGGATGGGCAATGGCAGACATTTAGAGACCGCATGGATGAACTACAACAATTGTACATTCCTGTCTGTTGTAAAAATAAAAAAGGGAAGGTGGCTCAACCGTGGCTATCAAGGGAAATCAGGGATAGCATTAAAGCCAAGGAAGTGGCATACAAATTGGCCAGAAATAGCAGAGAACCCGGGGACTGGGAGAAATTTAGAACTCAGCAGAGGAGGACAAAGGGTTTGATTAGGGCAGGGAAAATGGAGTACGAGAAGAAGCTTGCAGGGAACATTAAGACGGATTGCAAAAGTTTCTATAGATATGTAAAGAGAAAAAGGTTAGTAAAAAGACAAACGTAGGTCCCCTGCAGTCAGAATCAGGGGAAGTCATAACGGGGAACAAAGAAATGGCGGACCAATTGAACAAGTACTTTGGTTCGGTATTCACTGAGGAGGACACAAACAACCTTCCGGATATAAAAGTGGTCAGAGGGTCTAGTAAGGAGGAGGAACTGAGGGAAATCCTTATTAGTCGGGAAATTGTGTTGGGGAAATTGATGGGATTGAAGGCCGATAAATCCCCAGGGCCTGATGGACTGCATCCCAGAGTACTTAAGGAGGTGGCCTTGGAAATAGTGGATGCATTGACAGTCATTTTCCAACATTCCATTGACTCTGGATCAGTTCCTATGGAGTGGAGGGTAGCCAATGTAACCCCACTTTTTAAAAAAGGAGGGAGAGAGAAAACAGGGAATTACAGACCGGTCAGCCTGACATCGGTAGTGGGTAAAATGATGGAATCAATTATTAAGGATGTCATCGCAGTGCATTTGGAAAGAGGTAATATGATAGGTCCAAGTCAGCATGGATTTGTGAAAGGGAAATCATGCTTGACAAATCTTCTGGAATTTTTTGAGGATGTTTCCAGTAGAGTGGACAAGGGAGAACCAGTTGATGTGGTATATTTGGACTTTCAGAAGGCTTTCGACAAGGTCCCACACAAGAGATTAATGTGCAAAGTTAAAGCACATGGGATTGGGGGTAGTGTGCTGACATGGATTGAGAACTGGTTGTCAGACAGGAAGCAAAGAGTAGGAGTAAATGGGGACTTTTCAGAATGGCAGGCAGTGACTAGTGGGGTACCGCAAGGTTCTGTGCTGGGGCCCCAGCTGTTTACACTGTACATTAATGATTTAGACGAGGGGATTAAATGTAGTATCTCCAAATTTGCGGATGACACTAAGTTGGGTGGCAGTGTGAGCTGCAAGGAGGATTCTATGAGGCTGCAGAGCGACTTGGATAGGTTAGGTGAGTGGGCAAATGCATGGCAGATGAAGTATAATGTGGATAAATGTGAGGTTATCCACTTTGGTGGTAAAAACAGAGAGACAGACTATTATCTGAATGGTGACAGATTAGGAAAAGGGCAGGTGCAAAGAGACCTGGGTGTCATGGTACATCAGTCATTGAAGGTTGGCATGCAGGTACAGCTGGCGGTTAAGAAAGCAAATGGCATGTTGGCCTTCATAGCGAGGGGATTTGAGTACAAGGGCAGGGAGGTGTTGCTACGATTGTACAGGGCCTTGGTGAGGCCACACCTGGAGTATTGTGTACAGTTTTGGTCTCCTAACCTGAGGAAGGACATTCTTGCTATTGAGGGAGTGCAGCGAAGGTTCACCAGACTGATTCCCGGGATGGCGGGACTGACCTATCAAGAAAGACTGGATCAACTGGGCTTGTATTCACTGGAGTTCAGAAGAATGAGAGGGGACCTCATAGAAACGTTTAAAATTCTGACGGGGTTAGACAGGTTAGATGCAGGAAGAATGTTCCCAATGTTGGGGAAGTCCAGAACCAGGGGACACAGTCTAAGGACAAGGGGGAAGCCATTTAGGACCGAGATGAGGAGGAATTTCTTCACCCAGAGAGTGGTGAACCTGTGGAATTCTCTACCACAGAAAGTTGTTGAGGCCAATTCACTAAATATATTCAAAAAGGAGTTAGATGAAGTCCTTACTACTAGGGGAATCAAGGGGTATGGTGAGAAAGCAGGAATGGGGTACTGAAGTTGCATGTTCAGCCATGAACTCATTGAATGGCGGTGCAGGCTAGAAGGGCCGAATGGCCTACTCCTGCACCTATTTTCTATGTTTCTATGTTTCTATGTTTCTTCCCATTTTTAATTTAATCGACGTGGGTAAGGTCTCCTGCCCATCAACCTACGGGCTACGACGTTCCTGGTGCGGTGAGCTCTAATCAATTCTTTCCTATGCAGTGAATTGATGGCAAACCATTGCATAATATGTGGTGTTGACAATGCAGCACCCATTCTGCAAATTTAAATATAAAACTGTCGATGTGGCTGCCTCTCCCTGTCCAAATGGCCTCAGTCCCCCTCACAGCTCGAAGGCTGCTGCTGTATCGTCGGCTGCCGTCGAGCCACTGACGCCGCCCCTAAAGCGTGGCCGAATGGCCTCAAGCACCATAAAGAGCTGTGTGTGTCCTGCGTTGATTCTTCGGCTGCCGGCCAGCCACTGACGCCGCTGCTATCTCATGGCCGAATGGCCTCACGTCGGTCCGCTGCTGATTCTTCGGCTGCCGGCCAGCCACTGACGCCACTGATATCTCATGGCCGAATGGCCTCGGGTCCGTCCGGTGTTGCTTCTTCGCGGCCAGCCACGAAGAGAATGAAGGCCTGCCTCAAGCACTGCAGCTCAGCTCGAAGCTTGCTGCCGCTGCCGTCGAGACACTGACGCCACACCCCTGCCTGTCTCCAACATGAAAGGCCTGCCTGAAGCACAGCAGCTCGAAGGCTGATGCTATTTCACACAGGTAGGAACATGGTTTATTTAATCTTTTCTTTGCTTATAAATTTTTATTCAGGTTGGATTTATTTGTATAATATTTGTATAAGTATAACTAAGGATTGATTGTAGAATTTAATGACTTCCCTTCCCCCACTCCCCCCCCCACCTCGTTCCCTGTGCCTAATTTGTAACCTACGCTTGATTTTCTAAAGTGTAGACAAGGTTTTTTTCGAGCGTACAAAAAACTTCACTTACTCCATTCTAAGTTAGTTTGGAGTAAGTTTTCACTGACGAAACTTTGAAAACAGGCGGAAGTGGCCAGACACGCCCCCTTTTAAAAAAAATTCTGTTCCAAAGTGAAACTGTTCTAACTGACTAGAACTGGAGCAAACTAAATGTCGAGAATTCCGATTTCTAAGATACTCCGATCTACACCAGTTGCTCCTAAAAATCAGGAGCAAATCATGTGGAAACTTGGGGCCATCGTCTCTGTCACAGGTGGGGCAGACAGTGGTTGAAGGAAAGGGTGGGTGCTGAATATGGTTTTCCGCACATTCCTTCCGCTGTCTGCGCTTGATTTCTGCACGCTCTCGGCGATGCGACTCAAGGTGCTCAGTTCCCTCCCGGATGCTCTTCCTCCATTTTGGGTGGTCTTGGGCCGGGGATTCCCAGGTGCCAGTGGGGATGTTGCACTTTATCAAGGAGGCTTTGAGGGTGTCCTTGAAACTATTCCTCTGCCCCCTGGGGCTTGCTTGCCGTGTAGGAGTTCCGAGTAGTTATCATATACAATTATTAACTGCTTTTCAGTTTTTATACAGGTTGGATACCTGAACAAAGGAACCAAAGCAAGGGAGACCATGGGGCCGAAATTCACCCCCGCCAGAAACAGGGCGCACCTACCGTGTTTGATGTGTTTTCACCTCCACGGTGGATATGGTGGCCTCTTGCGCGAAATTCAGTTCCTTGTCTTTTTTTTTCGAGCAGGTTGGAAGTCGGTCACAATGGGGGCGGAAGTGGGACGGAGAGCAGAAGATCGGTCATCAGAGGAGCGAAAGTGGGGGCGGATGGACTGTCCGCCCCTGTCACTCATCAGCGTAGCACTGATGATGTCATTACGCTGACACGTCACCACGTCTCTCCCCATCACTTAAAGGCGAGAGACGCTGCGAGCTCTGCGATTCTTTTAGTTAGGTGCACTGGGCCGCCAGGGAAGGTTTTGACCTGGCAGCCGAACGACAAAGAAATGTAAGATGGTGGGCGCGGCAGTGCGTCCTCCCCTTTAATGGTGGCCGCTCTGCCATTTTGCACACACTGCAAGCACAGTGCACAGACAGAAAAAACTGTCTGGGCACTGAATGGCAGCCACAAGATTTTGAGGGGTAAATTTTGCTTCAGGGCAGGAGAGCGATGGTGCGCATTTTGATGACGCACTCAGGAGGGTTCGGCAGCAGCGGGGCGGAAGTGGAGACTGCCGGAAAAACCACCGAGGTGAATTTCACAAGCGGCGGCCATGCGACATAAAAATCAGCGGTCATTCGACACCGCTGCGTGGCCGTCACTTTCTGGTGGTCGCAGGCCTTATGGGGAGCCCCCTTGTGACTTGCTAATTATGAGATTTGTTTAACTTGTGGTATAAAATATAATATAGCAGTTGATAGTCATTAGTCACATAAAGGGTTTTATGGTTAACAGTTACAGTTAACAGTAAGCAAAATTAATCTCGTCCAATAATTCTCCTGAGAAAAAAATTGGCAAAATAGAAAATATGTGCTGAATAATATTGAGCATACAGAGAATACTGCCCCCATCCCCCCGCCCCCCCTCCCACCCAACCCCACCCCCATGCCATGTGCTTCAAATGTGTTTTGGTCCATAAGTTTTAAGAAATGAATCAAGTTTGTATGTATCTATGTTTGCTGATTGAAGGAGAAAAAAGTAATGAACAAGATGCACATGTACTTGTAATAAATGCATTTGATAATTTCAACTGTTGAAGGTTTTACTAAAAGGCTAATAAAGAACTATTTGATATGTATCACTGTGAGCTGTGAGGAGGATGCTAAGAGGTTGCAGGGTGACTTGGATAGGTTAGGTGAGTGGGCAAATATATGGCAGATGCAGTATAATGTGGATAAATCTGAGGGTATCCACTTTGGTGGTAAAAACAGGAGGGCTGATTAGTATCTGAATGATGACAGATTGGTAAAGGGGGAGGTGCAACGAGACCTGGGTGTATCAGTCATTGAAAGTTGGCATACAGGTGCAGCAGGCGGTGAAGGCAAATGGTATGTTGGCCTTCATAGTGAGAGGATGAGTATAGGAGCAAGGAGGTCTTACTGTAGTTGCACAGGGCCTTGGTAAGGCCGCACCTTGAATATTGTGTGCAGTTTTGGTCTCCTAATCGGAGGAAGGACAGTCTTGCTATTGAGGGAGTTGCTATTTCCTAATGAAATGCATCCCAGGGTATTAAAAGAGATGGCGGAAGTTATAGCAGATGCATTCATTATAATCTACCAAAATTCTCTGGACTCTGGGGAGGTACCAGTGGATTGGAAAGCAGCTAATGTAACGCCTCTGTTTAAAAAAGGGGCAGACAAAAGGCAGGTAACTAGAGGCTGGTTAGTTTAACATTTGTAGTGGGGAAAATGCTTGAAGCTATCAGTAAGGAAGAAATAGCAGGACATCTAGATAGGAATAGTGCAATCAAGCAGACGCAACATGGATTCATGAAGGGGAAATCATGTTTAACTAATTTACTGGAATTCTTTGAGGATATAACGAGCATGGTGGATTGAGGTATACAGATGGATGTGGTGTATTTAGATTTCCAAAAGGCACTCGATAAGGTGCCACACAAAAGGTTACCTGCAGAAGATAAAGGTACGCGGAGTCAGAGGAAATATATTAGCATGGATAGAGAATTGGCTGGCTAACAGGAAGCAGAGAGTCGGAATAAATGGGTCCTTTTCGGGTTGGAAATCGGTGGTTAGTGGTGTGCCACAGGGATCGGTGCTGGGACCACAACTGTTTATAATATACACAGATGACCTGGAAGAGGGGACAGAGTGTAGTGTAACAAAATTTGCAGATGACACAAAGATTAGTGGGAAAGCGGGTTGTGTAGATGACACAGAGAGGCTGCAAAGAGATTTAGATAGGTTAAGTGAATGGGCTAAGGTTTGGCAGATGGAATACAATGTCGGAAAATGTGAGGTCATCCACCTTGGAAAAAAAAAACAGTAAAAGGGAATATTATTTGAATGGGGAGAAATTACAACATGCTGCGGTGCAGAGGGACCTGGGGGTCCTTGTGCATGAATCCCAAGAAGTTAGTTTGCAGGTGCAGCAAGTAATCAGGAAGGCGAATGGAATGTTTGCCTTCATTGCGAGAGGGATGGAGTACAAAAGCAGGGAGGTCCTGCTGCAACTGTACAAGGTATTGGTGAGGCCGCACCTGGAGTACTGCGTGCAGTTTTGGTCACCTTACTTAAGGAAGGATTTACTAGCTTTGGAGGGGGTACAGAGACGATTCACAAGGCTGATTCCGGAGATGAGGTGGTTACCTTATGATGATAGATTGAGTAGACTGGGTCTTTACTCGTTGGAGTTCAGAAGGATGAGGGGTGATCTTATAGAAACATTTAAAATAATGAAAGGGATAGACAAGATAGAGGCAGAGAGATTGTTTCCACTGGTCGGGGAGACTAGAACTAGGGGGCACAGCCTCAAAATACAGGGGAGCCAATTTAAAACCGAGTTGAGAAGGAATTTCTTCTCCCAGAGGGTTGTGAATCTGTGGAATTCTCTGCCCAGGGAAGCAGTTGAGGCTAGCTCATTGAATGTATTCAAATCACAGATAGATAGATTTTTAACCAATAGGAAAATTAAGGGTTATGGGGAGAGGGCGGGTAAGTGGACCTGAGTCCACTCAGCCATGATCTTGTTGAGTGGCGGAGCAGGCTCGAGGGGCTCGATGACTTACTCCTGTTCCTAGTTCTTATGTTCTTATGTTCTTATGAGTGCAGACTGATTCCCGGGATGACAGGACTGACATATGAAGACTGGATCGATTAGGCTTGTATTCAATGGAATTTAGAAAAATGAGAGGGGATCTCATAGAAACATATAAAATTCTGACGGGATTGGACAGGTTAGATGCAGGAAGAATGTTCCCGATGTTGGGGAAGTCCAGAACCAGGGGTCACAGTCTAAGGATAAGGGGTAAGCCATTTAGGACCGAGATGATGAGAAACTTCTTCATTCAGAGAGTTGTGGGAATGTGGAATTCTCTACCACAGAAAGTTGTTGGGGCCAGTTCGTTAGATATATTCAAAAGGGAGTTAGATGTGGCCCTCACAGCTAAAGGGATCATGGAGAGAAAGCAGGAATAGGGTACTGAAATGCATTATCAGCCATGATCATTGAATGGTGGTGCAGGCTTGAAGGGCCGAATGGCCTACTCCTGCACCTATTTTCTATGTTTCTATGTATCCAGTTAATTAAGGAATTTGCTATTCAATAGTAACATAAGCTTGCACGTGGTCGATATTGCTGCCATTGTGTAACCTGCTTGGCTTTAATAAATTCATAGAGAACTGTAAAAGAGTTGTTACCTTGAAAGCTTAGGGAAAGGTGGCAGGATTGAGCCTGTGCGTCTGTAATTCAGGAATGCTCCAACAGCTAGTGCTCCCAGAATTAGGATGATAATAACAGTCAATAAGACTGCCGTTGCTGCAGCACAAAAAAAAAATTAAAATTTCAGCGGATCCTTCACCTTACATGACCATCAAACACGATTAGGAGGCAACCACTTAAAGATCAGACTGTGCCATTTTTTCTTTAGACTATTTTAAGTATGGATATCTGACACTACCCAATAATTTAAGAATTAAACTTACTCAGTTACTTTGAATATTAGTAACTAAATCTTTATGACTTATTTTATTTCTCTTATTTCCATTCCAATCAATCACTCACAGATTACTTTTCCGTTCAGGGTAGTTGATAAGCAAATATTTATAGAAATAACTTCATAACTGTCAACATCACTGCACATTAAACAGTAGGAGGCCAGTATGTCAAAATGGTGGAAACACTTGTAGGAGATCTAGCTGTTCCTTTAAGTTAATTGATGTTACTTCAAGAGTAGGTTGTTACACACAATGTCTTCCCACAATACCTCTGTGATCTACACAATGCATAAAATATGACAGCGAGTAACTTCTGACAAATCCCAATGATTCTCTTTATAGTATAAAAGATTGTGTTGTTGTTCAAGGAGACAGATTCGCTTTTTCATTATTTACAGTGAAATCATAAATACATCTTTAATTTCACAACAAATAACAAACAGCAAAAATCTCCGATCCTCATTGATTTAATTCCTTTTAATAGCTAACATTTCAAACTTTTATTTTCTGACAGTTGAAATATTTTGCCAATCTCATTCTGGCCAATTAGATAATTAACATTCCACAGACTGTAGCTTCAACATTAGCCACATATCAAACCAAGCAATTTGTCAAACACTAAATTGAAAAATTTCTTTTGCACGAGAATCATCAGTTATATTGCTGGCAGACCAAAGTAATCGCAAAGTCCTGTGGTCACAATAGTGAAAAGCCAGAGCAGTTGCATTGTGCTACTGAACTTTTTAATTAATTGATTCTCAACTTTTTAAAAAGTACCTGTTGAATGGGGTAGTCCCTGGGATCTTCCAAACTGACAGTAGTTTCCTGTATATCCAGAAGGACATCTTCAGGGAACATAAAGAATAAAATTTCAAACTTTTATTTTCTGACAGTTGAAATATTTTGCCAATCTCGTTCTGGCCAATTAGATAATTAATTTTCCACAGACTGTAGCTTCAACATTAATCACATATGAAATCAAGCAATTTGTCAAAACACTAAATTGAGAAATTTCTTTTACACAGAATCTCTAGCACACATGATCAACTAATCATCTCATATACAAAGTTTCTGAACCAGCAGGAGTTTAATAATTGTATGACTATTAATCTCTATTTTCAATTGTAATCTGCTCAATTAATGGGTCTAATTTTTTAAATTCTAACAATCATTTTTATCAATAGTCTTGCTATTTATTAATCATTTTGACCCAGATTTTGCGGTACCAATGACGGCATGCATCGTAAGCGCTGCAAGTTCTGGGTTTCCACATGCACTGCGAATGCTCAAAAAAAACAGACCTTGCGATCCTTCAAGGTTCGCCTTGGCAGATCTTGGCAGATCGCCTCAAAAAAGATTTTCGCTGGCACAGAGATGAGCTATTTGTCCAACTACTGGCCAGCAAATGCCCATGAAATCCTTATCACCAAAAATCCAGCACATAAAAATTTAAGGTGGCGGCGATAAAGAGTTGATTCTACAATCAGGCACTCCCAGAGAGGAGTACCAGGCAGGGAGTGCTGGTCGAAAAATCGCAGGCTGGCAGACTTCTGATTTTCTGCCCATTTAAATTAACGGACAGAAAATCAGGGGAGGCAGGTTGATTTCTCAACCAGTATTCCCTGGAGGCACCCAATTGAAAATCAACCCGCATGTCCTAATCTTAAATATATAAGGATTTTTTAAAATACAAGCAAGACACAGCATCCTCATGAGCAATGAAGGTACACTAAAAATTTAACATACTTCACAAAGCAGGAAATCTAAACATGAAAAAATCTCTGGATTCCAGGATGCAATGCAGCAAACAGTCCAAGTATAAACAATACCATCCTACCTTGGATTTCATAGCTTTCAACTTACGTGCACTTTGTAGTGTTTGCTTCAAGCTTACAAATGCCTGCATTCCTACACTTGCAGGCGGGTGGCATGGTTCGCTCCAACTCAATGGCTGCAGAAACAAAAAAAAAGATAAGCAAGGTTACAAACTTTAGTGAGAATACTGCCACATGGAGGCAAATGAAACTGACTGGTCAGTGACAGACCCAAAAGGTCAGATGAATAATAACTTCCTGTGAATGCATATCAAACTAGAATGGGTTGGTGTAGGATGCCACCAATCTATTTCCTCCTGAGGTCTTTTGCAGTTATTTTCACTGTCTGCAAAGCCCCCTATTTTTGTGATGTCACACACTTGGATATCATGTTCCCATGATACATAAGGGAATGAATGGATGACCACTAGACATAAGAGGAGGAACTAGGCAGGTAGTGCAGGAGTCCCGAGTCCATCTCGCTCTCCAACCAGTAATCTGTTCTGAGGACTGGTGAGGGCAACGGTGCCTCTGGGGAGTGCAGCCAGAGCCAAGTCCACAGGCACAACGGGTGGCTCAGCTGCACGGGGCGGGGGGGCAGGGACAAACAATAAAAGAACTGCAGTAGTAGGGGATTCAATAGTTAGGGGAATAGACAGGCGTTTCTGTGGCCACTGACGTGACTTCAGGAGGGCATGTTGCCTCCCTGGTGCCAGGGTCAAGGATGTCACTGAGCGGCTGCAAGACTTTCTGGGGGAAGAGGGTGAACAGCCCGAGGTCGTGGTCCATATCGGTTCCAATGACATAGGCAGGAAGAGGGATGAAGTCCTGCAGGCAGAGTTTAGGGAGCTAGGAGAGAGATGAAAAAGCAGGACCTCAAAAAGGTAGTAATCTCCGGGTTACTGCCAGTGCCACATGCTAGTGAGTACAGAAATAGGAGGATAGAGAAGATGTGTGTGGCTGAAGAGATGGTGCAAGTGGGAGGGCTTTAGATTCCTGATGCATTGGGACCGTTTGAGGGGGCCATGAGACCTGTACAAGCCGGACAGGTTGCATCTCAACAGACCGAGACCAGTATCCTCATGGGAGGGTTTGCTAGTGCTGTTGGGGAGGGTTTAAACTAGCTTGGCAGGGGGATAGAACCGGGGAATAGATTCAGTGTGGAGAGAAGCAAAACTGAAATTGGGCAGCAGGAAAGTCGAAAGTGAATTTGGAAAGCAGAGGAAACAAGGCCTGGAAAATAGATAACAGGCGAGTTTAGCACCACTAAATGGTATATATTTCAATGCAAAGAGTATAGGGAATAAGGCAGATGAGCTGAGAGCACAGATAGACACTTGGGAGTACGATATTACAGCTATTACTGAGACATGGCTGAAAGGGCAGGTATGGCAGCTCAACATTCCTGGTTACAGGGTTTTCAGATGGGATAGAGAGGGGGGCTAAAAAGGAGGGGGAAGGGTCGCAGCATTAATTGAAGAAACAATTACAGCTGTGAGAAGGGATGATGTGTTACAAGGGTCATAAAACCACGCCATATGGGGTGAATTGAAGAACAAAAAAGGGGCAATCACACTACTGGGAGAGTACTATAGACCCCCAAAAAGTCAGAGGGAGATAGAAGAACAAATATGTGGGCAAATTGCTGCGAAATGCAAAAACTATAGAGCTGTAAATAATGGGGGATTTCAACTACCCTAATATAAACTGGGAAAAAGATAGTGTGAATGGGACAGAGGGTGCAAAATTCCGAAAATGCATTCAAGAGAACTTCTTTAGCCAGTCTGTAAGAAGCCCAACATGGGAGGGGGTGGTTCTGGACTTAATTTTGGGGAAGGAAGAGGGGCAGGTGGAAGGGGTATCAATGGAAGAGTGATCATAATTCAGTAAGATTTAGGGTAGTTATGGAAAAGGACAAAGGTGGACCAAGAATAAAAGTTCTCAATTGGGGTAAAGCCAATTCTTCTGAGCTGAGATGGGATTTGGCCAAAGTGGACAGGAAACGATTACTCGATGGTAAATCAGTGTCAGAGCAATGGGAGGCATTTAAGAAGGAGATCCTGAAGGTACAGAGCCAAATGTGTTCCCATAAAAAATAAGGGTGGGGCTAACAAATCTAGAGACCCCTGGATGTTAAGGGATATACAGGGTAAGATAAAGAAAAAAAGGGAAGCTTATCCCAGGGTATTAAAAGAGATGGCAGAAGTTATAGCAGATGCATTCGTTATAATCTACCAAAATTTTCTGGACTCTGGGGAGGTACCAGTGGATTGGAAAGCAGCTAATGTAACGCCTCTGTTTAAAAAAGGCAGGTAACTATAGGCCGGTTAGTTTAACATCTGTAGTGGGAAAAATGCTTGAAGCTATCATTAAGGAAGAAATAGCGGGACATCTAGATAGGAATAGTGCAATCAAGCAGACGCAACATGGATTCATGAAGGGGAAATCATGTTTAACTAATTTACTGGAATTCTTTGAGGATATAACGAGCATGGTGGATAGAGGTGTACTGATGGATGTGGTGCATTTAGATTTCCAAAAGGCATTCGATAAGGTGCCACACAAAAGGTTACTGCAGAAGATAAAGGTACGCGGAGTCAGAGGAAATGTATTAACATGGATAGAGAATTGGCTGGCGAACAGAAAGCAGAGAGTCGGGATAAATGGGTCCTTTTTATGGTTGGAAATCGGTGGTTAGTGGTGCTGGGACCACAACTGTTAACAATATACATAGATGACCTGGAAGAGGGGACAGAGTGTAGTATAACAAAATTTGCAGATGACACAAAGATTAGTGGTAAAGCGGGTTGTGTAGAGGACACAGAGAGGCTGCAAAGAGATTTAGATAGGTTAAGCGAATGGGCTAAGGTTTGGCAAATGGAATACAATGTCGGAAAATGTGAGGTCATCCACTTTGGGAAAAAAAAAACAGTAAAAGGGAATATTATTTGAATGGGGAGAAATTACAACATGCTGCGGTGCAGCGGGACCTGGGGGTCCTTGTGCATGAATCCCAAAAAGTTAGTTTGCAGGTGCAGCAGGTAATCAGGAAGGCGAATGGAATGTTGGCCTTCATTGCGAGAGGGATGGAGTACAAAAGCAGGGAGGTTCTGCTGCAACTGTACAGAGTATTGGTGAGGCCGCACCTGGAGTACTGCGTGCAGTTTTGGTCACCTTACTTAAGGAAGGATTTACTAGCTTTGGAGGGGGTACAGTGATGATTCACGAGGCTGATTCCGGAGATGAGGGGGTTACCTTATGATGATAGATTGAGTAGACTAGGTCTTTACTCGTTGGAGTTCAGAAGGATGAGGGGTGATCTTATAGAAACATTTAAAATAATGAAAGGGATAGACAAGATAGAGGCAGATAGGTTGTTTCCACTGGTCGGGGAGACTAGAACTAGGGGGCACAGCCTCAAAATACGGGGGAGCCAATTTAAAACCGAGTTGAGAAGGAATTTCTTCTCTGAGGGTTGTGAATCTGTGGAATTCTCTGCCCAGGGAAGCAGTTGAGGTTAGCTCATTGAATGTATTCAAATCACAGATAGATAGATTTTTAACCAATAAGGGAATTAAGGGTTATGGGGAGCGGGCGGGTAAGTGGAGCTGAGTCCACGGCCAGATCAGCCATGATCTTGTTGAGTGGCGGAGCAGGCTCGAGGGGCTAGATGGCTTACTCCTGTTCCTAATTCTATGTTCTTATGGCAGATACAGAGAACTTAATACTGCAGGAACTCTAGAGTATAAGAAGTGCAGGGGTGCAATTAAAACAGATATCAGGAAAGCAAAGAGAGAGCATGAAAGAATGTTGGCATGCAAAATCAGGAAAAACCCAAATATGTTTTATAAATACATTAAGAGTAAGAAGATAACTAGTGAAAGAGTGGGGCCTATTGGAGACCACAAAGGAAATTTGTGTGTGGAGGCACAAGACGTGGGTATGATTACAGTCCGAATCAGACGAATTTATAATGGGGAACAAAGAAATAGCAGACCAATTGAACAAATACTTGATTCTGTCTTCACAAAGGAAGACACAAATAACCCTCCGGAAATACTAGGGGACCAAGGGTCTAGCGAGAAGGAGGAACTAAAGGAAATCCTTATTATTCAGCAAATTGTGTTTGGGAAACTGATGGGATTGAAGGCCGATAAATACCCAGGGTCCGATAGTCTGCATCCCGGAGTACTTAAGGAAGTGGACTTAGAAATAGTGGATGCTTTGGTAGTCATTTTACAACATTCTATAGACTCTGGATCAGTTCCTATGGACTGGAGGGTAGCTAATGTAACATCACTTTTTAAAAAAGGAGGGAGAGAAAACAGGGAATTATAATCCGGTCAGCCTGACATCGATGGTGGGGAAAATGTTGGAATCAATTATTAAAGATGTAAAAGCAGCACATTTGGAAAGCAGTAACAGGATCAGTCCAAGTCAGTATCGATTTATGAAAGGGAAATCATGCTTGACAAATCGTTTAGAATTTTTTGAGGCTATAACTAGTACAGTGGACAAGATGGAGCCAGTGGATGTGGTATATTTAGACTTTCAAAAGGCTTTTGACTAGCTCCCACACAAGAGATTAGTGTGCAAAATTAAAGCACATGATATTGGGGGTAATGTACTGACATAAATAGAGAATTGGTTGGCAGACAGGAAAGCAAAGAGTAGGAATAAACAGGTCCTTTTCAGAATGGCAGGCAGTGACTAGTGGGGTACCGTAAGGTTCAGTGCTGGGACCCCAGCTATTTACAATATACATTAATGATTTAGACAAAGGAATTGAATGTAATATCTCCAAGTTTGCAGATGACACTAAGCTGGGTGGCAGTCTGAGCTGTGAGGAGGATGCTAAGAGGCTGCAGGGTGACTTGGACAGGTTAGGTGAGTGGGCAAAGATATGGCAGATGCGGTATAATGTAGATAAATGTGAGGTTATCCACTTTGGTGGTAAAAACAGGAAGGCAGATTATTATCTGAATGGTGACAGATTAGTAAAAGGGGAGGTGCAACGAGACCTGGGTGTCATGGTACATCAGTCATTGAAAGTTGGCATGCAGGTACAGCAGGCGGTGAAGGCGGCAAATGGCATGTTGGCCTTCATAGCGAGAGGATTTGAGTATAGGAGCAGGGAGGTCTTACTACAGTTGTACAGGGCCTTGGTGAGGCCAAATCTTGAATATTGTGCACAGTTTTGGTCTCCTAATCTGAGGAAGGACATTCTTGCTATTGAGGGAGTGCAGCGAAGGTTCACCAGACTGATTCCCGGGATAACAGGACTGACATATGAAGAAAGACTGGATCGACTAGGCTTATATTCAATGGAATTTAGAAGAATGAGAGGGGATCTCATAAAAACATATAAAATTCTGGTGGGATTGGACAGGTGAGATGCCGGAAGAATGTTCCCGATTTTGGGGAAGTCCAGAACCAGGGTTCACAGTCTAAGGATAAGGGATAAGCCATTTAGGACCAAAATGAGGAGAAACTTCTTCACTCAGAGAGTTGTGAGCATGTGGAATTCTCTACCACAGAAAGTTGTTGAGGCAAGTTCATTAGATATATTCAAAAGGGAGTTAGATGTGGCCCTTACGGCTAAAGGGATCAAGAGGTATGGAGAGAAAGCAGGAATGGGGTATTAAAGTGCATGATCAGTTATGATCATATTGAATGGTGGTACAGGCTTGAAGGGCCGAATGGCCTACTCCTGCACCTATTTTCTATATTTCTATGTTTCTCAATGAATACTTTGCATCTGTTTTCACAAAAAGAGGGGCGATGCAGACTTTGCAATGAGGGAGGAGGTGTGTGAAATATTAGATGAGATAAACACAGGGAGAGAGGAACTATTAAGGGGCTTAGCAGCTTTGAAAGTGGATAAATCCCCAGGCCCAGATGAAATGTATCCCAGGCTGTTAAGAGAAGTAAAAGAGGAAATAGCAGAGGCTCTGACCATCATTTTCCAGTCCTTTCTGGTTGCAGGTGTGGTACCAGAGTACTGGAGGATTGCTAATGTTGTACCTTTGTTTAAAAAGGGAGAAAGGGATAGACTGAGTAATTACAGTACAGAGAGTCTACCCTCAGTAGTGGGAGAAATATTGGAAAAAAATCCTGAGGGACAGGCTAAAGACATGGATTAACCAAGGACAGTCAGCATGGATTTGTTAAGGGAAGGTTGCATCTGACTAACGTGATTGAATTTTTTGAGGAGGTAACCAGGAGGGCAGTGCGTAGGATGTAGCGTATATGGATTTTAGCAAAACTTTTCATAAGGTCCCACATGGCAGTCTGGTCACAAAAGTAAAAGCCCATGGGATCCAGGGCAAAGTGGCAAGTTGGATCCAAAATTGGCTCAGAGGCAGGAAGCAAAGGGTAATGGTTGATGGGTGTTTTTGTAACTGGAAGGCTGTATCCAGTGGGGTTCCGCAGGGCTCAATGCCAGGTCCCTTGCTTTTTGTGGTATATATATCAATGACTTGGACTTGAATGTTGGGGGTATGATTAAGAAGTTTGCAGATGACACTAAAATAAGCTGTGTGGTTCATAAGGAAGAAGAAAGCTGTGGACTGTAGGAAGATCTCAATGTACTGGTCACATGGGCAGAACAGTGGCAAATGGAATTAAATCTGGTTAAGTGTGAGGTAATGCATTTGGGGAGGTCTAACAAGGCAAGGGAATAAACATTAAATGGTATAACACTGAGAAGTGTAGAGGAACAAAAAGACCTTGGAGTGCAGGTCCACAGATCCCTGAAGGTAGCGGGCCAGGTAGATAAGGTGGTTAAGAAGACATATGGAATACTTGCCTTTATTAGTCAAGGCATGGAATACAAGAGCAAGGAGGTTATGCTTGAACTGTATAAAACACTGGTTAGGCCACAGCTGGAGTACTGTGTGCAGTTCTGGCCACCACATTACAGGAAAGGTGTGATTGAACTGGAAAGGGTGCAGAGGAGATTTACAAGAATGTTGCCTGGACTGGAGAATTTTGGCTATGAGGAAAGATTGGAGATGCTGGGTCTGTTTTCTTTGGAACAGAGGAGACTGAGAGGAGACATGATTGAGGTGTGTAAAATTATAGAGTGGATAGGAAAAGCCTGTTTCCCTTGACGGGGGGCTCAACAACCAGGGGGCAGAGATTTAAAGTAATTGGGAGGAGGTTTAAAGGAGATATGAGGGGAAATATCTTCAGCCAGAGGGTGGTGGGGGTCTGGAACTCACTGCCTGAAAGGGTAGTAGAGGCAGAAACCCTCAGCACATTTAAAAAATACTTGGATGTGCACTTGAGGTGCCGTAACCTACAGGGCTATGGACCAAGAGCTGGAAAGTGGTATTAGGCTGAATAGCTCTTGGTCGGCCAGCGCAGACACGAAATGGCCTCCTTCCGTGCTGTAAATTTCTATGATTCTATACCCAAGTAGTTATCTCAGCCAGAGGGGTTGTACAGGCACCACAATGAAATTAAGTTCAGTTGCTCCCTTAGCTGCCCCTTTATGAAGGGGGCCATTAAAAAAATTGTGAACTCAATTTTTAGGGGCCCAAGATGTGATCCAGGTCTGGATCCCTAGATGTTACAAGCATACGCCACATCCTATTAAAGGCCAAGGACAAGGGAGTCCCCAACCCCACACCCTATTAAGGTGCTGGTCTTGTAAGGGGAAGGCTGAGAATACGTGACCACAAATCCATGCTGGATTCTTCAGCGCTCGGTTGGGACCCGGCATATCCAGATTCTGACCATTCCAGCAAAGTTGCGTCAGAGTTACAGTAGGAATATGCCGCAACAGCTGTGAAATTTTCTTCCCCTTCATTTACAGCTTTCAGTCAAAAAATTCTTTAAAATTCATGCTAGCTGCTCTTCATTATCATATACATCTCTAAATGCTCATTGATTTGATCTCAAATGATTGATGTTGATGAATACATTTTGTTTAGGATATTAAATCTTGAATATTGAAATAACTGAACAGGAGAATAATTGGCATTCCAGGTTGCTTGATGGACAATGGGAGAAACTTTTTGCTGTGAAGAAAAGTGTGTGGTGGGGTGCATCGTCGTGTAAGTGCCGACAGGTAGTCTAGTGGTTATGTTACTCGACCAGTAATCCAGAGCCTTGGGCTAATAATCCAGATAACGTGAGTTTAAATACCACTGAGGCAGTTTGAGAATTTGAATTCAGTTTTAAAAATATTTGGAAATAAAATACTAGTAAAAGTGACCATGACTATCAGATTGCTGTGGACTTTCTAAGGTCAGCGGGAGGTTTCCAGGTGTCAATGCCAGGTGCCCACACCAATAGGGGCACATTCTAGTGTGTCCACCCAAATGAAGAAGCCAGCTAAAAATTGCATGGTCTGTGGAGGGTTCCAAAAAGTTGAAGTTATTGCCTCCTTTTAAGGGCACTGCTTTAAAATAACCTTCCCCCAAAATTTTCATCTCAAATTTTCAGGGGACCCAAGCCATATCCCGGCCTGGACCCCCAGGTGATCTGGTCTGACCAGATGGACCTTCATGATGCTACAACAGGTTCCACTTAGGGCCTGAAAGTGAGAACTCCTGATGTAGGGAAATCCCCGCCTCCTCTTATGCTGATTTCTGGCAGGCGGAGGTTTGGCCCTCCCACTGGGCGACTGACTGAAGGCCAGGACAGAGTATATCAGTTTCTATTTTTCTTGTAGACTTTAGTTGAAGTTACAGCAGGGTTACGATGGAAAGGCTGCATGTTTTTAGGGTCATAGGCTCTGAAGTCCAGAGAAGCAACAGAGTTCTCTTACTGATGGTTTTATTCTCACTGATAATATCTCACATAACATAATCAGGTATACCCATTGGATTGTTCTTTACAACCAAAGCAATACTATTTAGATATTTTTAAGCACTATAAAGGCAAACAGAAATGGATGGCATTGCTGCAAATGAAATAAAACTTGTCGGTAAATATTTGTCTTCTGATACTGTTCTTTGCTCTAAATTACACTGTCATATCCAAGTTACTACCGATGAGCTATTCCTTCAGAGGGTACAGAGTTGAGCAATAAGAATAATCCTGGGTATCAGAAATTTAAGTTATGAGGAAAAATTGAGGAAAGTTGGGTTTGCTTTGGAAAGGAAGAGACTTGAGAGAGGTAACCTAATTACAGTTTTCAAAATTATAAAAGGTTATGAACAAAACTGATCCAGGTAAATTGTTGACTACAATGCAAGGTTCACGTACCAGGAAGTACAAGTTAAAAACTGACAAGTGAAAGAGAAAGAAGAAAAGGGTAGAACTCTTTTTACATAAGAGGATAATAGGCTTGTGGAATCAGAAAAAGCCACTAAAGTGAACAGTTTAAATCGTTTTGAGAGTTATATAAATGCATTTATATAGAGAGAAAGGATTGAACAATAAGTAAGCAAATGGCTTGGTAAGGTTGACTTATGAGAAAAGGAAAGGCTTGTAGAGCCCAATAGCTTTTTGCTGTGCTTAAAAGTTCTTGGGCTGGATTTTCAGTCTTATGCCGTCCCTTTTAGCGCCCCGGAGGGGTGGCAATGGTGGCGGTAAGCACTTCCGGGTGGACGGCCAGCTTCCAGGATCCCGCCGGGACATTCGGTGCTGATTTTGGCGGGGCGCGGAGCATTACCGGCAGGAAGAGGTGAGCTGGTGTGTAATATCCCTAGTTGCGACACCGGCTCGATTTTTGGCTTTCGTCCGATCCATAGAGCACCCTGGTGGGAACGCCTGTGGAAGCTGGCGTTCCATGCTGTAGCGGCCACAGTGAGATAAGTAATGTCGACCTCAGTCAAGTGTGATTATTTTTGTTAATTTTGCGATTTATGTTGTGGTGGCATGAGCTATGAATTGGGAATGCTTTTGGTGCATTTTTTTCAGGCTTTCCCCCCGCCCCGCGAGGGCTTTTTTAGGGAGCTCCGAAGCTGGCTGTTTAGCTCGGGATTTTCACTTGCTCAGCTGGCCTAGTGCCCTAAAAGAGATGTGCAATGCCTCCCTTAGAGCTCCACTCCAAACTCCGGGCCCAGCTGCTGAATTTTGCAGCGATAGACGCAATCCATTTGCCGACGCAAAATTTACTGTTCTGCCCAGGTTAATGCTGCAACGGAGACACAACATAAAATCCACCCCCTTGCATTCTAAGTAACTTGATTGATTAAATGCACATACCTGCATCACACTCAGTAAGACTCCTGTCTTGAAATTGACTACCCTGAGGACAAGCACAAGTATACCCTCCTGGCCTCAGCAAACACAGATGGCTACAGACGCCCTTGCAAGGGTTAGGCACTGAAACAAGAATGGAAAATGAAAATAAAAACTGGATTCCAAAGTTTTTATAATTTATGTTTAATTCAAGATAACAAAATAACAATTTGCATTACCAGAGCAGTCTTCACATGCCGGAAGATATCTCAAAGCACGTTACATTGAGGGGAAAATAGTGGAAATCATGCATAGATGAAAGAGGAAAGGGAAAAAAATGTTGGGGTTGCTGAAGGCAGTCAAAGAAAAGGGTTGTAAGGAAGTCTGAAAGCAGATTGTGCAAACTGATAAAACAGAATGAACTGAGAAGGGAGTTCTAAATGACAGGAGCCTCATGACTGACCCATCAATGGTGGAATGGAGGAAATAGGGAACAAAAAGTAGCCTTGTGTCAGAGGAGAGTAGGATGCACTTGAACACTTAAGGCTGCAGGAGATCCATAGGGTAGGGAGGAGCAATGCCATGAAGGAACTGAAAGGAAGGGCAAGAATTTTGAGCTCAACTCATTGAGGCATGGAGATCCAGTGACGGTTGGATGATGGGATATATGCAGGAAAAGATATGGACTGTGGTGATTTGGATGAGTCATAATTCATGAATGCTTGAGGTGGGAAGGAGAGTGTTAAAGAATGATCTCATCATAGACATAGAAACATAGAAAATAGGTGCAGGAGTAGGCCATTCGGCCCTTCGAGCCTGCACCGTCATTCAATGAGTTCATGGCTGGACATGCAACTTCAGTACCCCATTCCTGCTTTCTCGCCATACCCCTTGATCCCCCTAGTAGTAAGGACTACATCGAACTCCTTTTTGAATATATTTAGTGAAGTGGCCTCAACAACTTTATGTGGTAGAGAATTCCACAGATTCACCACTCTCTAGGTGAAGAAGTTTCTCCTCATCTCGGTCCTAAATGGCTTACCCCTTATCCTTAGACTGTGACCCCTGGTTCTGGACTTCCCCAACATTGGGAACATTCTTCCTGCATCTAACCTGTCTAAACCCGTCAGAATTTTAAATGTTTCTATGAGATCCCCTCTCATTCTTCTGAACGCCAGTGAATACAAGCCCAGTTGATCCAATCTTTCTTGATATGTCAGTCCCGCCATCCCGGCAATCAGTCTGGTGAATCTTCGCTGCACTCCCTCAATAGAAAGAATGTCCTTCCTCAAGTTAGGTTGCTGGGCAGGGATGCTGGATCCAGGAGCTAAGTGTAAAGCCACTTACCTTCTGGAACAAGCAGTCCTCGCCTTCCATAAGCTGGCGGGTTTCACCAGACCTGCAAAACCCGACCTGCCACTGTTAACTTTTAAATGGTGGTTTAATCTAAGGCATGCCAGCCTCATTATAATATTTAAATGGGCGACTCGCCCACCGTTCCGCCTACATTAAAACTGAAAGTGGGCAGGTTGGAGGTGGGCGGATTCAGATTTTTAACACTTTAACCTCCCACCCGAACCCAAACCACCCATATTTTTGCAGGCAGTATTCAATAAGTAGGTTTAGCTGAGCTTCGATCATCATTAAATTTTCAGCCCTTGACTGGTTTGCTGGAAGAGACCAGTTTTGAGGCCAATATCTGAAAACTATCTTTAGTATAGAGTAGCTTATATGGTCTTATACTTTGCCCCAGTATATGTTTGAACCCAGTCTCAGAAAAGCATTCAATACTGGAGAAGTGACATCCTCATGGCCAATTAGTGGGGCATTATGGGAAATGTGCTTTGGAACTGCAATTCCTAGGAATTGGGTTGAAAATATTCATTTACACCTATTGGCCTTTACCTGATCCGTCTGCCTGCAATGACAGTCTGGGAAATCAGTGCGGTCCTGCATAGCCGGCGGCACAGAGGAAAATAAAGTACTCCAAAGGTAAGTGCGAGTGTTTGTTCTTGTAATTCTTTTTAGCAATTTATGTTATGGTGGCATGGGCAATATTTTTGGAATGCTTGCGTGTGTTTTTTTTAAGGCTTCTCTCTCCCACCCCCCCAAAGGCCTCTCGGAACGCACACGGCCCGACAGTTTATTTCGTGAATAACCCATCCTTGCGCTACGAAAAGTGTACAACGCCTCCCTTCGCGCTCCATCCCCTGACGCAGGGCCCAAATGCAGAAACTTCCTTACCAAAGTGCAAACTATTCCCAGCCGGTAACTTTCCCGCCCCAACTCCGTTTTAGCCCCGAAAACCGAAAAGCTAAAATTCAGCCCATAGAATTTCAAGTGCCTCGGAACTCTACAACTATTAATGAAAAGAAGATTTTTATTCCATTAGTTTGCATCAGGCAATGAAAAGGTAGTGTCCTAACCCATTGTACCCATGAGTTTTCCAATATATTAACTTCTGCAGTTTATATTAATACTTTATAATCAGCTAGGGGCACCTTAAGAAGAAGGGAATAATTATATGTTGAATACTTTACTTGTGGACCTGCAGTGGGGGAATATTTATCTATGTAATTTTAGATAAAACCTAGGATAGAAGATTGTACCTGAGTGATTGTAACGATTCTCCTGATAAATTCGAGCTTGAGTTAGCCATGGATTTACAGTCATGATCTTATGCTTGTGTCCATTTCCAAATTTATCTTGTTTCCATACTTCACCACTTTCCTTCGATGTCCAGTATAAGTGGCTTTCAAAAACATCCAGACTGAAAGGGTTACCTAGGTCTGGTGAAACAAAACAACATGTTAACTTTGTTTAGAAAAAGTTCATTAAAAGAATATTGTTTGCACTCCTGAAAATGAAAGATCATTTGCGAGTAAGTGGTTTCACAGGAACCATTTGTTGAAACTTATCTTTTGGTGGTGGTTGTTGCTTAGGCTGTAGCGACTACTGACGAATCCCGGCTCATCACAATCCAACTTGATACAGAATGCTTAAATTAGGCCCCTCATTTACTTAACATCTACTGTACATCACTGTCTGCCGTAAAAATAAAGCACGGAAGGTGGCTCAACCGTGGCTTACAAGGGAAATTAGGGATAGTGTTAAATTCAAGGAAAAGGCATATAAAGTGACCAAAAAAAGCAGCAAACCTGAGGACTGGGAGAAATTTAGAAGTCAGCAGAGGAGGATAAAGGGTTTAATTAGGGGGTGGGGGTAATAGAATATGAGAGCAAACTTGCAGGGAACATAAAAACTGATCGCAAAAGCTTCTACAGATATGTGAAGAGAAAAAGATTAGTGAAGACAAATGTGGGTCCCTTACAATCAGAATCAGGCAAATTCATAATGGGGAACAAAGAAATGGCAGACCAATTGAACAAATACTTTGGTTCTGTCTTCACGAAGGAAGACACAAATAACCTTCCGGAATATTAGGGGACCAAGGGTCTAGCGAGAAGGAGGAACTAAAGGAAATCCTTATTAGTCAGCAAATTGTGTTAGAAAAATTAATGGGATTGAAGGCCGATAAATCCCCAGGACCTGATAGTCTGCATTCCAGAGTACTTAAAGAAGTGGCCCTAGAAATAATGGATGCATTGGTGGTCATTTTCCAACATTCTATAGACTCTGGATCAGTTCCTATGGACTGGAGGGTAGCTAATGTAACACCACTTTTTAAAAAAGGAGGGAGAGAGAAAACAGGGAATTATAAACTGGTCAGCCTGCCATCGGTGGTGGGGAAAATGTTGGAATCAATTATTAAAGATGTAATAGCAGCGCATCTGGAAAGCAGTGACAGGATCGGTCCAAGTCAACATGGATTTATGAAAGGGAAATCATGCTTGACAAATCGTCTCGAATTTTTAGTAGAGTGGACAATGGAGAGCCAGTGGATGTGGTGTATTTAGACTTTGACAAGGTCCCACACAAGAGATTAGTGTGCAAACTTAAAGCACATAGTATTGGGGGTAATGTACTGACGTGGATAGAGAACTGGTTGGCAGACAGGAAAGCAAAGAGTAGAAATAAACAGGTCCTTTTCACAATAGCAGGCAGTGATTAGTGGGATACCATATGGTTCAGTGCTGGGACCCCAGCTATTTACAATATACATTAATGATTTAGACAAAGGAATTGAATGTAATATCTCCAAGTTTGCAGATGACACTAAGCTGGGTGGCAGTCTGAGCTGTGAGGAGTATGCTAAGAGGCTGCAGGGTGACTTGGACAGGTTAGGTAAGTGGGCAAATACATGGTAGATGCGATATAATGTAGATAAATGTGAGGTTATCCACTTTGGTGGTAAAAACAGGAAGGCAGATTTTTATCTGAATGGTGACAGATTAGTAAAAGGGGAGGTGCAACGAGACCTGGGTGTCATGGTACATCAGTCATTGAAAGTTGGCATACAGGTACAGCAGGCGGTGAAGGTGGCAAATGGCATGTTGGCCTTCATAGCGAGAGGATTTGAGTATAGGAGCAGGGAGGTCTTACTACAGTTGTACAAGGCCTTGGTGAGGCCACACCTTGAATATTGTGCACAGTTTTGGTTTCCTAATCTGAGGAAGGATATTCTTGCTATTGAGGGAGTGCAGCAAAGGTTCACCAGACTGATTCCCGGGATGACAGGACTAACATATGAAGAAAGACTAGATCAACAAGGCTTATATTCAATGCAATTTAGAAGAATGAGAGGGGATCTCATAGAAAAATAAAATTCTGACAGGATTGGACAGGTTAGATGCAGAAGAAGGATCCCGATGTTGGGGAAGTCCAGATGCAGGGATCACAGTCTAAGGATAAGGGGTAAGCCATTTAAGACCGAGATGAGGAGAAACTTCTTCACTCAGAATTGTGAGCTTGTGGAATTCTCTACCACAGAAAGTTGTTGAGGCCAGTTTGTTAGATATATTTAAAAGGGAGTTAGATGTGGCCCTTACGGCTAAAGGGATCAAGGGGTATGGAGAGAAAGCAGGAATGGGGTACTGAAGTGCATGATCAGCCATGATCATATTGAATCGTGGTGGAGGCTCGAAGAGCCGAATGGCCTACTCCTGCACCTATTTTCTATGTTTCTAAGACACCTAATACGTGTCTTAGATGGCCACCATGGACACCTGAAAAATGCCCTGATCCAATATAGGGACCGACATCTTTCAGGCGTCCTTGAGATGCAGGACGCTGGTCCGTAAAAATGACTGTCATTGCACCTTTTGATCAATTTTCTCTCCTTTGCTGTCCAGTTTGAGTTGGATAACAATATGGCTACTGGTTAGAGATATGGGACTGGATTTCCCTCAGATAAGTTGGTTGGCAGTGGAGTGAGAGAGTTACTTCCCTCCATCCAGGTAATTCTCATAAACATAGTGAGAGAGCAGGTATTAAGGGGTTTAACAGCTTTGAAAGCAGATAAGTCCCCAGGTCCAGATGAAATGCATCCCAGGCTGTTGAGCGAAGCAAAAGACGAAATAGCAGAGGCCTTGACCATCATTTTCCAGTCCTCTTTGGATTTAGGCATGGTGCTGGAAGACTGGAGGACTACTAATGTGGTACCCTTGTTTAAGAAGGGAGAAAGGGATAGGCCAAGTAATTAGAAGCCTGTCTACCTAACCTCAGTGGTGGGAAAATTATTGGAAAAAATCCTGAAGGACAGGATAAATCCACATTTAGAAAGGCAAGGATTAATCAGGAACAGTCAGCATAGATTTGTTAAGGGAAGATCGTGTTTGACTAAGCTGAGGTAACCAGGAGGGTTGATGAGGGCAGTGCGTACAATGTAGTGGATATGGACTTTAACAAAGCTTTTGAAAAGGTCCTACATGGCAGACTGGTCATGAAGGTAAAAGCCCATGGTATCCAGGGCAAAGTGGCAAGTTGGATCCAAAATTGGTTTAGGAGGTAGGAAGCAAAGGGTAATGGTTGATGGATGTTTTTGTGACTGGAAGGATGTTTCCAGTGGAGTTCCGCAGGGCTCAGTACTGGGTCCCTTGCTTTTTGTGGTATACATCAATTATCTAGATTTTAATATCGGGGGTATGATTAAGAAGTTTGCAGATGACACTAAAAAAGGCTGTGTAGTTGATAATGAAGAGAAATGTTATGGACTGCGGGTGGATATCAATCCACTGGTCAGGTGGGCAGAACAGTGGCAAATGGAATTTAATTCAGAGATGTGTGCGGTATTGCACTTGGGGAGGGCTAATAAGGAATGTGTATACACATTAAATGGTAGGCCACTTAGAATTGTAGGACCTTGGAGTGCTTGTCCACAGATCCCTGAAAGTAGCAGGCCAGGTGGATAAGGTGGTTAAGAAGGCTTGCCTTTATTGGCTGAGGCATAGAATACAAGAGCAGGGATGTTATGCTTGAATTGTATAATACTCTGGTTGGGCCATAGCTGGAATACTGCGTGCAATTCTGGTCGCTGTATTATAGGAAGGACGTGATTGCACTGGGGAAGGTGCAGAGCAGATTTACAAGGATGCTGCCTGGAATGGAGAATCTTAGCTATGAGGACAGATTGGATAGGCTGGGTTTATTCTCCTTGGAACAAAGGAGGCTGAGAGGAGTTGTATAAAATTTTGAATGGCCTGGATATTGTGGATAGCAAGGGCATATTTCCTTGGTAGATGGATCAATTATAAGGGGGCATAGTTTTAAAGTGGTTGGTGGAAGGTTTAGAGGTGATTTGAGGGGAAGCTTCTTCATGCAGAAGGTTGTGGGGGTCTGGAACTCACTGCCTGCAAGGTGGTAGAGGCAGAAACCCTTACCACATTTAAAAGGTACTTGGATGGGCATTTAAAGTGCCGTAACCTGCAGGGTTACGGACCTAGAACTGGTAAGTGGGATGAGACTGGATAACCTCTTGTTAGCTGGCACAGATACGATGGTAAGTACTGCAGGGAATCAAATACGGCCAGGGTGATCTCCTGGACTAGTTTTTATCGCCTGGATGGGTTGGAGAGGAATTTTCCCAGATTTTTTTCTCCAATTGGCCTGGGTTATTATCTGTTTTTTTGCGATTTTCCAACATTCCATTGACTCTGGATCAGTTCCTATGGAGTGGAGGGTAGCCAATGTAACCCCACTTTTTAAAAAAGGAGGGAGAGAGAAAACAGGGAATTATAGACCGGTCAGCCCGACATCGGTAGTGGGTAAAATGATGAAATCAATTATTAAGGATGTCGTAGCAGCGCATTTGGAAAGAGGTGACATGATAGGTCTAAGTCAGCATGGATTTGTGAAAGGGAGATCATGCTTGACAAATCTTCTGGAATTTTTTTGAGAATGTTTCCAGTAGAGTAGACAAGGGAGAACCAGTTGATGTGGTGTATTTGGACTTTCAGAAGGCTTTCGACAAGGTCCCACACAAGAGATTAATGTGCAAAGTTAAAGCACATGGGATTGTGGGTAGTGTGCTGACGTGGATTGAGAACTGGATGGCAGACAGGAAGCAAAGAGTAGGAGTAAATGGGTACTTTTCAGAATGGCAGGCAGTGACTAGTGGGGTACCGCAAGGTTCTGGGCTGGGGCCCCAGCTGTTTACATTGTATATTAATGATTTAGACGAGGGGATTAAATGTAGTATCTCCAAATTTGCGGATGACACTAAGTTGGGTGGCAGTGTGAGCTGTGAGGAGGATGCTATGAGGCTGTAGAGTGACTTGGATAGGTTCGGTGAGTGGGCAAATGCATGGCAGATGAAATATAATGTGGATAAATGTGAGGTTATCCACTTTGGTGGCAAAAACAGAGAGACAGACTATTATCTGAATGGTGATAGATTAGGAAAAGGGGAGGTGCAACGAGACCTGGGTGTCATGGTACATCAGTCATTGAAGGTACAGCAGGCGGTTAAGAAAGCAAATGGCATGTTGGCCTTCATAGCGAGGGGATTTGAGTACAGGGGCAGGGAGGTGTTACTACAGTTGTACAGGGCCTTGGTGAGGCCACACCTGGAGTATTGTGTACAGTTTTGGTCTTCTAACTTGAGGAAGGACATTCTTGCTATTGAGGGAGTGCAGCGAAGGTTCACCAGACTGATTCCCGGGATGGCGGGACTGACACATCAAGAAAGACTGGATCAACTGGGCTTGTATTCACTGGAGTTCAGAAGAATGAGAGGGGATCTCATAGAAACGTTTAAAATTCTGACGGGTTTAGACAGGTTAGATGCAGAAAGAATGTTCCCAATGTTGGGGAAGTCCAGAACCAGGGGTCACAGTCTAATGATAAGGGATAAGCCATTTGGGACCGAGATGAGGAGAAACATCTTCACCCAGAGAGTGGTGAACCTGTGGAATTCTCTACCACTGGAAGTTGTTGAGGCCAATTCACTAAATATATTCAAAAAGGAGTTAGATGTAGTCCTTACTACGAGGGGGATCAAGGGGTATGGCGAGAAACCGGAATGGGGTACTGAAGTTGCATGTTCAGCCATGAACTCATTGAATGGTGGTGCAGGCTCGAAGGGCCGAATGGCCTACTTCTGCAGCTATTTTCTATGTTTCTATGTTTCTATGCCTCTCCCAGGAGATCACATGGCTCCGGTTGGGGTGGAGTGTAAAATGTTGCGATGCATGGGGTATCGCAGTTGTGTGGGGCGGACTGTTTGGGCCGGATGCTCTTTACCTTTCCGCCATTGTTCATAGATTGATATGCAACCTCCAGGGTTGATGACCAAGGGCCGTCTGGCTCCTTGTCGGCCGGTGCGGACACGATAGGCCGAAAAGGCCTCCTTCTGCGCTGTAGATTTAGAAACATAGAAACATAGAAAATAGGTGTAGGAGTAGGCCATTCGGCCCTTCGAGCCTGCACCACCATTCAATAAGATCATGGCTGATCATTCATCTCAGTACTCCTTTCCTGCTTTCTCTCCATACCCCTTGATCCCTTTAGCTGTAAGGGCCATATCTAACTCCCTCTTGAATATATCCAATGAACTGGCATCAACAACTTTCTGCGGTAGGGAATTCCACAGGTTAACAAGTGAAGAAGTTTCTCCTCATCTCAGTCCTAAATAGCTTAATCCTTATCCTTAGACTATGTCCCCTGGTTCTGGACTTTCCCAACATCGGGAACATTCTTCCTGCATCTAACCTGTCCAAACCCATCAGAATTTTATATGTTTCTATGAGATCCCCTCTCATCCTTCTAAACTCCAGTGAATACAGGCCCAGTCGATCCAGTCTCTCCTCATATTGTCAGTCCTGCCATCCCAGGAATCAGTCTGGTGAACCTTTGCTGCGCTCCCTCAATAGCAAGAACGTCCTTCCTCAGATTAGGAGACCAAAACTGAACACAATATTCCAGGTGAGGCATCACTAAAGCCCTGTACAACTGCAATAAGACCTCCCTGCTCCTATACTCAAATCCCCTAGCTATGAAGGCCAACATGCCATTTGCCTTCTTCACTGCCTGCTGTACCTGCATGCCAACTTTCAATGACTGATGTACCATGACACCCAGATCTCGTTGCACCTCCCCTTTTCCTAATCTGCAACCATTCAGATAATATTCTGCCTTCGTGTTTTTTCCCCCAAAGTGGATAACCTCACATTTATCCACATTATACTGCATCTGCCATGCGTTTACCCACTCACCTAACCTGTCCAAGTCACCCTGCAGCCTTTTACCATCCTCCTCACAGCTCACACCGCCACCCAGCTTAGTGTCATCTGCAAACTTGGAGATATTACACTCAATTTCCTCATCCAAATCGTTAATGTATATTGTAAATAGCTGGGGTCCCAGCACTGAGCCCTGCGACACCCCACTAGTCACTTCCTGCCATTCTGAAAAGGACCCGTTTATCCCGACTCTCTGCTTCCTGTCTGCCAACTAATTCTCTATCCACGTCAGTACATTACCCCCAATACCATGCGCTTTAATTTTGCACACCAATCTCGTGTGGGACCTTGTCAAAAGCCTTTTGAAAGTCCAAATAAACCACATCCACTTGTTCTCCCTTGTCCACTCTAATAGTTACATTCTCAAAAAATTCTAGAAGATTTCTCAAGCATGATTTCCCTTTCATAAATCCATCCCATCACTGCTTTCCAAATGTGCTGCTATTTCATCTTTAATAATTGATTCCAACATTTTACCCACTACTGATGTCAGGCTAACCGGTCTATAATTACCCGTTTTCTCTCTCCCTCCTTTCTTGAAAAGTGGTGTTACATTAGCTATCCCCCAGTTCACAGGAACCGATCGAGAGTCGATCGACTGTTGGAAAATGATCACCAATGCATCCACTATTTCTAAGGCTACTTCCTTAAGTACTCTGGGATGCAGACTATCAGGCCCCAGGGATTTATCGACCTTCAATCCCATCAATTTCCCTAACACAATTTCCCGCCTAATAAGGATTTCCTTCAGTGTTTTTATGTTTCTATGCTTATCATTAACCTGTTGGAGTTTTCTGGCACTGTTGGGGGAGGGTAAAGCCCTCAGTATATATTCAGGGTTGGTTTGGAGTGGCAACACCACTCATTACTGGAGTCCCAATACAGGGATGGAGAGAAATCCAATGGTGGCATAAGGACTATTTTTAAAGTCTGCCCAGCTGGTGGAAATGGAGTTAAAATAGTTCATTAATATGGCGAATTATTGCTCCATTCCAGCTCCATCGCCAGATATACTGGGGCCTTCTGCTGGGCGGCTGAGACATCACCATTTTCTGAAATCTGCTGGCTGCATCTTCATCAGCAGTGTGGGACCGTGCAAAATTTACAATTTGATGCTTAGGCTCATTCACCATACTTCTACGTACCAGCACAAATAAAAAAGTCACCAATTTTGCCAGCTACCAGTTAGATTGCCTGTATGTCTCACCAGGTCAGATGAAATAGCTGAATATTTTCAGGCAATTATTACTGTAAACAGCAAAGCATAATACATAACATGAATTTAAACACATAATGTTTTTTAAACAAAGTGCATTCTTTTACACAATATGTTCTTGCAAAAATACCATTTGGAGGGGATGTTTTAAATTATTTACAATATTGAGAGGTATGTTAAAATTATTATTTTGCAATGTCCTGCCAACCTGCACAGATTTGCTACAGACTACATTCTCTTGTTATAGAATGTGGATGAACTTGCTGTAGAAATTGTCCTTGAGGGGCCACAAAATTCCAGAGGTTTTGATTCCACAATGCATTTTAATATTGTTGTCATGTGACACCGAGCAGAGTTGCCTTTGGGGTGTGTTTCATTCTAGGTGAACTGAATAATAGTCCAGTCTCAAAAGAATATGTTCACCTGCTGATATTGACAGGGAACAAGCTTCTTTTGAAACTGGTCTCCTTTTCTGGACTTCTGCTGAGGGTCAGAGAAAGGCAGGGCCATAATGCAGAAGACATTCAAGGCTGGATCCAGCCTGTAATATTAGGTTTCGTGTTCTGGTGCTGGGAGTAGCCAGATATATGCAGGCACAATGCAGCCTACTTATGCGCTCCTTAGAACTATAGAAATATAGAAATATTATTTACTGTATAATATTCTTTACTAAAAAAGGATTTAAAAATATATATATACATAAAGATTTCCAGCCATATTGAAACATTGATCCACATCAAGGATAAAACATGCTTAAATTATTTCAAGCCTAACTTGGAGAAACATGCTCAAATTTTGTGCTACATAATAGCTGATCTGATTGGGTCAGATGTAATTAATTACTTTGAGTCCTAACAGTACTGTTGATATATAATTGTTAAACCGTAAAAAAACCTCTGCATAAGTCTCACCTCCATTAACAACCCGCATTCGGTCAGTGCCATCAAACTTCATGGACTCTATGAGATTCTCTTTGGAGTCACTCCAGTAGATTCTGTCAGCATTAACATAATCTATAGTAAGGCCTGTAGGCCAGCCCAGGTCAGTGTTAACCAGCACCTGCCGATGCTGTCCATCCATCCAGGCACACTCTATCTTGGGATATCTGCCCCAGTCTGTCCAGTAGAACAGCCTGAAATAAAAATTAAAGGCAGCACATGTAAATAGTTTCCTGTATTCTTTGAAGAATTAAAATACATTTAAGTTCTGTTGGCATAGTTATAATTTTCTATTTTAATATGGGCAGTTTTATTCTGTAAATAAATGCATTATTTTGAAAACAAATGGGGACAATAATCTGGAGAGCAGATGGCACATGGCATAAGTGCCGAATACACTTTCCAAGGACCTCCATCATAGAGTCTGCCAAAGCTTCCAGCATCAGGGAGAGGTCCTTTAATTCTAATACCACTGGCAGGCGCCTACGCTACGGGGCACACTTAGAGCACCCATCTTATCCCACAGGCTAAACACTGTAGTGCAGGTTGCCAGTTACAAGGAGTGGTGCACGGTTCCTCTTGGAAGGAACGTCACTGTGCCCCCAGTGGCCCATATTGATTAGTTTCAAAAGAAGAAATCTTTCCCTTCGGGGGTCCAGGCCATGAACCTGACCTGGATACCCATGGGAGCCCTATTTCCAGCCTTTGGTAGCCTGGTATACCACTTCTTATGTCACTGTCCCTACACTGGGTCCCTTCGAGGGCTAGAGATGTGGGAGCTCCCAATGCAGGGAGTCCTTGCCTGCCCCCATTATGCCAATGGCCTTTGGGGTGGGCAGAAGCTCTTCCCCCTACAGTCTATCCCAGATCCCCAAATTAAGGACAGGATCTGGCATATCCAGGTCCTAAATTCCGACTCTCATGGCACACGTCCGCTAAAGTGTGGCAAGAATACGCAAAGTTCTGCAAAGTTGATAAAAAACTTAATTAACCTTCATAATTATTTGTCAAAATAAAATAGGACATCAAAACTATTTAAATAATTGATGCTATAGCTTCCTATGGATTTCCTGAAATGACTTGCAGACACATTACCCAAACACATTACCCACACTCAGTGGCACACTTCCCTTTCTCTTGCAGGCAAGGGTGGCTGATAACCGCTGGGAACAATGGCAGATGGGAGGCAGCCAAGCTGCTGTACGGATCCTGAGTCAACTGGAGTAGTCTGTGCTCAACATCATTGGAGGGGCACTGATTGAGGCCATGACAACAGGTGAAGTTGAAGCCCTTGCGGACAATGATGGTATGATCATTTCTAATCCTTCTTCTCACATTCCACTTCCCCCTCATCCTACATCTCTTCTCACTTACAAGCTGCTGATGGTGTATGCATGGATATCTTTCTCTCCCCGCCCCCCCCCCCCTCTGCCCTCTCCCCTCACCACAACCTGAGCTTTGTGCCTTTCTATTTTCAGATACCCAAGAACTGTCAGTGGGCCAGCTGGGGAGGAGAGTGAAGGAGAAGGCGGCGGTACATCGTCACTACATGTGATACTTGCAGACACCAGCTCAGAAAATGGCTCTGCACGGAATGTGGAGAGTAGTATAGATGCGGGATCTGCACATGGTGAGGCAATGGGCATGAATGGGCTGCAGCAGGACCAGGGGGAAAGGGTAGCTTGGTGGGGGAGCTCCCCGGAGGGCAAATTCATGTACAAGTTCTTCTGCACAGGACTCAGATGATGATCTCGGTGGGGAGGCCTTCAGAAGAAGAATGATGGCCATGCAAACCAAAATGCTAGATGTAATGTTAATTGCTAATTATCAGCCCTAGCCTGAATAACATCCAGGTCTTGTTGGACTGCATCATTATCTGAGGAGCTGTGAATGGAACTGAACACAGTGCAGTCATCAGCGAACTTCCCCACTTTGGACCTTATGATGGAGGGAAGGTCATTGATGAAACAGTTGTAGGTGGTTGGGCCTAGGACACTGCCCTGAGGAACTCCTGCAAAAATGTTTTGGGGCTCCACTCGAGCCTCCTCCCGTCTTTCCTCATCTAAATCTATCAGCAAGATCCTCTATTCCCTTCTCCCTCATGTGCTTGTCTAGCCTCCCCTTAAGTGCATCTGTGCTATTCGCTTCAACCACTACCTGTGGTAGCGAGTTCCACATTCTCACCACTCTCTGGGTAAAGAAGTTTCTCCTGAATTCCCTATTGGATTTCTTGATGACTATCTTATATTGATGGCCTCTAGTTATGCTCTTCCCCACAAGTGGAAACACTCTCTCTATATCCACTCCAACAAAACATTTCATGATTTAAAAACCTCTATTAAGTCAGCCCTCAGACTTCCTTTTTCAAGAGAAAAAAGACCCAGCCTGTCCTGATATGTATACCATTGCAGTGCACCAGTGCAGCCTTCTGTCACCTGAGGAAAAGAGTATTCGAAGACCAGACCCTCAAATCTGCCACCAAGCTTATGATCTACAGGGCTGTAAGTGATACTACAGTCCTTACTACTAGGGGGATCAAGGGCTATGGCGAGAAAGCAGGAATGGGGTACTGAAGTTGCATGTTCAGCCATGAACTCATTGAATGGCGGTGCAGGCTCGAAGGGCCGAATGGCCTACTCCTGCACCTATTTTCTATGTTTCTATGTTTCTAATGGCAAGCTATCCAGAAAGCCTCTTGTCAATCATATAAATTTACAGCACAGGTGGAGATCATTCGATCCATCATGTTTGTGCCAGCCAACAAAGAGCTATCGAACCTAATCCCACTTTCCAGCTCTTGGTCTGTAGCCTTGTAGGTTACGTCAATGTCAAGCAGCATGAAGGAGTCCGGCTGCAACATTATATGTGGCCTCGCGCAGAGCTTGGAGCTCATGATTTGTGGGATGGAAATGATAGACAACTCCAGGATAAACATTGTCAACCCAGCCATCATACTGCACAATGGGCGATGTTGCAGCTTCCATTGCAGCACAGGCAGAAGCAACTCAACATCTCAGTGCAGCAGTAGAATTGCAGACTGCTCTCCTGCAGGTTCGGCTTGCTGCCACCCAAGATCGGACTGCTGCCATTGAGGCTGGATTGACGAGTGTCAAGGGGCTTGCAGGATCTTGCAGCAAGCCAGCAATCTGTCCTCCAACAGACTGCTAGGAATGCTGAGGCGCCACTCCAGGAGAGTGGCAGTGAGTCTGTGGAGCAAGAACCTGCTGTCCTCTGTCAGGATTACAGCATTCCTACCCCCACCACTGCCACTCCACCATTGTCCTTGCCGCTGTCTGTGAGCCAGCAGCTCAAAGTGCCACCGGCCATGCCGACGTGGTGCAATCTACAGCTAGGTCTTCACGGTCCACAGCTGGTTGAGGTTGTCCTGCAAGGGCAACTGTCGTCTCCCTTACAAAGTCATGAGCCTTTCACCAAACATGCTGCAGCCAATGGGGAAGCACTAGAATAGACAAAGAAACACGAATGACAGGCACTAAGGGATTGCGCAAGGATGATTATTCATATTGTAATATCAACAACAACTTGTACTTATATAGCACCTTTAACATTGTGAAATGTCCCAAGGTGCTTCACAGGAGTATTATTTGATAAAAATTTGACACCGAGCCGCATAAGTAGGAATTAGTGCAGGTGACCAAAAACTTAGTCAAAGAGATATGCAAAAGCTTCTATAGATATGTGAAGAGAAAAAGATTAGTAAAGATTAGTGAAAATTAATGTAGGTCCCTTGCAGTCAGAATCAGGTGAATTCATAATGGGGAACAGGGAAATGGCAGATCAATTGAACAAATACTTTGGTTCTGTCTTCACTAAAGAAGACACAAATAACATCCCGAAAATACTTGGGGCTCGAGGGTCGAGCGCGGAGGAGGAACTGAGGGAACACAGAGAAATCCTTATTAGTCAGGAAATGGTGTTAGGGAAATTGATGGGATTGAAGGCCGATAAATCCCCAGGGACTGATAATCTGCATCCCAGAGTACTTAAGGAAGTGGCCCTAGAAATAATAGATGCATTGGTGGTCATTTTCCAACATTCCATGGACTCTGGATCAGTTCCTATGGATTGGAGGGCAGCTAATGTAACCCCGCTTTTTAAAAAAGGAGGGAGAGAGAAAACAGAGAATTATAGACCGGTTAGCCTGACATCGGTAGTGGGGAAAATGATGGAATCAATTATTAAAGATGTAATAGCATTTGGAAAGCAGTGACAGGATCGGTCCAAGTCAGCATGGATTTATGAAAGGGAAATCATGCTTGGCAAATCTTCTAGAATTTTTTGAGGATGTAACTAGTAGAGTGGATAAGGGAGAACCAGTGGATGTGGTGTATTTGGACTTTCAAAAGGCTTTTGACCAGGTCCCACACAAGAGATTCGTGTGCAAAATTAAGGCACATGGGATTGGGGGTAATGTATTGACGTGGAGAGAGAACTGGTTGGCAGACAGGAAGCAAAGAGTGGGAATAAACAGGTCCTTTTCACAATGGCAGAATGACTAGTGGGGTACCGCAAGGTTCAGTGCTGGGACTCCAGCCATTTACAATATACATTAATGACGCTCCTAGGATCCATGGGCCTCTACATTGCCCACAACTCTGCAGCGTTTAAAAGCAACTTCTCGAAGGGGGGTTCACACGAGATAAGTGTAGATTTCGTTCGGATGTCCGCAGCATACTATTTAGCTAAGCCCCCGACCACGAATTCAGGACCATTATATACTATCCTTGCTGTCAGCATTTTGGACACAACAATGTTATCCATAAACCCAATCGAATATCGATACTATCTATACTAACTGAAATTTATACAATCCCTTTTAGCTCACTGCTTCTGGTTAGTGCACAAACAGAATCCAGGAACTAATCGTGTAAAGTTCAGCTGCTGATGGGAAAATGAAGCAAAAAGAGAAAATGCTGGAACTGCAATGCAGGCTTCCCAGTCTCAAACAGATAGACAGGCCAACAGAATGAGATCCTTCATTTAATAGGATGGTGATAAGTTCAGCCATGAACTCATTGAATGGCGGTGCAGGCTAGAAGGGCCGAATGGCCTACTCCTGCACCTATTTTCTATGTTTCTATGTTTCTATGATTTAGACAAAGGAATTGAATGTAATATCTCCAAGTTTGCAGATGACACTAAGCTGGGTGGCAGTGTGAGCTGTGAGGAGGATGCTAAGAGGCTGCAGGGTGACTTGGATAGGTTAGGTGAGTGGGCAAATGCATGGCAGATGCAGTATAATGTGGATAAGTGTGAGGTTATCCATTTTGGTGGCAAAAACAGGAAGGCAGATTATTATCTGAATGGTGACAGATTAGTAAAAGAGGAAGTGCAATGAGACCTGGGTGTCATGGTACATCAGTCATTGAAAGTAGGCATACAGGTACAGCAGGCAGCTAAGAAAGCAAAAGGCATGTTGGCCTTCATAGCAAGAGGATTTGAGTATAGGAGCAGGGAGGTTTTACTGCAGTTGTACAGGGCCTTGGTGAGACCACATCTTGAGTATTGTGTACAGTTTTGGTCTCCCCATCTGAGGAAGGCCATTCTTGCTATTGAGAGAGTGCAGCGAAGGTTCACCTGACTGATTCCCAGGATGGCAGGACTGACATATGAAGACAGACTGGATTGACTAGGTTTATATTCACTGGAATTTAGAAGAATGAGAGGGGATCTCATAGAAGCATATAAAATTCTGACAGGATTGGACAAGTTAGATGCAGGAAGAATGTTCCCGATGTTGAAGTCCAGAACCAGGGGTCACAGTCTAAGGATAAGGGGTAAGCCATATAGGACTGAGATGAGGAGAAACTTTTTCACCCAGAGAATTGTGAACCTATGGAATTCTCTACCACAGAAAGTTGTTGAGTCCAGTACGTTGGATATATTCAAAAGGGAGTTAGATGTGGCCTTTATAGCTAAAGGGATCAGTGGGTATGGAGAGAAGGAGTGGGGTACTGCAGTTGCATGATCAGCCATGATCATATTGAATGGTGGTACAGGCTTGAAGGGCCGAATGGCCTGCTCCTGCACCTATTTTCTATATTTTTATGTTTTAAGGAGTGTCTTGAAGGAAGAAACAGGTAGAGAGGTGGAGAGGTTTAGGCAGGGAGTTCCAGAGTTTGGAGCCGAGGCAACACAAGACACGGCCACCAATGGTTGAGCGATTATAATCAGGAATGCTCAGGAGGGCAGAATTAGAGGAGCATAGACATCTCAGAGGATTGTGGGCTGGAGGAGATTACAGAGATAGGGAGGGGTGAGGCCATGGAGGCATTTGAAAATAAGGAAGAATTGATTGAATTCTGATAATTATATTAATTGTTTGGAATGTTTGTTTTATGGTGGCTCTCATTTCAGCTTTGTGCCCAGGAGGATGCTGTGATGGTCCATGACAGAGGGATGGTATGATCAGATGTAGTGACCAACGGGGGTCTGGTGTTTCATTCACTGGCATCAGAGACTGATAAGGCCTTCATGGACAGCCCGTCCGGAACGGGAATCTGCTGCCTGCCTCCTCCCTTCTCCTCCTTGACCTCCTCCTCCTCCTGAGGCGGTCCCACAATCCCTGATGGCAGGGCTGCACCCTCATCATGGCCAAATAGTGATGCATGCAGCAGACCACCATGAAATGGGACATCCGCTCAAGCGAGTACTGGAGGGCTCCTCCTAAGTGGTGAAGGCAGTGGAATCATTGCTTCAGCAGCTTGATGGTATGCTGGATGATGGTCCTGGTGGTAGCATGGCAGTCATTGTATGAGTGCTGAGCAGGAGTTGTGGGCTTGTGGAGAGGTGCCATTAGCCAGGTGTAGAGCGGCTTGCCCTTGTCTCCGAACAGCCACTCTTGGGTGTAACATGGTGGCTGGAAGATTGCTGGCACATACCGACTGACACAGGATGAAGTCATCATGACAGCTGCCAGCACAGTGGGCATTGACCATCATGAGGCAGTTGGCATGGTCACACACCAACTGCACATTAAGTGAGTGGTAGCTTTTGTGGTAATGGAGCATTTCTGGATTGGTATGTGGTGCCCGCAAAGCCACGTGGGTGCAGTCGATGCTGCCCTGCACCATGGGGAAAGCCCGCTATCCCGACAAAGCCACATGCATGCTCCTGCTGCTTCTCTCTGCTCAGAGAGAAGACAACATAGTCCCTTCTGGTGTAGCGAGCCTCTGTGACCTCCCGGATGCAGCGATGGACGGCATATTGAGAAATATTAGCTATGTCTCCTGCTGCAGATTGGAAGTATCCGCTGGTGAATGAATTGATGGCCATGCTGACCTTGAAGGCTACTTCAATTGTAGTTTAGCTCCAAATGTAAAGCTTGTCTGTATTTTTGCCCACTTATCAACGAGCTAAAGTATATAATTGCCAATCTGTACTACATCTGTTGTAATTCAGCAGCAAAAGGGTAGATTGTGACACTAATTCATTCTATGTTGCATTCACTATACACATAAAAACATTAAGAAAGCCAGGGCAAGAAAAGGCCACTTAAGTGTGTTAAGGGGGGGGGGGGGGCGGGGAATATATTTGTATTTTTACATCTATTTAACTAAAATGCATTAGTATGCTACCTGTGATAGGGTTTTAAATAATCTTATTTCTGTAGGTTAAGAAAAAAGATAAATAACTTGCATTTATATAGCACCTAATTCATGTTCTCAGTTCCCAGTCAATGAATTACTTTTCCAAAATAATCACTGTTGCTATGTGGGTAAATACTACAACTGATTTACACATAGCAAGATCCTACAAACAGCAAATAAGATCACAAACCAGTTACTCTGATCTTTAGCTGTGGGAAGAATGTTGGCATTGAGAATAGGCAGATTGGGCCCTGCCTTAATGTCTCATCCAAAGATGGCACCTCCAGTACTGCAGCTCTCCGTCAGTACTGCATTCAAGTACCAATCTTATTTATGTGCTTAAGTCCAGAAGTAGGGCTTAAACCTACAACCTTCTGACTCAGGTGAGAGTAATAGCTCAGGTGAGCTAAATTGGACATCTAAGCTGGAATTAAAATTGCTTGTAAGAAATAAATGGGTAGTTTAAACCTTCATCTTTTCAAGTTCATTTTCAATATTTTTCAGAAATCCATAGCTTTTTCACAAAAAGTTAATTACTGATGCCAGTAAGGAATAATATTTAAATTTAAAATATGTATGCAATTTGGCTGTGGAACTGACTGTTTTGACAATTTACTTACCCAAGCTTAGGATTTACAGAAATAGCAGCTGGCTGGTCGAGTTGAGAGGAAATCAGCCAATTCCTGTACCTGCCATCTAGCTTTGCCACCTCAATTCTGTTTGTGGTGGCATCAGTCCAATAAATATGCCTTTAAAAACAAATGAAATTGACATGATCAAACACGTCTCAGCATTCTGCCTTGGACCAGTTATTCAGAGTTTGTTGAACATGTTTTAACATCTTTCCAACTGTTAAGGATTTATTATATTTAGAATCGCAATGAAATAAAAGTTGGCACATCAAAATGTAAGATTACTCTACCTTCAGCATTGTTTTCCTTCTTGGTTCCATGGAATTATATCCTCCAAATAAATTATGTTTCAGGTCCACGATTAATGAGAAAAATTTATGGAACAATGCCCTTTTTTCACTTTGTAGCCCAAGGGGTCTGGTAATCTTACCTTGTTCCTGTGTTGCAAAACAGACTTACCTGAATCCCTCCTCAGTTTTTCTACCATTAGCAACTGTAGTCATATATTGAAGAAGTAACTCTTGAAATAACAAATTCTATGTATTCCAAATCATAGAGAGATAGCAAGGCAGGAGAGAAAGACTGGCTAGGGAATAAATTCCATACAGGAACAATGAGAAAGACTGTGCTGAAGGTAGTCAGTCCACCATCTTGTTCATTTCTCATCATGGACAAGTATGATCAGCAGTGCCTGTGGGCAATAACTTATGGGAGCTTGGATCCGATCTAGACTACTTACCTGATGAACAATAATGCACTGTGGTATATAGACTTCAACTTCACTTGCATAGCACCCGGCAATACTTTTGCGCTCCCGCTATGCACTTTCTAGCCCTACGTTGTTGAAGCACGTTGGTCCCTAAATTCCAATAGTGCCCTGAAGTGAAGTGAGACGATGTGGGATTTTCACCTGTCTGGAAATCCTGGTGCTAGCAAAGGGAAAGGCACGCAGGCTGTCTCAGTCCACCCTGCAATGCTTTAGATATGCTGAGTGAGGAGCATGGCCAAAAATTGGTAGAGAGATGGAAGTTAGATTCTAAATGACCCTGAACGTGCATCAGATTGGGGAAGCGGAAGGAGGGGTTAAAAAATATAAAATTTGTTTCTCGGTCTTGGTCGAAGACTTCAGTGGGAAGCATGAAGCTGATTCAAAGAGGTCTAATGATAATGAAAAATTACATTTTCTAAACAATCCTAATTATTAAAACTAAACTACAAACAATATCCTATTTTTGTTACTTACTTTCCAACCCAGTCCACGGCAATGCCATCAGGTGTCACTATATATTTCAGTTTCAAGTCCACTGCTTCAGTTGGATTGTTTCCATGGTCATCAAATGTAGTGAGAAATGCTCGTTTTATAGCGCCGAAGTCTGGGCCATGTCCCAGGACAGTCCAGTACACAACACCTGCAGAAAGGAGAAGTGCTTTAGTTACTTAGTGTCTTGTAAATGTATGGGATTAAGTAGGTGATTTGCTTCCACTCTGATCTGTATTCAATATTTGGTGCACTCCACTCACTGTGTTTCAGGAAGGCAAGTGAAAAATGCACTACTACAAACTGCTCATTCCAGATGATGGAGTTCTTCACTCAGTGGCTGCTGCATATCTAATGAAACTCACCACAACTGTGATGCACAGATTGAGGTGACAGTTTATAAACCCTTTAAGAGGGTTGTAAATCTGTGGAATTCTCGACCCGAGAGAGCTGTGGAGGCTGACCATTGAATATATTTAAGGCGGAGATAGACAGATATTTGAACAATAAGAGAATAAAGGGTTATGGGGAGTGGGCAGGGAAGAGGAGCTGAGTCCATGATCAGATCAGCCATGTTCGTATTTATAAAGTCCTGTCCCCTCAGTACAGATTCACACGAGGCATATAATGAAGTCAAGGTCACTCTGGACCTGCAACTTTATTTCACCGCTCTGGAATGCTGCACTTGCCTGAGACCTGTCCTTATATACCTGTCTCTTGAGAGTGCACCCCTGGTGGTAAGGTATGCTGGTGGTTGCAGGTCATATCTTATTACAGTCATGTACAGCATGTTAGGATACAGTTATAAATAATAATGTAAGATGCATGACGTCACCCTCCCCCAAGGTCTTATTGTCTTTATAGGTTCAGTCTCTCAGGTGGTCTACGCGCTCGCGTAGAGCGTCTGAGTTGTGGTTCAGTTGTTTGCCTTGGTATCTGTTTTTCTTTGGGTGTGGTTGCCGGTATCTCACCTGAGCTGTCTGTTTCGATTGGTGTGATTGTTGTTGACTCGCCTGGGCTGTCTGTTGGAATTGCCCTTTCCTCAGGTTGTTCCCTCTGTCTGTCCACCAGGTGTGGTGCGAGTTCCACATTGTAGTCTGCCTCTGGTTCCACAGTGTTGTTGGTAAATCTGCTTTTGACTTGGTCTACATGCCTCCAGCAGGTTTTGCCATTGTCTATTTGTACTACCAGTAGCCTGTTTCCTTCCTTGCCCGTTACTGTCCCAGCAAGCCATTTGGGACCCGTGCCATAGTTTAGTACAAACACTTTGTCCCCTATCTCATTCCATCTCCCCCTCGAATTTCTGTCATGGTACTCAGTCAGCTTACGCGCTTTGCCTCAACGATTTCGTGCATGTCTAAAAGGATTAATGAGAGCCTTGTCTTTAAAGTCCTTTTCATCAACAGTTGCATAGGGGGGATCCCAGTCAATGAGTGCAGACGAGATCTGTATGCCAGCAGCAGTCACGACAGGTGACCCTGCAGTGTGGGACCTTGGATTTTAAGCATGCCTTGTTTAATGATTTGCACTGCTCTCTCCGCCTGGCCATTGGAGGCCAGCTTGAACGGTGCCGCCTTGACGTGATTTATGCCGTGGTCAATGATAAAATCTTGGAATTCTGCGCTGGTGAAGCACGGACCATTGTCACTGACCAATATGTCAGGGATTCCATGCGTTGCAAACATGGTTGTGAGGCTCTCCACAGTGGTGGAGGTTGTGCTCGAGTTTAAAATGGTGCATTCGATCCACTTTGAAAATGCATCTACAACTACGAGGAACATTTTGCCCATGAATGGGCCCGCACAGTCTACGTGCACCCGCGACCACGGTTTGGTAGGCCAGGGCCAGGGGCTCAGGGGAGCCTCCCTGGGGCATTGCTGAGTTGGGCACAAATGGTGCACCTTCGGACGCAGAGCTCCAAGTCCGCGTCAATACCAGGCCACCAGACGTGGGATCTGGCTATGGCCTTCATGAGAACGACCCCCGGGTGCCCGCGGTGGAGCACCCAGACAAATGCCTCTCTGCCTCGCAGAGGCATGACTACTCGGCTGCCCCACATCAGGCAGTCTGCTTGTAGTGATAGCTCATGCATGCGCCTGTGAAAGGGTTTTAATTCCTCGGGGCAGGCATCGCGAGCCTCTGCCCAGTCACCGATTAGGACACATCTTTTTACTAAGGATAACGTGGGGTCACTGGCCATCCAGGCTCTGATTTGACGAGCCGTCATGGGCGAACCTGTGGACTCAAAGGCATTGATTGCCATGACTATCTCACAGTCCTGTTCGTCAAACCCTTCCGTGGTCGCCAGGGATAGCCTGCTGAGCGCGTCGGCACAGTTGTCTGTGCCTGGTCTGTGCCTTATGGTATAGTCGTAGGACGCCAGCATGAATGCCCACCATTGAATTTGCGGTGAGGCGTTGGCGTTTATTGCCTTGCTCTCGGATAGGAGGGACGTGAGGGGCTTGTGGTCGGTTTCTAATGCAAACTTGGCCCCGAAAAGGTATTGGTGCATCTTTTTGACACCGTACACGCACGCGAGCGCCTCCTTCTCTACCATTCCGTATCCACGCTCCGCCCGCGAAAGTGACTCGGAGGCATAAGCTATGGGTTGTAATTTGCCCGCACTATTGACATGTTGCAAAATGCACCCGACCCCATACGCTGACGCATCGCATGTGAGAACTAACTTTTTACCTGGGTCAAAGAAAGTCAAAACACTGTTGGAACATAGAAGGTTGCATGCCTTATTGAAGGCGCGTTACTGGGCATCCCCCCAAAACCAATCGCACCCCTTCCTGAGTAGCACGTGGAGAGGCTCCAGCAGCATGCTTAAGTTCTCCATAAAGTTCCCAAAGTAATTGAGTAGCCCGAGAAAGACGCGCAGTTCTGAGACATTCCGGGGCCTGGGTGCCAGGCGAATTGCTTTTGTTTTTGACTCTGTTGGGCGGATTCCATCAGCGGCAATCCTTGTGCCCAAAAATTCAACCTCGGGTGCGAGAAACAGGCACTTGGATTTCTTGACTAGTAGGCCTACCCGATCCAACCGCTTTAGTACTTCCTCCAAATTATTGAGATGGGAGTCGGTGTCCCTGCCCGTGATAAGTATGTCGTCTTGAAATACAACCGTCCCCGGGATGGACTTGAGCAGACTCTCCATGTTGCGCTGGAATATGGCAGCTGCCGACCTGATGCCGAATGGGCATCGATTGCACATGAAAAGGCCTCGATGTGTGTTGATGGTGGTGAGTAGCTTGGATTCCTCGGTCAATTTTTGCATCATATACGCAGATGTGAGGTCTAGTTTTGAGAAAAGTGTACCTCCAGCCAATGTGGCAAATAAGTCCTCCACTCTGGGCAGCGGGCACTGGTCCTGTAGGGAGACTCTGTTTATGGTAGATTTGTAGTCGCCACAGATTCGTACGGATCCATCAGGCTTCATGACTGGGACGATGGGATTTGCCCAGTCGCTAAATTCCGCAGGTGATATAATGCCTTCCCGCAGAAGCCTGTCTAGTTCGTGTTCAATCTTTCCCCTCAGCACATAGGCTCTGACCTTGTGATGGACCGGTCTAGAATCCTGTGTGATGTAGATTTTGGCCCCTTTGAAAGTGCCCACACCTGGCTGAAAGAGATGTTCAAATCGCTTTATAACTGTTGAGCAGGAGGTCCGTTCCTCTAATGACATGGCATGGACATCAGACCATTTCCAGTTTAGCTTTGCCAGCCAGCTTCTCCCCAGCAGTGCTGGGGGATCTCCGGGGACAATCCACAGGGGAAGTCAGTTCACTGTCCCTTTGTGTGTGACAGAGAGCATGGTACGATTTCTTTGGTATAAGTCCTTAGTTTGGTGTCGACCCTTGTGAGTTTTGCTCTGTCTCTTTTATGCAGCCACAGTTGTTCAAATTGTTGAGTGCCCATGAGAGACTGACTCGCTCCCGTATCCAGCTCCATGTTGACAGATATCCCGTTGAGTAGGGCCCTCATCATTATAGGAGGCGTCCTATTGTAGGAGCAGCGGCCATTGATCGTGTTGACCCACTGTACATCGGTGTCCCGGGTACTGTCCCCACCGTCTTCTGGTCCGCTTTCCGACCCATCCGATTCGTATACCAGCCGAGCTGCCGTTCTTTTGCACATGCAGGCCAAATGCCCTGTATATTCACAATTTCTGCAAACAGCCTGCTGAAATCGACATCCCCTTGACGAGTGCCCACCCCCACACCTCCAGCACAGACTGCTTGTAAAGAATGAGCTGCGTCTGGCTGATCTCTCTTGAGCTTCTCTCAGTTTGTAGTTGATTGCTCGCAATGTGGGTTGATGAGGTGTGAACGGCCGTTCCTGTGGCCCTTGATAGCTTCTGGCACGACTGCCTGCTGTCGAGTGCCTGTTCTCCCGGTTTTGTCTGTGTGTGGGGGTAGCAACTTGTTTAATGCTGTGAGCTTCTTGTTCCGATATTTCGTTAGTTGTCGTACCTGCATTGTAAATCAAACTCGTTTCTTCTTCCCCTACCAAGAATGTCTGTGCAACCAGTGCTGCTGCCTCTAAGGTCAGGTTCTTGGTCTCTATGAGCTTTTGGAATATGCCTGCGTGGCCTATTCCTTCAATGAAAAAGTCTCTCAGCATTTCTCTCCTCAGTTCATCGGAGAACTCACATAAACTAGCCAACCTCTGAAGTTCTGCCACGAAGTCGGGTATGCTCTGGCCCACACAGCGTCTGTAGGTGTAGAACCTGTGTCTGGCCATGTGTCGGCTGCTCGCTGGCTTCAGGTGGTCTCTTACCAGTGTGCTCAATTCTTCAAACGACTTGCTTGCTGGTTTCTCAGGTGCCAGCAGATCATTCATTAAAGCGTATGTTTTCGAGCCACAGCTGGTCAAGAGATGGGCTTTTCTCTTGTCTGCTTTGCCGTCTCCTAACCAGTCTTTAGCTACAAAGTTTTGATGGAGCCTTTCTATAAAGTCCTCCCTTTTTGTCTCCAGCATTGTACTTTTCATCTGATCCGTTGTTCGCCATTCTGCGAATTCTGTAATCCCGTAACTCGTCGCCACTGTAAAGTCCTGTCCCCTCAGTACAGATTCACACGAGGCATGTAGTGAAGTCAAGGTCACTCTGGACCTGCACCTTTATTTCACCGCTCTGGAATGCTGCACTTGCCTGAGACCTGTCCTTATATACCTGTCTCTTGCAAGTGCACCCCTGGTGGTATGATATGCTGGTGGTTACAGGTCATATCTTATTACAGTCATGTATAGCATGTTAGATTATTATATATAACTGTATCCTAAGATACATGACAGTACTAAATGACGGAGCAGGCTCGAGGGGCCAAATGGCCTACTCCTGCTCCTATTTTATTATGTTCTTATGTTAGTCACAGTCTCCATGCCGATTTATTATTTAAATAATGCTATAAAAGTTTTGCTATTTTTGTCTTTTTTAAGTTCTGAAATAAAGGACAAAGTAAACAAATGGATGGAAATTCAAATGATTTCACACAAAGCCAAGAAATTGGCCTCCTTAGTGCCTCCCGTTATAGTCTCCGGGGAGCAATAACAGGGCACTAATGACTTACCGATTGGACGTGACAAGAAGATCGACTCCCGCTATATTCGGTGGGAGGTTTATGGCGGCGGTATGAGGTTGCACCCCGCTCTCCTTCGCCCGGAGATCGTGACGTCAGCGCCGTGCACATCATCACGGTGGTGCCCCGGACCCGAACTTGGGTTTTGTAACTGCAACATCACTGGACGAAAACACCATTGGGCTGATCGGGCAGATCACGGCTGCCAATGAGGAAAAGGTAAGTCTTCTTTTGCAGAGCCTCCAGCGATGGCCCTTCCCTTTAAAGGAGGAAAGGAGCATTCCAACACGGCAGCACTGCACAAGTACCACCCCACCTGATTGCCTCTTGCGCTCCAGGAAGGAAGTAGAGCGCTTGATTTAGCGCTTCACTTCCTTCCTGGAGCACAAACGCTGAATTTTTTTAAAGTTTGAAAACAAATGGAGTGCTCCCGAATTTCTCCTCCCAAGAGTGGAATACCAGGACCTGAAGCTCAGCAGCACCACCACCAGGTTGTAAAATGTCAATTAACAAAATACTTCTTGTATCTTGTATCTCCTTTTCGATTGAGTCTTGCTAACCACATGACTGATACCACAAAACCGAGCAGGAATCAATCAGATTTGAGAATCAAATTCCACAATAAAACACAGAAAGCAGATATTACACAAAATGTTTAAAGTAACTAAGTTGAAATCATTAATAGTTAACAATTTGTAACTGAAAACAGGCTGGAATTTGTGGTGGGTAATAACGGCGAACTAATAGCACTCCGACACTGGCTGCACCGTGGACCCCCTATCGCCCGGCAATCAGTGTAAACAGTGAAACTGAGGAAAATTGGGCTTTTCCGCAGTAAGATAATTGTTAAATAACCCATTAAATATTAGACCTTTTTGGATAAGATGTAACTGGGGTTTGCATTGATTGCTCGGTCAGCTTTGCTTGGCAGGCCACATAGTTCGCATGCCAGACACGAGGCTCCCTAAGCAATTGCTCTATGCGGAGCTCCTTCATGGAAAATGAGCCAAAGGTGGGCAGCGGAAACATTACAAGGACACCCTCAAAGTCTCCCTGGTAAAGTGTGACATCACCACTGACACCTGGGAGTCCCTGGCCGAAGACCGCCCTAGGTGGAGAAAGTGCATCCGGGAGGGTGTTGAGCTCTTTGAATCTCAACACCGCGAGCGTGAAGAGGTCAGGCGCAGGCAGCGGAAGAAGTCCCACCCACCCCCCTTCCCCTGACGAATGTCTGTCCCACCTGTGGCAGGGTCTGTGGTTCTCGCATCGGACTGTCCAGCCATCAAAGAATTCACTTTAGGAGTGGAAGCAAGTCTTCGTCGATTCCGAGAGACTGCCTATGATGATGATTGTCATGTATGTAACCTTCATGTAACAACACTGCATACTGTATACACCTAAGAAATTCACACCTTGACCACAGGTGAACTTGTGGGAGACACTCCTCACCTGGTCATCCAGGTATATAAAGGGAGGTCCCTTGCAGGGTCAGCACTTCTTGGTCCTGTGAATAAAGGTTCAGATCACAGAGTGAACTTGTCTTCAGAATGTGCCTCGTGTGAATTTATAGTAGTGTGTCAGGACACTACATGTGGCGACGAGAAACTGGAATCAATAACTCACGAGAATGGCCACCGGTAGCACAGAGGAATGGTACTGTGTTGGTGAGGACTGGGATGATTTCGTTGAGAGGCTCCAGCAGACCTTTGTCATGAAGGACTGGCTGGGAGATGCAGCGGCTGTCAAGCGAAGGGCGCATCTACTGACCAGCTGTGGACCTAAGATGTATGCGCTGATGAAAGACCTGCTCGCAGCCGAGAAGCCGGCGGAGAAAACCTTTGAAGAGCTCAGTAAACTGATCGGTGAGCACCTCAAACCGACGAGCAGTATACACATGGCCCGACACCGATTCTATACACACCGACGTCGGGAAGGACAGACCATACCGGACTTCGTTGCGGACCTCCGGCGCTTGGCCAGCCTCTAAGTTCACAGATGCCTGCAGGAGGGAGATGTTAGGGGATTTCTTCATTGAGGGCATTGGTCATGAGGGGATTTTCAGAAAGCTAATTGAGACCAAGGACTTGACCTTGGAAGCGGCGACGTTGATGGCTCAGACCTTCATAGCGGGGGAGGAGGATACCAAGATAATATACACGCGCAACTCTGCTTCCAACATGACGATGGATCAGGGAGTTAACATTGTAAACGCGACTCAGAACCCCGCAGGCAGGCAAGGGCAATTTGACACCACCTAGGCAGCAACAGACTCTAGAGTGGGTCCTCAACAGAGACAATGGTAGGTTGAACGGACATTTACACCATCACAGTGGACAATGCGTCCCGGGACGGGGCCATTGACACCCACTAACAGAGTGCTCAAGAGAAATCAAAGAGACAATCAGAGAGGAATGCCTGGTAACAGCTCTTTTGTTCACAACAATCTCAGCTCATGCTGGAGGTGCGGGGGCAGACATGCTGCAAAAACCTGTAGGTTTCAACAATTTATCTGTAGAAATTGTAACTTCAGTGGACATTTAGCCAGAAAGTGCAGAAAGGGATATCATGCTTGACAAATCTTCTGGAATTTTTTGAGGATGTTTCCAGTAGAGTGGACAAGGGAGAACCAATTGATGTGGTGTATTTGGACTTTCAGAAGGCTTTCGACAATGTTCCACACAAGAGATTAATGTGCAAAGTTAAAGCACATGGGATTGGGGATAGTGTGCTGACGTGGATTGAGAACTGGTTGGCAGACAGGAAGCAAAGAGTAGGAGTAAATGGGAACTTTTCAGAATGGCATGCAGTGACTAGTGGGGTACCGCAAGGTTCTGTGCTGGGGCCCCAGCTGTTTACATTGTACATTAATGATTTAGACGAGGGGATTAAATGTAGTATTTCCAAATTTGCCAATGACACTAAGTTGGGTGACAGTGTGACTGCGAGGAGGATGCTATGAGGCTGCAGAGTGACTTGGATAGGTTAGGTGAGTGGGCAAATGCATGGCAGATGAAGTATAATGTGGATAAATATAAGGTTATCCACGTTGGTGGTAAAAACAGAGAGACAGACTATTATCTGAATGGTAATAGTTTGGGAAAAGGGGAGGTACAACGAGACCTGGGTGTCATGGTACATCAGTCATTGAAGGGTTGGCATGCAGGTACAGCAGGCGGTGCAGAAAGCAAATGGCATGTTGGCCTTCATAGCAAGGGGATTTGAGTACAGGGGCAAGGAGGTGTTACTACAGTTGTACAGGACCTTGGTGAGGCCACACCTGGTGTATTGTGTACAGTTTTGGTCTTCTAACTTGAGGAAGGACATTCTTTCTATTGAGGGAGTGCAGCGAAGGTTCACCAGACTGATTGCCAGGATGGCGGGACTGACATATCAAGAAAGACTGGATCAACTGGGCTTGTATTCACTGGAGTTCAGAAGAATGAGAGGGGATCTCATAGAAATGTTTAAAATTCTGACGGGTTGAGACAGGTTAGATGCAGGAAGAATGTTCCCAATGTTGGGGAAATCCAGAGCCAGGGGTCACAGTCTAAGGATAAGGGGTAAGCCATTTAGGACCGAGATGAGGAGAAACTTCTTCACCCAGAGAGTGGTGAACCTGTGGAATTCTCTACCACAGAAAGTTGTTGAGGCCAATTCACTAAATATATTCAAAAAGGAGTTAGATGTAGTCCTTACTACTCGGGGGATCAAAGGGTATGGCGAGAAAGCAGGAATGGGGTACTGAAGTTGCATGTTCAGCCATGAACTCATTGAATGGTGGTGCAGGCTCGAAGGGCCGAATGGCCTACTCCTGCACCTATTTTCTATGTTTCTATGAAGCCCACAGCAAGGCTAATTTACGAGGCAGATGAACCACAAGAGGGGTCTGCAAGGCAGGTTGATGCTTGGGACAAAGCAATGGACGCTGAAGTTCAGCGGGTTCATGTGGCAAACATCCACAGCTCATATACAAAAACGCCACCTATGATGAAAGTCCTATAAAACGGCATTCCGGTACACATGGAGCTCGACACAGGAGCCAGCCAGTCACTGATGAGTGTCCAACAATTCGAGAAACTATGGCCATTCAGAGCCAGTCGACCCAAACTAGAACACATTGACACGCAATTACGGACGTACACCAAAGAGATCATCCCAGTGCTAGGCAGTGCAATGTTGGTGGTCACACATAATGGATCAGAGAACCGGCTGCCACTCTGGATTGTCCCGGGAAATGGTCCCACGCTTTTGGGGAGGAGCTGGCTAGCCGAGATGAACTGGAAATGGGGGGGATGTGCATGACATTTCAACTGTGGAGCGAAGTTCATGCTCACAGGTCCTACAGAAATTTGAGTCACTATTTCAACCTGGTGTCGGGACTTTCAAAGGTACCAAAATAGTGATACGCATCACCCCAGACGCCAGACCAGTGCACCACAAAGCCAGAGCTGTGCCATATGTGATGCGGGAGAAAACTGAGAGTGAGTTGGACAGGTTGCTAAGAGAGGGCATAATTTCACCCATTGAATTCAGCGACTAGACAAGCCCCATCGTCCCTGTCCTAAAAATGGATGGCTCGATCAGGATCTGTGGCGACTGCAAGGCCACTATCAACCGAGTGTCACTACAAGACCAATACCTGCTTCCAAGAGTGGAGGATCTTTTTGCCATGCTGGCAGGTGGCAAACTGTTCACCAAGTTGGACCTCACTTCAGCCTACATGACCCAGGAACTGGCCGAAGAATCCGAGCTACTGACCACCATCACCACGCACAAGGGGCTGTTTGCCTATAACAGGTGTCCGTTTGGCATTTGATCAGCGGCCGCTATCTTTCAAAGGAACATGGAAAGCCTGCTCAAATCCATCCCCTGAACAATCGTATTTCAGGACGACATCCTTATCACGGGTCGAGACACCGAGGAACACCTCCACAACCCGGAGGGAGTGCTACGCCGACTGGACCGGGTAGACCTGCAACTAAAGAAGTCCAAGTGTGTGTTTTTGGCCCCAGAGGTCGAGTTTTTGGGCAGGACGGTTGCCGCAGACGGGATCCGGCCGACCGAATCCAAAACGGAGGCGATTCGTCGTGCGCCCAGGCCCGGCAACACGTTGGAGTTGCGTTCATTTCTGGGACTCTTGAACTATTTCGGGAACTTTCTGCCGAACTTAAGCACATTGTTGGAGCCGCTACACGTGCTCCTGCGTAAGGGTTGCGATTGGTTTTTGGGGGACTGTCAGTAACGGGCTTTCAATCGGGCGCGGAACCTGCTTTGTTCTAATAAGCTGTTGACCCTGTACAACCCCTGTAAGAAATTGGTTTTGACATGTGATGCATCATCCTATGGGGTTGGGTGCGTGTTGCAGCAGAGTAATGATGAGGGCCAACTCCAACCTGTGCCTTATGCCTCCAGGTCGTTCTCCCAAACAGAAAGGGGATATGGGATGGTTGAAAAGGAAGCACTCGCATGTGTCTACGGGGTGAAAAAGATGCACCAGTACCTTTTTGGCAGAAGGTTCGAGTTAGAAACGGACCACAAGCCATTAACATCCCTGTTGTCAGACAGCAAAGCTGTCAATGCCAATGCGTCAGCTCACATACAGCGATGGGCTCTCACACTGGCTGCGTATGACTACACCATACGGCACTGGCCAGGCACCGAAAATTGCGCTGACGCGCTCAGCAGGATTCCACTGGCCACCACTGAGGGGGCAGCGGAGTAAAGTGCTGAGATGGTCATGGCTGTTGATGTCTTTGACAGCGCAGGCTCCCCCATCACAGCCCGCCAGATCAAAATCTACACCAACAGATATCCCTCCTATCCTTGATTAAGAAATGTGTCCTGACTGGGGATTGGGCACCCGCACACGGAGCATGCGCCAAGGAAGTCAGACCGTTTCACAGACGGATGGATGAGCTCGCCATCCAAGCCGACTGCCTACTATGGGGCAGCCGGGTAGTCATGCCCCAGAAGGGAAGGGAAGCATTCATCAGGGAACGCCACAAGACGTTAGGGGGGGGGGTGATGTCATGTATGTAACCTTCATGTAACAACGCTGCATACTGTATACACCTAAGAAATGCACACCTTGACCACAGGGGGTGAACTTGTGGGAGACACTCCTCACCTGGTCATCCAGGTATATAAAGGGTGGTCCCACGTAGGGTCATCACCTCTTGTGAATAAAGGTTTGGGTCTCAGAGTGACCTTGTCTGCAGAATGTGCCTCATGTGAATTTATAGTAGTGCGTAAGGACACTACAATGATGATTGCTAAACAAACATTATGTATTTTAATTTTGTGGAGTGTCAATTTTTTCCATTATAATAAAAATTACAATTTTTAAGAAACTTAAAAAATATATATATTTATTTTAAAGTTTGTTCATGATTATTTCAGGTTCTACCTTTTCCCCATGTGAGAGTCTCAATCTTTGTTTTGCTCTCGGTAACATCTTTAAAATGTTCGGATTAAAGCAGCTTCTCATTTTCTGGTTCCCTGTTTGTGAGAATTCTGCAAAGTGATTGGTTGCTTAGACAGCTCGTTGATGTCACAGCAGCAGCACACTAGGGAATTCCGACTACAGAGCGCTGAAATCATTTGAACGTCGAAAAAGACAAACTTCTCGGCACAGAGATCGCCTTTGTTTCGCCACTGACTGCAAATTCTGGGCCAACAAGTTTAAGTAACTGCAAACATGTAAAATGTCAAGTTTGGCAAGTCTGGGACTTCTTTATGAAAACCCCAGTTAAGGTATCAGCTGCTAAGACTCCGTTTTTTAAGTCAACTGGTTTGCTTTTTAAAAAATAGTTAAATGCCAAAGAGTAAATTATTTTACATCAATATAAATGACTGCATAGTACATCCTCAAAATCTCATCCGCAGTACTTTGATCTATCTAGAGCAAAACTTTTCATCCCAATTTTAACTTGGGGCGTGAGTGTGGCTTGTGGGTGCCAGACCGGACAAGAAGCCCACCATTACGGTGCCGATGTGAGGCTCAGGCCATTTTCCTCCCGAGCCCCATCATCATGTTGGAGGAACTATTCCTGCCTGAACCTGGTGGGAATCATTACCAGGCCAGCGGGAAGGAGTAGAATTTCGCATAAAAGTATGCTCCCAAAGGAACCCGAGGGAACGGTCCCCAGTAGTAAGCTGAGTGGTCAGAGGGGATCACAATCGGGAGAAAAGCTTTGGGCAGGGGAGGCTTCCAGCCTCATTACAATATTTGAATTGAGGTACCGCCCTCTGGGAGCGAGTTGGCGGCCTGCCCCCCTTCCGTTAAACCTGGATGTGGGCGGGTTGGAGGTGGGATCAGGTCGAGATTCACATTTTTAACAGTTTACCTGCCCCCACACTCCAAACTCACCCATTTTTGATGGGAAAATTCCAGCCTTTGTGGATGTCAAAAACTACCATCCACAGATTTTTAATCATTGCAAACCATCACCAGAAGTAAGTGGATTCTTTGACATAATTGAAGCTAATTTTAACACTGTTTACATACTGAGGTCCGGATCATCTGAATCCCAGATATAATCAACGGCTTTGATATCCTCCTCGTTCTCAATGTAGTCTGTGTATCGTTCAGATGACATACTGTATCGCCGAATTCGTACACTATCTGGCAAAAGCATGATAGGAGGATTCCCTGAAATTGAACAGGAGAAATTATTAAGCGTTCTGTCATAACATCATCACTGTGACCCTTTCAACAGCATCTTGTCTGCAGATGTGGGTGTGCAGGGTGCCGGTGTTAGGGCAAGAAGCACCCCTTAGGAAAGCTGACCTGTCTGCCATCCTTCCATACATCTTTCTCTTCTTTCAAACACATTCAGCCTGATTGGTGCCAGTAAAGGGAGCTGAGGGAAAATAAATCATTAAGAACATCTGGCACAAATCTAAGTGCCAGCAGGATAAAACAAATCAAGATGAAACAAAACAAAATACAATCTTTGAAATCTGTATTTGAAGGTCAACTCCTGACATCTCTGGACATCAGGGGGCCGAAATTAACCCTGTCTGAAACGGGGCACTCCCACCCTATTTCGTGTGTATTTACCACCGCGGTCGGTGAGGTCACCTCGAGTGAAATTCTGCTCTTTGGTTTTTTTCCACTCGAATTGGGAAGTCACTCTTAATGGGGGCGGATACACGGTGGTGGCAACGTCTGAGGGGGGTATGTTGGGGGTGATGCAGAGTGGCCGCCATGATGATGTCATCATGGCGCTGTGTCACCATGGCTCTCCCCTTCACTTAAAAGGGAGAGACTTTGCGATTTTAAAACTTCGGCCAACTGGGCCACTAGGGAGGGTTTCCTCGGGGGCATAATTGTTGGGCTGACTTCGCAGTTGGCCGACAAAAACAAACATGGCGGCAGCTGGTCCTCCCCTTTAAGGGGAGCAGCACCGCCATTGCAGAAGGTCTCAGCCTCACTGGACCGCCAGAGAAAAGCTGTTTTGGCATCATCGGGAGGGCTGAAGATTTTCATGATGGAATTTCGCCGTCGGGGGAGTAGATCAGCAGTGTGCACTGTGATGACGCACTTAAGATGGATCGGCAGCAGCGGAGTGGTAGGGGGGTGGGGAACGGGTCACTGCCAGTGTGGTGTATGAAGCACACAAATCACTGACTCCACACGGTCTGGTGTAAGTCTAACTGCTGTGACCTTCGTCCTTTATTGTTCAGCTCCAGAGTCCCTCCCAGGTGTAGTGGTCATCCTTATATAGCCCTTGTTACAGGTACTACCGGGGTTTCTCACCGCAGCGCCCTCTGTGGTGTGGCATAGTACTTACAATACATTTAAGGTACTGGGACGATACACACATCATTACATAACATCACCTTCCCCCCCTCCACCTGGACGCAGGACAACGATACACACATCATTACATAACATCACACTTGTCCAACGGAAGGCAGGTGGGCATAGACGGTGCGTTAGTATGGTACATATTATCTGGTACATTAACTGGTTATTGACTGGTAGCGGAACCTTGATTTCCTTGTTAGCCATCATCATTGTGCTTCATCCATTATTTTACACAAATACAGTGGCCATTCAGCATAAAAAAAGTAATTCTTATTATAAATTCACTATCTCACATTAACATAGCTCATTTTAGACTCGCTCTGCCAAACAGAAGTCCTTTGTGGGGACCACCTCTTTGTAAGGCCCTTTTAAGACTCCCGGATGCATTTCCTCTTTAAGGCGCCATCTTTGATGCAGGAGGATTCCACGAGGCTTCTCTTTGGGCGCCGCCATCTTTGATGCTCTGCAGCTCCAACACAAGGCCGCCGCCATCTTCTTCTCCGCCGCTCCGAATGCCCTCCGCCGCCGCAGCCTCTGCTCCCCTCCTCTGCCACCTGACTTACCGCCTCTCCTGCGGCCGTCGTGGCCTCTCCAACGGCCGCACTTGCCGCCTCCCCCACGGCTGCCATGGCCGCCCGACGCTACCAGCTCCTCGGCGGGGCCCGCCCAACGGCCTCTTCCTCTGCGGGGCTCTTCCGAACCGCCAGCCCCTGGATCCCTCAGCACCCCGCCCGCAACGCCTTGCCGGCTCACCCCCCCCCCCCACTAGGCCCCTCTGTGCAGGGCTGCTTGCCTGTGGGGGCTGAGGCTGCAGGGTCTCTGTGAGGTCCGGGCCTGGGGCTTGCCTGTGGGGGCTGAGGCTGCAGGATCTCTGTGTGAGATCTGGGCCTGGGGCTTGCCTGTGGGGATTAAGGCTGCAGGGTCTCTGTGTGAGGTCCAGGGCTGGGACTTGCCTGTGGGTGGATTGAGGCTGCAGGGTCTCTGTGTGAGATCTGGGCCTGGGACTTGCCTGTGGGGATTAAGGCTGCAGGGTCTCTCTGGGGACCCGGGGCATGGCAGCACCCCGGGGAGCAGCAGCCTGTGGAGGAATGAAGTCTTCCCAGCTCCCACGGACCTTCCCCATCCACCTCCGGCCGAGGAGCGTCGGCCCATCGCCTGCAACGACCCACAAAGGTAAAGCGTGCGTCTCGTCCGCGTGTGATACCTGCACCATCGCTCTGCCAAGAACAGGTATCAGTTCCTTGGTGTAGGTACGCAGCTTCACCGTGACCGGGACCAGCTTGGGTCGTGCAGCTGGGTTAATCCACAGTTTATCAAAAGTTCTCCGACTCATCAACGACGGACCCGAGCCCGTGTCCACTTCCATACTCGCTGGGACTCCGTTGATTCTTACTTCCCTTATCACTGGGGGCGAATCGTCGGTACACGTATACAGTCCAAGCACCTCATCTTCTTCTACCTGCTCCTCGCTGAACAGTGGATCATCCCCCATCTCCTCAGCCACATGCTGAGTCTGATTTTTTTTACACATACGCTGAAGGTGGCCTTTAACGTGGCAGGTATTGCACTTGTACTCCGCAAACCTGCACCGGTGAGCTCCATGGCTTCCTCCACAACACCAGCATGGTGCTGCTTGATTGGCCCCCCTCAGCGGACTCTGAGCTCCAGGATCCCGAGGTCCGTGCTCTCTGCCCCGGGCAGAGCCACGTTCTGTAGTTTTGTCCGTGGTGGGCGCTATCCTGTGGACAGTGCCTGCCGGGTTCGAGACTGTGTGGATCATTTGCTTGGTGCTGCAAGTCGAGGTCATATGTGCCCGGCTGATGGCGATGGCCTTTGTCAGAGTGATTGTGGGTTCTGTGGCCAGCAGCTTGTGAAGGAGGCCCTCGTGGCCAATCCCCATAACGAAAACGTCCCGCAAAGCCTCGTCAAGGTGTGCCCCAAAATCACACGGCGCCGCGAGTCTCCTGAGGTCTGCAGCATATTTGGTGACATCCTGGCCCTCAGGTCTGCAGTGATGGTAAAATTTGTATCTGGCCGTGAGGATGCTCTCCTTCGGTTTCAGCTGGTCACGAATGAGTTCAGTCAGCTCCTCGTATGACTTGTCCCTGGCGCTCCCGGGTGCCAGCAAATCCCTGACGAGACAGTAAACCTCATCTCCACAACTGGAGAGCAATATCGCCTTACGCTTCTCTCTCATTGCGTATGTGTCCTCCGTCAGGTCATTTGCTGTGAAGTAGTACTCGAGCCTTTCCGTAAAGGCCTCCCAATCATTGCCCACGGAAAAATCCTTTAGCGAGCCCAGAGTAGCCATGGTTGCGTGGAGTTCGTCCGCTTCCTCATTGCCAATGTGGTGTATGTAGCACACAAATCACTGACTCCACACGGTCTGGTGTAAGTCTAACTGCTATGACCTTTGTCCTTTATTGTTCAGCTCCAGAGTCCCTCCCAGTTGTCGTGGTCATCCTTATATAGCCCTTGTTACAGGTACTACCGGGGTTTCCCACCGCAGCGCCCTCTGTGGTGTGGCATAGTACTTACAATACATTTAAGGTACTGGGACGATACACACATCATTACATAACATCCGGGATAACACAGGAGCGGAATTTTGATCATGGCGGCAATTACACAAAAAGTCGGCGGCCATTGAACTCCGCAGCGTGGCCGCCGTTTCCGGTGTTAAGAAGCCTTAAAGAAAGGGGCACTTATGGCCCCCAGGTTTCCTGTTTGGAGTTCAGCACAGTTGTCAGCCGGAAAGTGGAGTCGGGCTTTTCACACCACATTTTAAGCACTGAAATTAAGCTCCTGCCTGCTTTGGATGAGAACTATCAATGACCACTGCAGAGCCAAACGCAAATCTGAGTGAGGCAGAAACAAGACACAGCCGAATTTTACAGCCCATTATAATTGTGCCCACTTTCAGGCACAGAAGGGATGCAAAGGATACCAAAATAGCCACCTTATCTCTCACAGTCATTCATTCCTCCTACAATCCTCAAGCTCCTGCAACCCTAATCATTATTTCTTACTTTATCTTGTCATCTCTTTTCAACCTTGGTGTTGTTCTGCATTATGATCCTGGCTATTCTTCTTGGTTTCTCAGGGTTTAAAAAAAAATCTATTGTGTTATTGTTTTGATTAATAAGAAAGTTAAGACCTACGTGGTGAATTACTGATGATTCTGAATTCTATAACCTTTTTTCTACTTCGGAGTTAGTCTTTAACTGGATGTTTATTCACAGTCACATTATATGGCAAATACCCTGTGATCAGGAATCTCCTTAACCAATGAGATTTAAGGATTGTGAAATAAACAGCAGAAAGAATGAGAAGGAAGGCGAATTAAAACCCTGAATTCTTGGTCGGCGGCGTAGTTAAGGACTATGCTGCTGAAATCCGAATAAAACCCGCACTTACCTCATGCGAACCCTCCTTAGAAAAGTTGCTTATGACAGATACCAAGGGCTAAATACTGCAGAATTTCTCGAGGAGTATAGAAAGTCCAGGGGTGAAATTAAAAGGGATATTAGGAAAGCAAAGAGAGAGCATGAAATATATGAAAAATCAAGAAAAATCCAAAGATGTTTTATAAATATATTAAGAGCAAGAGGATAACCAAAGAAAGGGTAGGCCTATTAGAGACCATGAGGGTAATCTGTGTGTGGAGGCAGAAGATGTGGGTATGGTTCTTAATGAATATTTTGTATCTGTTTTCACAAAAGAGAGGGGCGATGCAGACACTGCTATTGAGGAGGAGTGTGAAATATTAGATAAAATAAACAGTGAGAGAGGAGGTATTAAGGGGTTCAGCAGCTTTGAAAGTGGATAAATCCCCAGGCCCAGATGAAAAGTATCCCAGGGCTGTTAAGCGAAGCAAAAGACAAACAGCAGAGGCTTTGACGATCATTTTCCAATCCTGTCTGGCTTCAGGTGTGGTGCCAGAGGACTGGAGGACTGCTAATGTGGTACCTTTGTTTAAGAAGAAAGGGCTATACCGAGTAATTACAGGCCAGTCAGCCTAACCTCAGTAGTGGGAAAATTATTGGACAAAATCCTGGAGACAGGATAAATCTACATTTAGAAAGACACAGATTAATCAAGGGCAGTCAGCATGGATTTGTTAAGGGAAGGTCGTGTTTGATTGAATTTTTTGAGGAGGTAACCAGGAGGGTCGATGAGGGCAGTGCAAATGATGTAGTGTATATGGATTTTAGCAAAGCTTTTGATAAAGTCCCACATGGCAGACTGGTCATGAAAGTTAAAGCTCCTGGGATCCAGGGCAAAGCGGAAAATTGGCTGCAAAATTGGCTCAGAGGCAGGAAGCAATGGGTAATGGTTGATGGGTGTTTTTGTGACTGGAAGGATGTTTCCAATGGAGTTCCGCAGTGCACAGTACCATGTCCCTTGCTTTTTGTGGTATACATCAATGATCGTGACTTGAATATAGGGGGTATGATTAAGAAATTTGCAGATGATATAAAAATAGATTGTGTGGTTGATAATGAAGAAGAAAGCTGCAGACTACAGGAAGATATCAATCAACTGGTCAGGTGGGCAGAACAATGGCAAATGGAATTTAATCTGGAGAAGTGTGAGGTAATGCATTTAAGGAGGGCTAACAAGGAAAGGGAATACCACATTAAATGGTAGGACACTGAGAAGTGTAGAGGAACAAAGGGACCTGAAGGTAGCAGGCCAGGTAGATAAGGTGGTTAAGAAAGCATACGGAATGCTTGCCTTTATTAGCCGAGGCATAGAATATATAAAACACTGGTTAGGCCACAGCTGGAGTACTGCGTGCAATTCTGGTCATCGCATTATAGGAAGGACTTGATTGCACTAGAGAGGATACAGAGGAGATTTATGAGGATGTTGCCAGGAGTGGAGAATCTTAGCTATGAGGACAGATTGGATAGGCTGAGTTTGTTTTCCTTGGAACAAAGAAGGCTGAGGGGAGACTTCATTGAGGTGTATAAAAGTATGAGGGGCATAGATATAGTGGATAGAAAGGGCCTACTTCCCTTAGCAGAGGGGTCAACAACCAGGGCGCATACATTTGAAGTAATTGGTCGAAGGTTTAGAGGGGATTTGAGGGGAAATTTCTTCACACAGAGGGTTGTGGGGGTCTGGAACTCAGTGCCTGAAAGGGTGGTAGAGGCAGAAATCCTCACCACATTTAAAAAGTACTTGGATGTGCACTTGAAGTGCCGTAACCTGCAAGGTTATGGACCTAGAGCTGGAAGTGGAATTAGGCTGGATAGTCTCTTGTTGGCCGACACGGACACGATGGGCCGAAACTGCTATGATTTTATGAACTCCCATGCTCTTAATTGAAATATTGCCATGGGATCTTTTGCGTCCACTTAATAAAGCAGACAGGGCATTGGTTTAACGTCTCATCCGAAAGACCGCACCTCTGACAGTGCAGCACTCCCTCAGTACTGCCCTGGAGTGTCAGTCTAGATTTCTGTGCTCAAGTCTCCGGAGTGGAACTTGAACCCACAACCTTCTGACCCAGAGGTGAGAATGCTACAAACTGAACCACAGCTGACACTATCTGAATAGAAGTTGGGAAATAATTAAACTAAAGCAAAGACGGTGACATAAAAGATCACGTTTTTAAACTTGACAAATTAAAATCTCTTTCAAAGTTTGTACCGCTCAGACATAAACCTGTAGCATAAACCTAGCTCAATATTCATTCTCATAGACGGTCCCTCGTAAATACAATTTCATATCCCCCGCTCCCCTATTGCCGTGTAACAGGCTCCTGCGCCTGTTTGTACCAGATGAAAATATTTTTAGGGTAATTAATTCACAGTAGGTGGGGAATTAGCTCAACTTTGCATCAGCACGTTCATCTTTATGAGGAGGTGAAACATGCAGTGAAGCCTATGTGCAGTCGGAACTTGACAGATTGCAAGTTCGGGATTTAGCGCATGCACTTGAATTTAGCCCCAATGTCAAATCAGGTACAGAAAGAAAAATAAAGAGGGGGAAAAAAAGATCGTATTGAGAGAGAGAAAAATAAGTCAAAAAAGAAAAGTAAGAATTTTGTTTTAAAGCTTAGCCTTTTTAAAATCTCCTAAAACAATTCCCAATCTGAAGGAATGAGACTCCACACATATAATAGTTACATTTTGGTGCCAGGGAGGTTGATTAGCAGTCATTAAGACTTATCACATTGTTAAACAGGTACTTAAGCTTGTTAGCCTAAATATCTGCGGCGAGTTTAGTACGTATCTACTGCATAAATACAGCAACTTCATGTCATTCAATATGTGTCAATAGTGGGGCAGATCTGATTAATGTTGCAATTGTTCTTTAATTGATCTGGTAGTAAGCAAGAATATAAAATGAATACTTAAAGAATGCAGTTACCAGTTGCAGCACACTGAGTGCTGTGCTCCTCCACAACAGATCGAAATCCCTCAGCACAGAAACACTCATAGCTTCCTTTGCTATTTTTGCAAATGTGAGGACAGGTGCCGAAGATCTCACATTCATTGACATCTGAATAATAACAAAATGTAGTGAGAACATGTTTAAATGCAGAGATTAAATTTGACGCAACCTGTGTGATCAAACACTGAAAGGATAAGGTATACAATTTATCCTCCTTCTCATGCCTCATTTTAAAAACTGACTCAAGTCTTCTCTCAATCAACTCTTCTCTAGTGACAACAACTTTAGTTCTGTAAGACTGTCTTAAAAATCTAGAGTGTTATTTTAAAATCATTCTGATCACTATTTGACACTGAACTGAGCTTCCAACCTCATATCCTCTCCATCATAAAGACCACCTAACAACAGCTCATCCAAATCTCTGCTGCCCATATCCTATCACACATCAAGTGCCATTCACTCATAACCCCTGTGCTACAGTGGCTACTGGTCCAACAGCATCTCAAATTTAGCATTCTAATCCTTGTTTAAATCCTTTCATGACCTCAGCCCTCCCTATTTATGTAACCTTCTCCAGCTCTACAACCCGTCGAGAATTCTGCGTTCCTTCAATTCTGGCACAGTGTGCATCCCCCACTCTCTTTGCCCAAGCATTGAGGACTATGCCTTCTGGCATCTCGTCCCTACACTCTGGAATTCCCACCTTAAACCTCTCTGGCTATCCGTCTCCCTCTACTCCTATAAGACCTCAATTAAAATCAATCGCTTTGACCCAAGCTTTTATTCACCCCTCCGAATATCTAATTCTCTGGCCCAGGTCAACTTTTATACTGATTCCCCTTCTGTGAACAATTTTGGGATTTTTTCTACATTAAAGGTGTTATATATGTACACGTTGCTGTTATTGTTGCCTGTGAAGTTGGGATAGGCAGGACTCCATATGTGTACTCAAATATACCCTGAATTATGTTTTCTGGCCTCTCGCTGCTGGCATGATTTTCAATGATTCAATACCTCAAGAAAATCAAAATATGAACAGAGGAACAGCTTGTTTTAACTTTCAAAGCTCAACCATTTTGGCAGGTCTTTGCACCATCCAGTGCCTATCTTCCAGGTTTGAGACCATCTATCTCTTCCAGGTAACTCCTGAAATTTATCAATAAGCTGGTAAAATATATAACACTTAGATTAGGGATTTACCATCACAGGCATTTACATCGTCCTCCCTTGCTTTGTACCCAGGCCTACAAAAGCAGATGAAACCTCCATTCTTCAGATCTGTACAATTGTGCTCACAGAGGTTTTCTGCACAAGATCGTTCTGTATCATGGTCTGAGGAAAGAGCAGGATACTTTTATTTAATAATCGTAAAATGCATTTATCTCTCATTATAACTTACTTCCACACATCAGCCTGTGACAAAATATGTATTAGCTTTGTTAGAAAGAACAAGCAAGAAGATTTGGTTTAAATCTAATTCTGGATCCCCCCCCCCCCCCCCCCGCAGTGGCCTGACTAAGATGAATAAGCCTCACCTGTTGCAAACTGAGCACAATAGGGCGGTTTCATTTTACCCAACTAGTGCTAATCACGATTAGTATTAAATAGGAGTTAGTGTACAGATAACTCTACAGGGTCCTATAGTATATCACAGAACTGTCATTGTAACTCAGACAACTGTTATACTACAGCTACTACTCCTAGACTCAAATTATATTGTAGCTGCTGCTTGCTGGATCGTAGCACTGAGCTCAGCCAGGGAAGAGCTTGTGTCTGCATGCTCATATGCACATGCTATCCAGCTATTTTTTTATGTTTTAAGAACACAGTTGAGGGCACTCACACTAGCTTCCAACCCACCACAAAGTGTGAAGTTACTCATGTGGCTTTGCACTCATCATCATCATAGGCAGTCCCTCGAATTGAGGATGACTTGCTTCCACGTCAAAAAGTTCACAGGTGTTTCAATGAAGGACCTAAAATTCAAGGTCCTGAATTAAATCTTGAAGGGTGGAAGATGCCTGTGAGCAGATTTTTTTTAACGTGTGGTGACCGTTGCACACCAGCCACCACACGGGCTTGACAGAGCGAGGTCTTGATCCAGTAGCAAGGATTAACCAAGACTGGAGACCCGCTCTGCTGCATGGACCCAGTGCGCACACATATCGCAATGTGGGCTGGCCCTTGCTACCCCTGGGCCCTCGCCTCTTTTGGGCCCCAAACTCATGCCTCTCCTGAGCCCCGATCACGTCCCTCTACAATCTCCCGCTGCTCCTTCGCCGCTCCTGCTGTATCTGCCCACGCTCCAATCACCGACCTGGGTCTTTGCGATGTTCCTTTTCACTGCTGTTGCTCTCCTGCTCCAGCACGTGCTGCTCCCTGGAGTGGTATGATGCCATGCCCCAGCCTGCTCTGATGGTGCTCGCAGGCCAGGGGCCGCTCAGCCTCTGGGCTAGGCCGCCATGCTGCTCCTTCCGCTGCCCGGCCTGCTCCGATGGTGCTTGCAGGCTGGGGGCTGCCCAGCCCACTGGGCTAGGCTGCCACGTCGCTCCCTCCGCTCCCCGGCCTGCCCCACCAGTGGTTACCATCGGAGCACTGGGTGTAGCAGAGCTCATTAGTCTGGTTTCACTTCTCAAGGCAAAATACACCAGGAAATCAGATAACCAATCTCACTCATAAGTTATACTCCTCATTTTAATTGATGCAAAGGTGAAATTGCTTTGACTCAACATGAAGGTGGTAGTAGAACAACCGATAGTACTTCTTAAACATTAATCATACATTTTACCACCTCTTAATAATATCTAAATTTGACTGGCCAAGGACCTATTGTGTGAAAGTCCAGCTAATCATCTAAGGATTGGGTAAAATACGAAGCTGCAGTCACTGTGAATCAACTTCACTGGTGTTAACAGTTAATTTTTTTGAATCTAATGTTTCCCCATCCCAGGAATTTAAGGCCCACAATTGTTTTTAAAAAGATGACATTCTTGTAAGTCGTACATTATCACCACTGAGAGTTGTAATATATTTGCTTCATGGATTCTTTGCTTAAGAATTCATAGCAACACATTGCTATTAAGAACTTGTTGGTTTATTAACAAAGGTTTAACAATCATACTACACATTGCCAGTTCATCCACTAGGCACAAAACTACCTCATCGTGGATGACCTGGACCCACTGACTGGGGTGTTATTGAGTCTTGTGAACATCACGTGACTGGCTAAGCCACTCACACTGCAACAGCTCTACAACTATTTTAGTTGAAACATAAATCAAGTGCCCCTTGATTAAAGGGGGCACTAAAACCAACAGATTAACAAATTAAACTTTAAACATTAAATAGATCAAATTAAAATGTGGTTTCCGGAGGTGATGATGCACTCCAGTCCCTCCGGCGCTCACCTCTCGTGGAAGGCCGCGAATGTACCGGTGGACACTGCCTGCTCCATCTCCAGGGACACCCTGGCTTGGATGTAACCACGGAAGAGAGGCAGGCAGATGGACTGAATGATCCCCTCGACCGCCCGGTGCCTGGACCGGCTGATGGCCCCCTTGGCCGTGCCCAGCAGTCCTACGAGGAGGCCTTCTGACCTGCCCGTTCCCCTCCGCACAGGGTGCCCAAAGATCAGGAGTGTGGGACTGAAGTGCAACCAGAATGTGAGAAGCAGCCCCTTCAAATAATGGGAGAGAATCTACAACCTCGCACACCAAGTAAAAACATGGAACACGGATTCTTCCAGACCGCAGAAATTGCAGGCGACCTGGGAGCCCGTGAACCGACTTAAAAACTTATTAGAAACATAGAAACATAGAGTTCATGGCTGAACATGCAACTTCAGTACCCCATTCCTGCTTTCTCACCATACCCCTTGATTCCCCTAGTAGTAAGGACTTCATCTAACTCCTTTTTGAATATAATATTGCATGGGACTGCTCCATGCACCACCCTCCAGGCCAAGATCCCAATAGGGGGAGGACTCTATTGGGGACCCCCGCCTCCTCTGGACAGCACGATGGTGCGCCATGGCGTGTCCGGACGGCAGACAAGGATGGCAAGGCGGAGTGTGCACAAGATCAGCCCGTACAGGAAACCCCTCCGCGCAGAACTGAAAGGCATGGAGGGGATTTCCCCGAGGAGGCTCACGTTGTGAGGAGTCGGCTCCCGAGGGAGGTTTCGGGGCTTGGCACCGATGAGGAATTCACAACAGCTCTACAACTCTTTTCGTTGTGAACAAAAATAAACATTAAATCAAGGGCCCCCAGATTAAAAAAGGGGGACAAGACTCCAAACACTTTTCAAGTGCCCTTTTTCTGTTTTATTAAACTTTTTTTTTTTAAGGCCCTAAAAACACAAATTATACTAGTGCCCCCTGGCTAAAATGGGGGGGGGAGGGGGCGGCGGCACTATAAACTAGCACAATAAACGAATTAAACTTTAAACAAAGGTAATCAAATTAAAATTTGGTTGCGGGGGTGATGATGCACTCCAGTCGCAAGGGCGCCCACCTCGCGGAAGGCCGCGAGCATACCGGTGGACATAGAAACACAGAAAATAGGTGCAGGAGTAGGCCATTCAGCCCTTCGAGCCTGCACCACCATTTAATAAGATCATGGCTGGTCATTCCCTCAATACCCCTTTCCTGCTTTCTCTCCATACCCCTTGATCCCTTGAGCCGTAAGGGCCATATCTAACTCCCTCTTGAATATATCCAATGAACTGGCATAACAACTCTGTGGTAAGGAATTCCAAAGGTTAACAACTCTCTGAGTGAAGAAGTTTCTCCTTATCTCAATCCTAAATGGCCTACCCCTTATCCTTAGACTGTGTCCCCTGGTTCTGGACTTCCCCAACATCAGGAACATTTTTCCCGCATCTAACCTGTCCAGTCCCGTCAGAATCTGATATGTTTCTATGAGATCCCCTCTTAATCCTTTTAAACTCCAGTGAATAAAGGCCCAGTTGATCCAGTCTCTCCTCATATGTCAGTCCAGCCATCCTGGGAATCAGCCTGGTGAACCTTCGCTGCACTCCCTCAATAGCAAGAACGTCCTTCCTCAGATTAGGAGACCAAAACTGAACACAATATTCCAGGTGAGGCCTCACCAAGACCCTGTACAACTTCAGTAAGACATCCCTGCTCCTATATTCAAATCCCCTAGCTATGAAGGCCAACATACTATTTGCCTTCACCGCCTGCTGTACCTGCATGCCAACTTTCAATGACTGATGAACTATGACACCCAGGTCTCATTGCACTTCCCCTTTTCCTAATCTTCCGCCATTCAGATAATAGTCTGTCTTCGTGATTTTGCCTCCAAAGTGGATAACCTCACATTTATCCACATTATACTGCATCTGCCATGCATTTGCCCACTCACCTAACCTGTCCAAGTCACCATGCAGCCTCTTAGCGTCCTCCTCACAGCTCACACCGCCACCCAGTTTAGTGTCATTGGCAAACTTGGAGATATTACACTCAATTCCTTCATCTAAATCACTAATGTGTATTGTAAAGAGCTGGGATCCCAGCACAAAGCCGTGCGGCACCCCACTAGTCACTGCCCGCCATTCTGAAAAGGACCTGGTTGTCCCGAATCTCTGCTTCCTGTCTGCCAAACAGTTCTCGATCCACGTCTGTACATTACCCCCAATACCATGTGCTTTGATTTTGCACACCAATCTCTTGTGTGCGACCTTGTCAAAAGCCTTTTGAAATTCCAAATACACCACATCCACTGGTTCTCCCTTGTCCACTCTAGTAGTTAGGTCCTCAACAAATTCCAGAAGATTTGTCCAGCATGATTTCCCTTTCATAAATCCATGCTGACTGGGACCGATCCTGTCACTGCTTTCCAAATGCACTGCTATTTCATCTTTAATAATTGATTCCAACATTTTCCCCACTACTGATGTCAGGCTAACCAGTTTATAATTACCCGTTTTCTAGCTCCCTCCTTTTTTAAAAAAGTGGTGTTACATTAGCTACGCTCCAGTCCATAGGAACTGATCCAGAGTTGATAGACTGTTGGAAAATGATCACCAATGCATCCACTATTTCGAGGGCCACTTCCTTAAGTACTCTGGGATGCAGACTATCAGGCCCTGGGAATTTATCGGCCTTCAATCCCATCAATTTCCTGAACACAATTTCCCGCCTAATAAGGATATCCTTCAGTTCCTCCTTCTCACTAGACCCTCGGTCCCCTCGTACTACCGGAAGGTTAAGTGTGTCATCCTTCATGAAGACAGAACCGAAGTATTTGTTCAATTGGTCTGCCATTTCTTTGTTCCCCATTATAAATTCAGCTGAATCTGACAGCAAGGGATCTAAGTTTGTCTTCACTAATCTCTTTCTCTTCACATATCTATAGAAGCTTTTGCAGTCAGTTTTTATGTTCCTGGCAAGCTTCCTCTCATACTCTATTTTCCCCCTCCTAATTAAACCCTTTGTCCTCCTCTGCTGAATTCTAAATTTCTCCCAGTCCTCAGGTTTGCTGCTTTTTCTGGCCAATTTATTTGCCTCTTCCTTGGATTTAACACTATCCTTAATTTCCCTTGTTGGCCATGGTTGAGCCACCTTCCCCGTTTTATTTTTACTCCAGCCAGGGCTGTACAATTGTTGAAGTTCATCCATATGATCTTTAAATGTTTGCCATTGCCTATCCACTATCATTTGCCAGTGTATTCTAGCCAATTCACGCCTCATACCGTTGAAGTTACTTTTCCTTAAGTTCAGGACCCTAGTTTCCGAATTAACTGTGTCAATCTCCATCTTAATAAAGAATTCTACCATATTATGGTCACTCTTCCCCAAGGGGCCTCGCACAACAAGATTGCTAATTAGTCCTTTCTCATTGCACATCACCCAGTCTAGGATGGCCAGCCCTCTAGTTGGTTCCTCAACATATTTGTTTAGAAAGCCATCCCTAATACACACCAGGAAATCCTCCTCCACCGTATTGCTACCAGTTTGGTTAGCCCAATCTATATGTAGATTAAGGTCGCCCATGATAACTGCTGTACCTTTATTGCATGCATCCCTAATTTCTTGTTTGATGCTGTCCCCAATCTCACTACTACTGTTTGGTGGTCTGTACACAACTCCCACTAGCGTTTTCTGCCCTTTGGTATTCCGCAGCTCCACCCGTACAGACTCAACATCATCCAAGCTAATGTCCTTCCTTACTATTGTGTTAATTTCCTCTTTAACCAGCAATGCTACCCCACCTCCTTTTCCTTTCCGTCTATCCTTCCTGAATGTTGAATACACTTGGATGTTGAGTTCCCAACCTTGGTCACCCTGCAGCCATATCTCTGTGATGCCAATTATATCATATTCATTAACTGCTGCCTGTGCAGTTAATTCATCCACCTTATTACGAATACTCCTCGCATTGAGGCACAGAATCTTCAGGCTTGTCTTTTTACCACACTTTTCCCTTTTGGAATTTTGCTGTAATGTGGCCCTTTTTGATTTTTGCCTTGGGTTTCTCTGCCCTCCACTTTTACATTTCTTCTTTCTATCTTTTGCTTCTGCCCCCATTCGACTTCCCTCTGTCTCCCTGCATAGGTTCCCATCCCCCTGCCATATTAGTTTAACCCCTCCCCAACAGCACTAGCAAACACTCCCCCTAGGGCATTGGTTCCGGTCCTGCCCAGGTGCAGACTGTCCGGTTTGTACTGGTCCCACCTCACCCAGAACTGATTCCAATGTCCCAGGAATTTGAATCCCTCCCTTCTGCACCACTCCTCAAGCCATGTATTCATCTGAGCTATCATGCGATTCCTACTCTGAATAGCATGTGGCACTGGTAGCAATCCTGAGATTACTACCTTTGGAGGTCCTACTTTTTAATTTAGCTCCTAGCTCCATAAATTTGTCTTGTAGGACCTCATCCTGTTTTTTACCTATATCGTTGGTACCTATATGCACCACGACAATTGGCTGTTCACCCTCCCGCTCCAAAATGTCCTGCAACCCGCTCCAAGACATCCTTGACCCTTGCACCAGAGAGGCAACATACCATCCTGGAGTGACAATTGCGGCCGCAGAAACGCCTATCTATTCCCCTTACAATAGAATCCCCTACCACTATAGCTCTCCCACTCTTTTTCCTGCCCTCCTGTGCAGCAGAGCCACCCATGATGCAATGGACTTGGCTGCTGCTGCCCTGCCCTGATGAGTCACCCCCCCCCAACAATACCCAAAACAGTGTATCTATTTTGGAGGGGGATGACTGCAGGGGACCTCTGCACTACCTTCCTTCCACAGCTCACCGCGTTCTCCACCTCCAGGGACACGCTGGCTCAGATGGAGAACCGCGGAAGAGAGGCAGGCAGTCGGGCTGAAACATTGAAAATACATGCAGGAGTAGGCCATTCGGCCCTTCGAGCCTGCACCACCATTCAATAAGATCATGGCTGATCATTCCCTCAAGTATCCCTTTCCTGCTTTCTCGCCATACCCCTTGATCCCCTTAGCCATAAGGGCCATATCTAACTCCCTCTTGAATATATCCAATCAACTGGCATCCACAAAGCTCTACGGCAGGGAATTCCACAGGTTAACAAGTCTCTGAGTGAAGAAGTTTCTCCTCATCTCAGTCCTAATTGGCCTACCCCTTATCCTAAGACTGTGTCCCCTGGTTCTGGATTTCCCCAACATCGGGAACATTCTACCCGCATCTAACCTGTCCCATCCCGTCAGAATGAGATCCCCTCTCATCCTTCTAAACACCAATGTATAAAGGCCCAGTTGAACCTCATATGTCAGTCCTGCCATCCCTGGAATCAGTCCGGTGAACCTTCGCTGCACTCCCTCAATAGCAAGAACGTCCTTCCTCAGATTAGGAGACCAAAACTAACACAATATTCCAGGTGAGGCCTCACCAAGGCCCTGTACAACTGCAGTAAGACCTACCTGCTCCTATACTCAAATCCCCTAGCTATGAAGGCCAACATACCATTTGCCTTCTTCACCACTTGCTGTACCTGCATGCCAACTTTCAATGACTGATGAACCATGACACCCAGGTCTCATTGCTCCTCCCCCTTTCCTAATCTGCCGCTATTCAGATAATATTCTGTCTTCACGTTTTTGCCCCCAAAGTGGATAACCTGACATTTATCCACATTATACTGCATCTGCCATGCATTTGCCCACTCACCTAACCTGTCCAAGTCACCCTGCAGCTCCTAGCGTCCCCCTCACAGCTCACATTGCCACCCAGTTAAGTGTTATCTGCAAACATGGAGATATTACACTCAATTCTTTCATCCAAATCATTGATGTATATTGTAAAGAGCTGGGGTCCCAGCACTGAGCCCTGCAGCACTCCACTAGTCACTGCCTGCCATTCTGAAAAGGACCCGTTTATCCCGACTCTCTGCTTCCTGTCTGCCAACTAGTTCTCTATCCACATCAGTATATTACCCCCAATACCATGTGCTTTGATTTTTCACATCAATCTCTTGTGTGGGACTTAGTCAAAAGCCTTTTGAAAATCCAAATACACCACATCCACTGGTTCTCCCTTGTCCACCCTCGTCCTTGAACGACTCCGTCGACCGCCGGCTGCCTGGACCGGCTGATGGCACCCTTGGCTGTGCTCATGAGCAGTCCTACAAGGAGGCCCTCGGATCTGCCCGCTCTCCTCCGCACAGGGTGCCCAAAGATCAGGAGTGTGGGTCTGAAGTGCAACCAGAATTTGAGGAGCAGCCCCTTCAAATAATGGAATTGGGGCTGCAACCTCGCACTTTCCGTAAAAACATGGAACACGGACTCCTCCAGACCGCAGAAATTGCAGGCGGCCTGGGAGCCCGTGAACCGGCTTAAAAACTTGTTGCACGGGACTGCTCCATGCACCACCCTCCAGACCAAGTCCCTAATAAATAGTGGGAGGACTCCCGCGTAGAGTGCACTGCATTGGGGACCCCCACCTCCTCCGGACGGCAAGATGGTGCGCCATGGCGTGTCCGGACAGCAGACGAGGATGGCAAGGTGGAGGAAACCCCTCTGCGCAGAATTGAAAGGCATGGAGGGGATTTCCCCGAGGAGGCTCAAGTTGTGAAGCGCCGGCTCCCGAGGGAGGTTTCGGGGCTTGGCACCGATGAGGAATTCGCAACAGCTCTACAATCCTGTGAGCAACCTCACAGATACATACATTACAACAGTAAAGGATCCTCACTCGCTTTTGTCATCGATGGCCTCATCTGTCCAGTCCACAAGTCATTTTTCATGATGTTAATAAGGGCAGAAAATAAATAATATTGTAGAAAATAGATGATCAGGTAATGAATCACAGACACATATGGGTTCCTGGTTGTTTTTTCAATTTGTATACATATGAATGACAAAAGCTCTGAACCACATTATACTCTGTAGTTCATTGTGGACCATTCCGTATTCCACATATACGTGTTAGAATTTTACCTCCATTTTGCTACCAAATTTATGCTACTGTATACTTTCAGGTCCAGTGTCACATTTATCTTTACTATTCTTCATATTTGTCATTTTCAATAGATTTCACAGTGAGAAGCACTAATCTGAAGCTGCAACTTGAACCTGAAACTACCTGAAGATACTAAAAGGTATGTATTGTTAACAAGAACTATCTGATACAATAAGGCATTAATTCAATATATTGATACTTGCTGCTTATAAAGTCAGCAGATCCCACTGATTCAGTTATTACCTTTATCTAACTGCCTGCCATCTATTATTGTATGTGTTATGTATAAATTAGTTATGTGTAGCTTAGCCAAGCTTTACTGTCATGAGGGATCAGCATCATATAAACATTTGCTGTATATTTTATCACCTCCACACACACACACACGTTTCTTTTGTTGCATATTACATGTAATATATACAGCTATACAAGCTACACGTCTGTATACTTACTGCAGCCCAACTCATCGGATTGGTCAGCACAGTGAGCATAATTATCACATACACGGTGCACAGGAATGCAGTTTCCGTTCCCACATTTGTATTCCTCGGTTGTGCAAGGATGAGGTGTAGGTGGATTACCTAATTGCGAAACAATTTTTTCATTAACTGGCATTGTTCTGTGTGTGCATGTGTAAAATGGTTGCTTTGAGTAGGTCATTAAAGCGAAGGAGATGCATAACTGTGAACATAGACTTACAGTGTTCTTCCTTTTCATCACTTCCATCTCCACAGTCATTTACTTCATTGCATAACTCATGTATGTACACACAACGATTATTGTCACAGCGGTAACGGAAAAGAGAGTCACACGGGATTTCCACTGGAAAAGAAAATTTTGAAAATTTTGACATTTGTTGAAAATACCGAAGCTGTAGTGTTCCTCAGATTTGATAACCTCGAATCCTCACTTGTCTGTTAGTACGGAATGTGTTCTGTGCTGTAAGCTTCTATGATTGTATACTTACAGGGTTACTGACAAAAATGGGGATGTGGGACTAAGCACAACTTCTTTCAAAGAGCCAGCACAAGCACGGCAGGCTGAATAGCCTTCTTCTGTGCTGTAGCTTTCTATCATTCTACTACAGATTTCTGAGGCCTCGGTCATTTTTGCACACAAAATAAACATCTGTAAAAAGGTAAGCAGCAAAGCATTGGATTTCTAAGGAAATTGGGAAAATAAACTTCTAACAAGCCTCAGTCAATGACACTCATGAGACAGCTTCTCAGTTGCGTGAAGGCTGATTCTCCTTCACACAGTACCTCCATGAAGCACTCGGATGAAAACCAGTAAGAATTTGGTATAGGGAAATTGCAGAGACAAACATAAATCTTACTTTTCTGACATACCCTCATCTATTAAACCAGTGAAACCCTTACCCTCTTCCATGCGTTCTGTTTTATCAAAATATGTTACAACTTGGAATGAAAAATAACTTCATTTTTATTAAGTTTTTAAATGTTAATTGAAATGGCTTACAGCAATGGTGGAGCTCTTCATCAGATCCATCTCCACAGTCATTGTCTCCATCACACTTCCAGTATGGCTGGACACAGACATGATTGTTGCACTCGAACAGGAAGGGCGGGCAATAGGTTCCATTGGGATAGCGAGTTGCTATATAGGTGGAAGGCAGAAATTAACAGTTGGGAAGATACATTTTTATTAATGAAGAATTGAAATACACAACTATAAACCAAGAATGGCAGTTGTCCCTAAGTCATCTCACTAATGGTGGTGGGTTACATATAGTCTGCTATTTGCAGTCATGAATAATATTTTCTTGATCCTGGTTTCTTTCCATCCTCATTTTTCACCAAACTTCTCCCCTTCTCCGCTTCTGAAGGCATTGACTCCTGCGGTCTTGGGCAAACTGCTCTTCTTGATGTGTTAATCTAGACATTGAGGGGGAAAATTGCCCTTCAGAAAAAAGCCACAAAGAGGCGGTAATGGAATGATAAGGCCTTACCGAACAGGGGCAGGCGGAGGGTGCGACCTATGCACATTTGCCTCCGGGGTGGGGGCGGAGGAAACAGATTTCCTCCATGCCCCATGTTTCCACACTGCCCGCGCTCCAACCAGTTGTCAGCCGCACACCGACCCCTTACTGCCCGCCAGTGACTCCTTTTCTGCCCCTCAGAGGAAATTGTCACATGGGAGCGAGACCGCCACTGGTCGGTACCCCCCACAGTTTTACAAGGTGGGAAGCTGCCAGTGGCTGGGCAGTGCAGCTGCCCTAAAAGGGGAGGACACACGACTGCGGCCACCATTTTGTTTCAATTGTCAGCCGACTCGTGAGTCGGCCCAACAATGGCAGCCGCTATTTCAGCCAGGCCGCCAACAGGCAGCCTAGCACCCACTCTTGGGCTGGCCGAACCCTCCCTGGTGGCCCAGTGGACTCCACAGAGGCCTCACTAGGCCTTGTAGCATCCCTCCCCTTTAAGTGACGAGGAGGGATGTTGCAATGAGTCAGTGCGATGTGGCACATCCGCGTCACGCTGATGTCATCACCGCTGTGCTGACATGGTCACTGTCCTGCTCACGCCACAATACCGCCTCCAACAGTGCCCCAATGCTCTGGGAGGTGGTGTCAGAGTTAAAGAGCCAAATTTTCCGGCTCTTCCCTCCGACTCTTGCGTGCACTAAATTTCTGGCTAATTCGAAGCGCTCTCCCCAATTTCTCGCTGAGGGGAATTTTGAGTATCAGCAAACTATTCAATCTGAAAGAGAATCCTTCTTCTGTCCTCACCCAACATCCAAACACATGCATTTTTAGCAGGAGTCACTGGATCGCAATCAATGGCCAACATGCTTCCACCTAACCTGTGGCAGCAAACCTGGGACCATTCTGCCCTGTATGTTACTCACTGGATAAACACGATGAGCTATTGCGGATGCCAGGTTATTTATGTAGTTTTGGCGAGGGTGTGGGTGTCCAATTTAACTGTGTATCACAATTTTAGGAAGTATAATTAAAAAAATTGCAGACATCATCAAATTGGGGGGTAGAGTTAATATGCTGGATGACTGCGACAAAACACAGGAAGACATTAATAAACTTGCAGAATGGGTGTGTAATTGGCAAATTAACTTCAATAAAGATATACATTTTGGTAGCAAGAATAAGGAGGTCACATGCTCCTTGGACAAGTGTCTAAATTGTAAAGAGGAGCAGAGAGAACTACTGGGGGTACAGATGCACAAATCACTAAAAGTAGTGACGCAGGTTAATAAGGCCATAAAAAAGCAAATAAAGCACAGGGTTCATTTCAAAAGGGGTCGAATTGAAAATCAGTGCAGTTTTTTGAGGATGTAACTGTTGTGGTCCTAACACAGATGAGACTGCACACAGGGAGGTTAACGTAACAGTGACCTCAGTCTTTATTAAGACACTCCAGAGTGAGGAACAGGCCTGAAGGGGCCTGCTTATATACAGTGTTCCCAAGGAATGCTGGGATCCCTTGGGATTTCAGGGGATGTGCTCCCTGGTGGCATGCTTTACAGATACACAACATCACTCCCCCGCAAAGTCAAAGTGAAAACTATTTACAAGGTGAGGTGGGCGGGAGCCTTTCTTTCCCTGGTGGACCGCCTCGGTACAAATGTCTGTTCTGGTGTGTTGGCTGTGCCCTCGCTGGGCTGGCGTGTTGTTGGCCCTGCAGGGCTGCTGGGTGAGCCTGGCCTTGCTGGGCTGTTGGGCGTGATGGGTTTGATTTCTTGGTCCGGGGTGGTGTCGTTGATCCTTTGAGTGTGTGTTGTGGGCTCGAAAAAGGTGGTATCTGTTAAGGGTTGTTCAGGGCCGTCTATGAACCGCAGCCTCATTTGGTCTAGGTGCTTTCTGCAAATGTGTCCTTTGTCTAGTTTGACTACAAACACCCTACTCCCTTCTTTAGCTATACCGTGCCCTTGATCCACTTGGGACCATGTCCACAGTTTAGCACATACACAAGGTAATTCAGATCAATTTCCCGTGACACAGTGGCGCGACCATCGTTTACATTTTGTTGCTGCCGCCTGCTCTCTACCAGAACATGCAGGTTGGAGTGAACTAGCGAGAGTCTGGTTTTAAGTGTCCTTTTCATGAGTAGCTCAGTCGGGGGCACCACTGTGAGCGAGTGGGGTCTCGTGCGGTAGCTGAGCAGCAGTCGGGACAGGCGGGTTTGGAGTGAGCCTTCTGTGACTTGTTTAAGGCTCTGTTTGATTGTTTGTACTGCCCGCTCTGCCTGCCCATTGGAGGCTGATTTAAACGGGGCCGAGGTGACATGTTTGATCCCATTGCGGGTCATGAATTCTTTAAATTCGGCACTGGTGAAATATGGCCCGATGTCACTGACCAGTATGTCAGGCAGGCCGTGGGTGGCAAACATGGACCTCAGGCTTTCAATGGTGGCGGTGGCAATGCTTTCCGACATTATTTCACATTCAATCCATTTTGAAAAAGCATCCACCACCACCAGGACATTTTATTGAGAAACGGGCCCGCATAGTCGACATGGATCCTCGACCATGGTCTGGAGGGCCAGGACCACAAACTTAGTGGTGCCTCTCTGGGTGTGTTGCTCAACTGAGCACACACGCTGCATTGCCAGACACAGGACTCTAAGTCAGAGTCGATACCGGGCCACCACACGTGGGATCTGGCTATCGCTTTCATCATTACTATACTCGGCTGTGTGCTGTGGAGATCCGAGATGAATGTCTCCCTGCCCTTTTTGGGTAGCACTACACGGTTACCCCACAAAAGGCATTCTGCCTGAATGGACAGCTCGCCCTTTCGTCGCTGGAACGGCTTGATTAGCTCTTGCATTTCAACGGGGATGTTGGCCCAGCTCCCATGCAGTACGCAGTTTTTTTACTAGGGACAGCAGAGGATATTGACTGGTCCAAGTCCTAATCTGGCGGGCCGTGACAGGTGATTTATCATTTTCAAACGCTTCCATGACCATCAACAAGTCTGCGGGCTGTGCCACCATCAACAAGTTTGCAGGCTGCACCATTTCCACCCCCGTGGTGGGCAATGATAGCCGACTGAGAGCATCCACACAGTTCTCGGTGCCTGGCCTGTGGTGGATGATATAGAAACATAGAAACATAGAAAATAGGTGCAGGAGTAGGCCATTCGGCCCTTCTAGCCTGCACCGCCATTCAATGAGTTCATGGCTGAACATGCAACTTCAGTACCCCATTCCTGCTTTCTCACCATACCCCTTGATTCCCCTAGTAGTAAGGACTTCATCTAACTCCTTTTTGAATATATTTAGTGAATTGGCCTCAACAACTTTCTGTGGTAGAGAATTCCACAGGTTCACCACTCTCTGGGTGAAGAAATTCCTCCTTATCTCAGTCCTAAATGGCTTCCCCCTTATCCTTAGACTGTGTTCCCTGGTTCTGGACTTCCCCAACATTGGGAACATTCTTCCTGCATCTAACCTGTCTAACCCCGTCAGAATTTTAAACGTTTCTATGAGGTCCCCTCTCATTCTTCTGAACTCCAGTGAATACAAGCCCAGTTGATCCAGTCTTTCTTGATAGGTCAGTCCCGCCATCCCGGGAATCAGTCTGGTGAACCTTCGCTGCACTCCCTCAATAGCAAGAATGTCCTTCCTCAGGTTAGGAGACCAAAACTGTACACAATACTCCAGGTGTGGCCTCACCAAGGCCCTGTACAATTGTAGCAACACCTCCCTGCCCTTGTACTCAAATCCCCTCGCTATGAAGGCCAACATGCCATTTGCTTTCTTAACCGCCTGCTGTACCTGCATGCCAACCTTCAATGACTGATGTACCATGACACCCAGGTCTCGTTGCACCTCTCCTTTTCCTAATCTGTCACCATTCAGATAATAGTCTGTCTCTCTGTTTTTACCACCAAAGTGGATAACCTCACATTTATCCACATTATACTTCATCTGCCATGCATTTGCCCACTCACCTAACCTATCCAAGTCGCTCTGCAGCCTCATAGAATCCTCCTTGCAGCTCACACTGCCACCCAACTTAGTGTCATCCGCAAATTTGGAGATACTACATTTAATCCCCTCGTCTAAATCATTAATGTACAGTGTAAACAGCTGGGGCCCCAGCACAGAACCTTGCGGTACCCCACTAGTCACTGCCTGCCATTCTGAAAAGTCCCCATTTACTCCTACTCTTTGCTTCCTGTCTGACAACCAGTTCTCAATCCATGTCAGCACACTACCCCCAATCCCATGTGCTTTAACTTTGCACATTAATCTCTTGTGTGGGACCTTGTCGAAAGCCTTCTGAAAGTCCAAATATACCACATCGACTGGTTCTCCCTTGTCCACTCTACTGGAAACATCCTCAAAAAATTCCAGAAGATTTGTCAAGCATGATTTCCCTTTCACAAATCCATGCTGACTTGGACCTATCATATTACCTCTTTCCAAATGCACTGCGATGACATCCTTAATAATTGATTCCATCATTTTACCCACTACCGATGTCAGGCTGACCGGTCTGTAATTCCCTGTTTTCTCTCTCCCTCCTTTTTTAAAAAGTGGGGTTACATTGGCTACCCTCCACTCCATAGGAACTGATCCAGAGTCAATGGAATGTTGGAAAATGACTGTCAATGCATCCACTATTTCCAAGGCCACCTCCTTAAGTACTCTGGGATGCAGTCCATCAGGCCCTGGGGATTTATCGGCCTTCAATCCCATCAATTTCCCCAACACAATTTCCCGACTAATAAGGATTTCCCTCAGTTCCTCCTCCTTACTAGACCCTCCGACCCCTTTTATATCCGGAAGGTTGTTTGTGTCCTCCTCAGTGAATACCGAACCAAAGTTATACGCTGATAGCGTGAGTGCCCACCTTTGTATGCGGGCTGAGGCATTAGTATTTATCCCCTTGTTTTCAGTTAATAGGGATACATGAGAGGCTTGTGATCGGTTTCCAGCACAAATTTGAGGCCAAACAGGTACTGATGCATTTTTTTACCCCGAACACACACGCTAATGCCTCTTTCCCAATCATGCTGTAGGCCCTCTCGGCCTTGGACAAGTTCCTGGAGGCATAGGCGACAGGTTGCAACTTCCCCGCAACATTAGCTTGTTGTAATACACACCCGACTCCATACGACGAACCATCACATGCTAGTAGAAGTCTTTTACACGGGTTATACAATACAAGCAGCTTGTTGGAGCATAAAATGTTTCTGGCTTTCTCAAAAGCAATTACTTGATTTTTTTCCCCCATACCCAGTTCTCACCTTTACGCAGCAACACATGTAGGGGCTCTAAGAGGGTGCTTAACCCCAGTAGGAAGTTACCAAAATAGTTGGAGTCCCAGGAACGACCGCAGGTCCGTGACGTTCTGTCGCCTGGGTATGTTCCTGATAGCCTCTGTCTTGGCGTCTGTGGGCTGAATGCCGTCCGTCGCGATCTTTCTCCCCAAAAACTCCACTTCTGTTGCCATGAAGACGCATTTTGACCTCTTCAGCCGCAGCCCTACGCGATCCAGTTGCTGGAGGACCTCCTCCAGGTTTTGTAGGTGCTCGACGGTGTCCCAACCCGTGACCAATATGTCGTCCTGGAAGACCACCGTGTGTGGTACCGACTTGAGTAGACTCTCCATGTTTCTCTGGAAGATCGCTGCAGCCGACCGAATTCCAAACGGGCATCTGTTGTAGATAAACAGTCCCTTGTGAGTGTTGATGCAGGTGAGGCCCTTCGAAGACTCCTCCAGCTCCTGCATCATGTAGGCCGAAGTCAAGTTGAGCTTGGTGAACGTCTTGCCTCCTGCCAGCATTGCAAATAGGTCGTCTGCCCTAGATAGCGGGTATTGGTCCAGTAGCGAGAAACGATTAATAGTTACTTTATAATCGCCGCAAATCCTGACCGTGCCATCACTTTTGAGTCCTGGAACAATCAGACTGGCCCACTCACTGAATTCCATTGGGGAGATGATGCCCTCGCGTTGCAGCCTGTCCAGCTCGATTTCCACTCTCTCCCCCATCATGTGAGGTACCGCTCGCGCCTTGTGGTGAATGGGTCGTGCCTCTGGGACCAAGTGGATCTGCACCTTCGCCCCGGAAAAGTTTCCAATGCCTGGCTCAAAAAGGGAAGGAAATTTGTTAAGAGCGTGGGTACATGAGGCCTCATCGACATGTGACAATGCTCGGATGTCATCCCAGTTCCAGTGGATTTTGCCCAGCCAGCTCCTTCCAAGCAGTGTGGGGCCTTCACCCGGGACAATCCAGAGTGGCAGTTCGTGCACCGTGCCCTCGTAGGTGACCTTGACCATGGTGTTGCCCAGGACAGTTATGAGCTCTTTGGTGTACGTTCTCAGTTTCGTGTGGATGGGGCGCAGGACTGGTCTGAGTGCCTTGTTGCACCACAGTCTCTCAAATATCTTTTTACTCATGATGGATTGGCTGGCGCCAGTGTCCAGTTCCATGGCTACGAGTAAGCCATTCAATTTTACATTTAGCATTATAGGTGGACATTTTGTCGAAAATGTGTGCACTCCATATACTTCAGCATCTGTCTCCTCTCTTTGAGGCTCGAAATTGCTTTGATCCACCATGGACCGATCTTCCTCTGCCACGTGGTGGTTAGCAGGTTTTGCAGAGCTTGCAGCTCGTCTGCAAGCTCATTGGAGGTGCCCCATTGTTCCACAGCTCTTGCAAACATGCCCTTTGAAGCAGCATGAATAGGCTGAATGGGAACCTCCACAACACCAACAAGGTGTGAATTGCCTTGCACTCGTCCTTTGTTGCGGACTCTGAGTCACCTGAGGCCTGCTGGCAGTTGCAGACTCGTGGGTTCTGCCCTGTACATTTCTGCTCGCAAACACAGTTCCAGTTAATTTATGAACATTGCTAGTACTTGTGTGCTGAGAGATTTGTTTGGTGTTATCACTGGTGGACATAAACGCCTGTACTATCGCAATGGCCTTACTGAGGGTCGGTGTCTCTACAGTCAAAAGTTTTCGTTGGATGGTCTCGTGGCCAATGCCCAATACAAAAGAGTCTCTGAGCATCTGCTCCAGGTAGCCATCAAACTCACATTGTCCTGCAAGTCGCCTTAGCTCGGCAACGTAGCTCGCCACTTCCTGACCTTCAGATCGCTGGCACGTGTAAAACCGATACCTCACCATCAGCACGCTCTCCCTCAGGTTAAGATGCTCCCGAACCAGTGTACACAGCTCCTCATATGACTTATCTGTGGGTTTCACTGGAGCCAGAAGACTCTTCATGAGGCTGTAGGTCGGTGCCCCGCAGACCGTGAGGAGGGCCGCTCTCCTTTTTGCAGCGCTTCCTTCTCCGTCCAGCTCATTGGCTACAAAGTACTGGTGTAGCCATTCGACCTAGGCTTCCCAGTCCTCACTGTCTGAGAACTTCTCCAGGATGCCCACAGTTTGCTGCATCTTTGTGTTGGATTCGTACACTCGTCGCCAGTTGTTGTGTTCCTAACACAGATGAGACTGCACACAGGGAGGTTAAAGTAACAGTGACCTCAGTCTTTATTAAGACAATCCAGAGTGAGGAACAGGCTTTAGGGGCCAGCTTAGAGACAGTGCTCCCAAGGGCTACTGGGACCCCTTGGGACTTCAGGGGATGCGCTCCCTGGTGCCGGAACCTGGAAGTGCATGCTTTACAGATACACAACAGTAACTAGTAAAGTGGACAAGCGAGAACCAGTGGATGTGGTGTATTTGGACTTTCAAAACGCTTTTGACAAGGTCCCACACAAGAGATTGGTGTGCAAAATCAAAGCACATGGTATTGGGGATAATGTACTGACGTGGATCGAAAACTGGTTGGTAGACAGGAAGCAGAGAGTCGGGATAAACTGGTCCTTTTCAGAATGGCAGGCAGTGACTAGTGGAGTACCATCGGGCTCAGTACTGGGACCCCAGCTCTTTACAATATACATTAATGATTTAGATGAAGGAATTGAGTGTAATACCTCCAAGTTTGCAGATGACACTAAATTGGATGGCAGTGAGAGCTGTGAGGAGGACGTTAAAAGGCTGCAGGGTGACTTGGACAGGTTAGGGGAGTGGGCAAATGCATGGCAGATGCAGTATAATGTGGATAAATGTGAGGTTATCCACTTTGGGGGCAAAAACACGAAGGCAGAATATTATCTGAATGTGGCAGATTAGGAAAGGGAGAGGTGCAATGAGACCTGGTGGTCATGGTTCAGCAGTCATTGAAAGTTGGCATGCAGGTACAGCAGGTGGTGAAGAAGGCAAATGGTATGTTGGCCTTCATAGCTAGGGGGTTTGAGTACAGGAGCAGGGAGATCTTACTGCAGTTGTACAGGGCCCTTGGTGAGGCCTCACCTGGAATATTGTATTCAGTTTTGGTCTCCTAATCTGAGGAAGGACGTTCTTGCTACTGAGGGAGTGCAGCGAAAGTTCACCAAACTGATTCCAGGAATGGCTGGACTGTCATATGAGGAGAGACTGGATCAACTGGGTCTTTATTCACTGGAGTTTAGAAGGATGAGAGGGGATCTCATAGAGACTTAAAAGATTCTGACAGGACTGGACAGGTTAGATGCGGGAAGAATGTTCCCGATAATGGGGAAGTCCAGAGCCAGCGGACACAGTCTTAGGATAAGGGGTATGCCATTTAGGACTGAGATGAGGAGAAACTTCTTCACTCAGAGAGTTGTTACCCTGTGGCATTCCCTACCGCAGAGAGTTGTTGATGCCAGTTCATTAGATATATTCCAAAGGGAGTTAGATATTGCCCTTACGGCTAAAGGGATCAAGGGGTATGGAGAGAAAGCAGGAAAGGAGTACTGAGGGAATGATCAGCCATGATCTTTTTGAATGGTGGTGCAGGCTCGAAGGGCCGAATGGCCTACTCCTGCACCTATTTTCTATGTTTCTATGTTATGTTAAACTTGTATAGCACCCTTGGTTAGACTATACTTGGAGTAATGTGAACAGATCTGGTCTCCATTTTAGAAAAAAAGATATATATGCACTGGAGAAGCTGCAAAAAGGATTTACTCGGATGATACCAGAACTGAGGTGTTATACCTATTAAGAAAGATTTAACAGGCTGGGGTTCTTTTCTCTCGAAAAGAGCAGAGTGAGGGATGATCTGATAGAAATCTTTAAGATTATGAAAGGGTTTGATAGGGTAGATGTAGAGAAGATGTTTCCACTTGTGCAGTAGATGAGAACTAGGGGCGATAAATATAAGATCGTCACTAATAAATCCAATAGGGAATTCAGGAGTAAGTTATTTACCCAAAGAGTGGTTAGAAAGTGAAACTCGCTACCATAAGGAATATTTGAGGTGGTTTGCATAGATGCATTTATGGGGAAGCTAAATAAACACGAAGGAGAAAGGAATAGAAGGATATGTTGATGGGGTTAGATGAAGAATTGTGAGACAAGGATCGTGTGGAGCATAAACACCGACATGGACCTGGAGGGCCGAATGGCCTGTTTCTATGCTATAAATACTATGTAATTCTATGTAAGTGCTGTAATATCTTGCATTAGCATTGAAATTAAAACACAGCTCTGGACCGCATAGACTCATCCAGTGCATGAAAGGTAATGGTTTGTTATTCTCAGCTCGCCGGTAATGTGCAAGATGAGGCCTAATTTTGGGTGAGCCTCGGGCCTCTGGCTTCTAATGCAAGCTCCCAGTGCGCCGTCTATTTCAAGCCTGAAAATGCCCAAAACAAATTTCCACTCCCATATGTTTTACTTTTGCATCTTTTGAATCACTGGTTTAAAAGTATATTTTGTATACTTACATATTAAAGTACAGTTTATATATTTATATATATATATATATATTTCTATATATGTTAAGATATAGTTTTACAGGCAAACAGCTGGAGTTGGGAAAAAAAACTCCATTTTACCCACATGGTCTATAACTCACGACGACCTTACTATCTCCTGCACTGCTCCAAAGAAGCTCAAAGCAAACTTCAATAACAATAACTCATCTTGCTGGATTTTCTTCAGCCCGCTGGTCTAAACACTGACCTTCACTGTATCCCCAGCTCTCCTTCTGGACTCTCATTGCACACCTTGCCTTTCCATTTTGGAATAACATTTAATTAACCTTTGGGTTACTTCTTCAGCTTTATTTAACAGTCATCAAAACTGATTAAATAGGCTAACACCTGCATTAATATAGTAAACAACTGAATTTTACTTGAATGCACAACCAGAGACAGTTTAACCCCCTCTGTCTTTCTAATGCCTTTTTACATATCTGACATTGATCTTTGTACAATATATAACCATTAACACTTCTTTCCTTCATTTAAAAATGTATAAGTTATTATACCCATTTATTGCCTTTTCTGAAACCATATCAATATTCCAGATCTCCATCAGCTCTCCCCAACCCTTCATTTTTGATAGCTCTATATAAAGGATATGTCTATACAAATTCTGATGGAGAGTCTTGACTGATGTGTTAACTTCTCTTTGTTAATTTACCTATTGTGTATTTCCAGCTATTTCTGCTTTTGCTTCATTGTTCAGTAGCTTTCTTTTTATATCTACATTTTACATAAGCATGTGTTTTGGAAAGACTTACGGCAGGTGCTTTCATCTGAGTAATCGGCACAGTCAGCATTTCCATCACAACGGAAGCGTTCGGGGATGCAGTGACCACTCGAACACTCGAAGTAACCAGGCAGGCAAGTTAGCAGCTCTGTTAAAAAAAAACATACGAGTACTTTACAACAGTCACTACACTTCAAAAGTACCTCATTGGATGTAAAGTGCCATTGGACGTCCCAAGGTCATCAAGGCAGCAGAGGCCCACACTTTCCTTGTGGGGCCCAGAGGAGCACCATGCTCTTCCTGGCCTGTTCAGAGTGTTTGTAAAAAACCTCTCTTAGTGGGTCTTGATAGCTTCCTGTGACAACGCCCCAATGCAATTAGGGCCCTATGTACATCATGGTACCCTGATTTGAATTAATGAACAAGGCTCCCACCAGAGTCAGGTGGGAGCTTCATCTACTGCCAAAATCAACGGGGTTAAAATATGGCATTGGCATGAACAGAGCAGGAAGTGGAGCTCTATTATAACTGCTCTCCCGCTCTTTTCCTGCTGATGCTTCAATGCAGAAAGAGTTCAAATTCCCCTGTCACCATTGAAGATTAGATTGCATAGGTGGATGAAGGAAAAAGGGTTGTAAGGATATGGGAACAGGCTGTGCAAATTGTGTACTATTTGTTCACGTGAAAAATAAACACTAATAGTGATTGGTTGGGGCAGTTGAGCTGTTTCCATGTTGTAGCTTCTATGTATTTCTATGATCTGTCTTTGTAAAACAGGCCCAGAGGCTTCTGGAGGCCCATAAAGGCCAAAAAGATTTTTTTTAAACCATTTAGTTGACCTTGGTGAGTGGGGAGGAGGAGGGAGGGGGGTTGGTAGGCAGAAGAACTTTCCCCAACCAGGATTTAAAAGTTTGGTCCAAATGAGGTGGAATCCTGTAAATACAGCCGGCACCGTCACCAGGCATTAGAAGGTTAGGTAGGGTCAGTGTGTCTGGATTTTCAGAAAGCTGTTGATAAGGTTTCACATCAAAGGCTGCTTAACCATGTGTCTTGTGAAATTGGTCGGCAGTTATTAAATACATAAAAGAACTGTTTGCATTTTCGAGTAATTATTAATGGTAGTGGCTCTGCCTGAGGCTGGTCACTAGTGGAGGCCTGCAGGGATCAATGTTAGGGCCTTTGCTCTTCACTATCTTTAAGAATGGTCTGGGGGAGGGCACTGAGGGGATGAGAGAGTTTGATGAGAGAGATGACATGAAGACAGATGTGGATGTAATGTGGGAATGGGACTATGATTAACAGATGTTTTTTGAAGTAGAGAAATACAGTGTGCTGTATTTGGGTAGGAGCAGCCCCAACCATTTATACACCATTAATCATAGGCAGTCCCTTGAAATCGAGGAAGACTTGCTTCCACTCTTAAAATGAGTCCTTAGGTGGCTGAACAGTCCAATACAAGAACCACAGTCCCTGTCACAGGTGGGACAGATAGTCGTTGAGCGAACAGGTGGGTGGGACAGGTTTGCCGCATGCTCTTTCCGCTGCCTGTGCTTGATTTCTGCATGCTTTCAGCGATGAGACTCAAGGTGCTCAGCGCCCTCCCGGATGCACTTCCTCCACTTAGAGTGGTCTTTGGCCAGAGACTCCCAGGTGTCAATGGGGATGTTGCACTTTTTCAGGGAGGCTTTGAGGGTGCCCCTGTAATGTTTCCTCTGCCCACCTTTGGCTCATTTGCCGTGAAGGCCTTCCGAGTAGAGCGCTTGCTTTGGGAGTCTCGTGTCTTTCATGTGAACGATGTGGCCTGCCCAGCGGAGCTGATCAAGTGTGGTCAGTACTTCAATGCTGGGGATGTTGGCCTGGTTGAGGACGCTAATGTTGGGTGACTTTAATATGCATATAGATTGGGCTAACCAAACTGGAAGCAATACGGTGGAGGAGGATTTCCTGGAGTGCATAAGGGATGGTTTTCTAGACCAATATATCGAGGAACCAACGAGGGGGGAGGCCATCTTAGACTGGGTGTTGTGTAATGAGAGAGAATTAATTAGCAATCTCGTTGTGCGAGGCCCCTTGGGGAAGAGTGACCATAATATGGTGGAATTCTACATTAGGATGGAGAATGAAACAGTTAATTCAGAGACCATGGTCCAGAACTTAAAGAAGGGTAACTTTGAAGGTATGAGGCGTGAATTGGCTAGGATAGATTGGCGAATGATACTTAAGGGGTTGACTGTGGGTGGGCAATGGCAGACATTTAGAGACCGCATGGATGAATTACAACAATTGTACATTCCTGTCTGGCGTAAAAATAAAAAAGGGAAGATGGCTCAACCATGGCTATCAAGGGAAATCAGGGATAGTATTAAAGCCAAGGAAGTGGCATACAAATTGGCCAGAAATAGCAGCGAACCCATGGACTGGGAGAAATTTAGAACTCAGCAGAGGAGCACAAAGGGTTTGATTAGGGCAGGGAAAATAGAGTACGACAGGAAGCTTGCAGGGAACATTAAGACGGACTGCAAAAGTTTCTATAGATATGTAAAGAGAAAAAGGTTAGTAAAGACAAACGTAGGTCCCCTACAGTCAGAATCAGGGGAAGTCATAACGGGGAACAAAGAAATGGCAGATCAATTGAACAAGTACTTTGATTCGGTATTCACTAAGGAGGACACAAGGAGGATATAAAAGGGGTCAGAGGGTCTGGTAAGGAGGAGGAACTGAGGGAAATCCTTATTAGTCGGGAAATTGTGTTGGGGAAATTGATGGGATTGAAGGCCGATAAATCCCCAGGGCCTGATGGACTGCATCCCAGAGTACTTAAGGAGGTGGTCTTGGAAATAGCGGATGCATTGACAGTCATTTTCCAACATTACATAGACTCTGGATCAGTTCCTATGGAGTGGCAGGTAGCCAATGTAACCCCACTTTTTAAAAAAGGAGGGAGAGAGAAAACAGGGAATTATAGACCGGTCAGCCTGACATCGGTAGTGGGTAAAATTATGGAATCAATGATTAAGGATGTCATAGCAGCGCATTTGGAAAGAGGTGACATGATAGGTCCAAGTCAGCATGGATTTGTGAAAGGGAAATCATGCTTGACAAATCTTCTGGAATTTTTTGAGGATGTTTCCAGTAGAGTGGACAAGGGAGAACCAGTTGATGTGGTGTATTTGGACTTTCAGAAGGCTTTCGACAAGGTCCCACACAAGAGATTAATGTGCAAAGTTAAAGCACATGGGATTGGGGGTAGTGTGCTGACGTGGATTGAGAACTGGTTGGCAGACAGGAAGCAAAGAGTAGGAGTAAATGGGTACTTTTCAGAATGGCAGGCAGTGACTCGTGGGGTACCGCAAGGTTCTGTGCTGGGGCCCCAGCTGTTTACATTGTACATTCATGATTTGTGAGCTGCGAGGAGGATGCTATGAGGCAGAGTGACTTGGATAGGTTAGGTGAGTGGGAAAATGCATGGCAGATGAAGTATAATGTGGATAAATGTGAGGTTATCCACTTTGGTGGTAAAAACAGAGAGACAGACTATTATCTGAATGGTGACAGATTAGGAAAAGGGGAGGTGCAACGAGACCTGGGTGTCATGGTACATCAGTCATTGAAGGTTGGCATGCAGGTACAGCAGGCGGTTAAGAAAGCAAATGGCATGTTGGCCTTCATAGCGAGGGGATTTGAGTACAGGGGCAGGGAGGTGTTGCTACAGTTGTACAGGGCCTTGGTGAGGCCGCACCTGGAGTATTGTGCATAGTTTTGGTCTCCTAACTTGAGGAAGGACATTCTTGCTATTGAGGGATTGCAGCGAAGGTTCACCAGACTGATTCCCGGGATTGCGGGACTGACATATCAAGAAAGACTGGATCAACTGGGCTTGTATTCACTGGAGTTCAGAAGAATGAGAGGGGATCTCATAGAAACGTTTAAAATTCTGACGGGTTTAGACAGGTTAGATGCAGGAAGAATGTTCCCAATGTTGGGGAAGTCCAGAACCAGGGGTCACAGTCTAAGGATAAGCGGTAAGCCATTTAGGACCGAGATGAGGAGAAACTTCTTCACTCAGAGAGTGGTGAACCTGTGGTATTCTCTACCACAGAAAGTTGTTGAGGCCAATTCACTAAATATATTCAAAAAGGAGTTAGATGTAGTCCTTACTACTAGGGGGATCAAGGGGTATGGCGAGAAAGCAGGAATGGGGTACTGAAGTTGCATGTTCAGCCATGAACTCATTGAATGGCGGTGCAGGCTCGAAGGGCCGAATGGCCGACTCCTGCACCTATTTTCTATGTTTCTATGGTGCGTCTGTCCTCCCAGGGGATTTGTAGGATCTTGCGGAGACATCGTTGGTGGTATTTCTCCAGCGACTTGAGATGTCTACTGTCCATGGTCCATGTCTCTGAGCCATACAGGAGGGTGGGTATTACTACAGCCTTGTAAGACCATGAGCTTGGTGGCAGCTATGAGGGCCTGGTCTTCAAACACTATTTTCCTCAGGCGGTCGAAGGCTGCACTGGCGCACTGGAGGAGGTGTTGAATCTCATCGTCAATGTCTGCTCTTGTTGATAAGAGGCTCCCGAGGTATGGGAAATGGTCCACGTTGCCCGTGGCCGTGCTGTGGATTTGATGACTGGGTGACAGTGCCGAGTGGCGAGGACAGGCTGGTAGAGGACCTTTGTTTTGCGGATGTTTAGCATAAGGCCCATGCTTTCGTACGCATCAGTAAATACACAAACAGATGCAAGCGTCGTATGCGTACTGTAGCTCGACGACAGCAGTTCGGGTGGTCTTGGACCTGGCCAGGAGACCGCGAAGGTTGAACAGATTCCCACTGGTTCTATAGTTTAGTTCCACTCCAGCGGGGAGCTTGTTGATTGTGAGGCAAAGCATGGCAGCAAGGAAGATTGAGAAAAGGGTTGGGGTGATGACGCAGCCCTGTTTTACATCAGTTCGGACGAGGATTGGGTCTGTAATGGATCGGTTGGTAAGGATCACGGCCTGCATGTCATCGTGGAGCAGGCGGAGGATGGTGACGAAACAGAGGAGGACATTCCATAGACCCTTGCTGCTGACAGTGTCAAAGGCTTTTGTAAGGTCGAAGGCGGCCATGTATAAGGGCTGCTGCTGTTCCCTGCATTTTTCCTGCAGCTGTCGCGCTGAATGGTTGCATGCTTGTGGCATGGGTTGGGAATAGGAGCTAGGGGTTATACTTCATGAGTCATTGAAGCTCCATGACTGTGAGGCTTTCACAATAGCAAATCAGTTGTTTGGATGCATAACTAGGACAATTAAATACAAGACTAAAAGTTATCTTATACAAGGTCTGGCTACATCTGGAATAATGTCTCTAGTTTTGCTCTCTACACATGATGGAGGTATTGAGGCCCTGCCACTCCCCCCACCTCCAGTTTCAGCTCACTTTGAACTGAAATCCCACAAGTGCTTTCGTGCACAGCACACACACAGCCAATCACCAGCCTCGTAGTTTGGTTCGCCCGTCGGCAACCGTGACTCCTGCGGCGAAGACCAAGACTCCTGCGGCGATGACCTGGACCTGGCAATCGCACCCCCCCGCCAGCAGCAATCGGAACACCACCAGCAGCGGCAGATGAGCATCTCCTCCCCGACGATGGCTGGACCTCCTGCGGCGACAGGCGAGCTCCTCCTCAACGGTGATGCGATGACTGGGGTTCTCCTGCCCCACTGGTGACCTGGCCTCTTCTCCCCCTCCAACACTGGGTGAGCATCATGGCTATGACCCCTCTGACCGCCCACTCTGAACCCAGTGGGCCACTGTCCCTCCCTCCCTCCCAATGCCTGCCTCCAACCAAGCCTCGGACCACCTACCATCAAGAGCACTACTCAGCGCCGAGCTTGCGGCCAACATCTTGCCGTAGGCAACTAGGCCCATACAACAGTGCCTGGTCTCCAGTCGTCTTGGATCCTCTTGCCACTGGATCAAGACCTTGCTCAGCTAAGCCCATGTGGTAGCCAGTGTGCAACGATCACCCCACTTTAAAAGAACTCACGCACAGGAATCTTCCACTCCTCTAACATGGAACATCAGGACCCTCATGGACAACTCCAACAGCGACAGGCTGGAACGCCGCACCGTCATAGTTGCCCAGGAACTTAGATGCTTTGATATCGACATCGCTGCCCCAAGCGAGACCCAGTGGGCAGGGAGAAGGCCAGCTCAAGGAACAACGTGGAGGTTACACCTTCTTCTGGAAAGGGAAACCAAAGCAAGAACGCCGCCTCCACGGAGTCGGCTTCGCCATCAAAAACGAGTTGGTCGACTGTCTCAAAGACTCCCCTGCGGGGTTAACGAATGCCTCATGACTCTTTGACTCACTCTATCCCGGAATCAATGTGCCACAGTCATCAGTACTTAAGCCCCAACATTCGATGCAACAGATGAGACCAAAGAGAGTTTTTACTCCAGCCTCGAAAAATTCCTGTCCTGCGTCCCTGCGGACGATAAACTGATCCTCCTCAATGACCTCAACGCCAGGGTCGGCAAGGACACAGCCCTTTGGAGAGACGTGATCGGCAGAGAGGGGGTAGGGAAAGCCAACTCCAGCGGTACCCTACTCCTGACAAAATGTCTAGAACATGAACTCATCACCAACACCACGATCTGCCAGAGGGACAAATATAAGGCATTGTGGCAACACCCTCGCTCTAAACACTGGCACCTGCTCGACTATGTCATCGTCCGAGCCAGGGATCGCAAGGATGTGCGCATCACCTGTGCCATGACAGGAGCGGACGACTGCTGGACAAACCACCCCCAAATCCGATCCATCATTGACATCAATATAGCCCCCAAAGCAGAGGGGACAGCAGAAGCAGTGCCACAAAAAAGTCAATGCCGGGACACTTAAGGACCCAGCTAAGAGAGCCCTTTACAGTCAGTGCCTCACAACTAACCTGGCGTGCCATGATGACCCGGAGATGCAGAATGCCCACAACGCTTGGTCTGCCCTCCAGGCCTCCATAACCAGTGCCTGCGAAGAGACGCTCAGTCACTCAACCAGGAAACACCAGGACTGGTTTGATGAGAATGATCAGGAGATCCAAGAGTTAATAGTTCGCAAGTGCAGAGTATTTCTAAGCCTTAAGCAACAACCCAACTCGGGAGCAACAAAGCAGCATTACAGACGGCTCAATGCTGAGGTCCAACAAAAAATACCTAAAGAACAGGTGGTGGATGGAGAAAGCACAGGAGATACAGCAGTTAGCCGACAGCCATGATGTGCAAGGATTCTTCATCACAGTCAAGGCCAAACACCCAAGGCCCCACTGTTGGCCAAGAACGGGGAAACACTCATCAAGGACACCGAGGCAGTCAGGGCCCACTGGAAGGGATACTTTGAAGATCTTCCTAATCGAGACTCTGCCTTTGACCCGAGTGTTCTAGACTCCATCCAGCAGCAAGCCGCCTGCCACCACCTCAGCAAAACCCCAACAATGTACAAGGTAGAAAAAGCCATAAGACAGCTTAAAAACAACAAGGGAGCGGATGGAATCCCTGCTGAGGCACTGAAGTATGGCGGAGAGGCACTGTTGGCGCAAATACATGACCTCATCTCTCTCATCTGGAGGGAGGAGAGCATGCCTGGAGATCTCAGAGATGCAATGATCATGGCCATCTTTAAAAAAGGGGAGAAGTCCGACTGCAGCAACTACAGAGGAATCTCCCTATCAGCCACTGGGAAAGTCATCGCTAGAGTCCTCCTCAATCGTCTTCTTCCTGTGGCCGAGGAGTTCCTCCCCGAGTCACAGTGCGGATTTTGTCCCCTGCGGGGCACAATGGACTTGATTTTTACAGCACGACAGCTGCAGGAAAAATGCAGGGAATAGCGCCAGCCCTTATATATGGCCTTCTTCGACCTTACAAAGGCCTTCGACACTGTCAACCGCGAGGGTCTATGGAGCGTCCACCTCCGTTTCGGATGCCCACAAAAGTTCGTCACCATTCTCCACGACGACACGCAGGCCATGATCCTTACCAACGGGTCCATTACAGACCCAATGTCCGAACCGGTGTCAAACAGGGCTGCGTCATCGCCCCAAACCTATTCTCAATCTTCCTTGCTGCTATGCTCTCCCTCACAGTCAACTATCTCCCCGCTGGAGTGGAACTAAACTACAGAACCAGTGGGAACCTGTTCAACCTTCGCTGCCTCCAGGCCAGGTCCAAGACCACCCCAGCCTCTGTCGTCGAGGTACAGAACGCGGACAATGCCTGCGTCTGCGCACAGACAGAGGCTGAATTCCAGGACATAGTCGACGTCTTTACTGAGGCATACGAAAGCATGGGCCTTACACTAAACATCCGTAAGACAAAGGACCTCCACCAGCCTGTCCTCGCCGCACAACACTGCCCCCCAGTCATCAAGATCCATGACAACGTGGACTATTCCCATACCTCGGGAGCCTCTTATCAAAAAGACCAAGCATTGACGACAAGATTCAACACTGCCTCCAGTGTGCCAGTGGAGCCTTCGGTCGCCTGAGGAAAAGTGTGTTTGAAGACCAGGCCCTCAAAACTGCCACCAAGCTCATGGTCTACAGGGCTGTAGTAATACCCACCCTCCTGTATTGTTTAGAGACATGGACCATGTACACTGGACACCTCAAGTCGCTGGAGAGATACCACCAACGATGACTCCGCAAGATCCTACCAATCCCCATGGAAGACAGACACACCAACATCAGCATCCTCAACCAGGCCAACATTCCCAGCATTGAAGCACTGACCACACTTGATCAGCTCCGCTGGGCAGGCCATATTGTTCACATGCCTGACACGAGACTCCCAAAATAAGCGTTCTACTTGGAACCCCTGCACGGCAAACGAGCCAAAGGTGGGCAGAGGAAACATTACAAGGACAGCCTCAAAGCCTCCCTGATAAAGTGCAACATCCCCACTAACACCTGCGAGTCCCTGGCCAAAGATTGCCCTAAGAGGAGGAAGTGCATCTGGGAAGGCGCTGAGCACCTCGAGTTTCATCGCCGAAAGTGTTGTGTCTGGAGAGAGAGTCAGACTGAATTCTGTGAGCTCAAAGTAACGTGTGACCTTAGTCTTTTATTGCAGATCTCCAGAGTGTGTCTCCAACCTGTGAAGCCTTCTTAAATACCTGTGCGCCCAAGGGATTATGGGATCCCTTGGGACTCCAGGGAATGAGCCCTCTGGTGGTTGTACAGAGTAAATACAAGTCCACAAATATAACATCATTCTCCCCAAAGTCAATAGCGTAACTATTTACAATGTGAGTCGAGGTGGGGCCCTGATTGCCCTGGTTGATCGTCTCGGTGTGAAAGCTGGTGTTATTGAATCATTTGTTGGGCCCTTGCTGGGCTGCTGTGCAGCTGGCCTTGCTGGGCTGCCTGGTGTGTTGGGCCCTGCAGGGCTGCTGTGGATGATGAGTTCTGCTTCGTGGTCAACCGTGGTGTCGGTTGCCACTGGTGTGTGTTTTGGGGGATCAAAAAAGGTAGGGTCCAAGGTGGGTTGCTCAGGGTAGTCCGTGAATCTGAGTTTGATTTGGTCCAAGTATTTCCGGTGAATGAGTCCATTTGAAAGTTTGACCCGAAACACCCTGCTACCTTCTTTGGCCACGACAGTGCCGGGAAGCCACTTGGGACTTTGACCATAATTTAAAACAAATACGGGATCATTGATTTCAATCTCGCATGACACATTTGCGCTATCATGGTATGCACTTTGTTGAAGCCGCCTGCTCATTACCTGTTCATGTAGATCAGGGTGAACTAACGGGAGCCTTGTCTTGAGTGCTCTTTTCATGAGCAGTTCAACAGGTGGGATCCCAGTGAGTGAATGGGGTCTCGTGCGGTAGCTAAGCAGGACTCGGGATAGGCGAGTCTGCAGTGAGCCTTCAGTTACCCTCTTCAAGCCTTGCTTGATGGTTTGCACTGCTCTCTCTGCCTGACCATTGGACGCTGGTTTAAACGGGGCTGATGTGACATGTTTGATCCCGTTACGGGTCATGAATTCTTTGAACTCAGCACTGGTAAAACATGGCCCGTTGTTGCTCACCAGGACATCGGGTAAGCCACATGTGGCAAACATGGCCCGCAGGCTTTCAGTAGTGGCAGCGCACATGCTAACCGACATGATCTCACATTCAATCCACTTGGAGTACGCGTCTACAACCACAAGTAACATTTTACCCAAGAATGGGCCTGCATAGTCGACGTGTACCCTAGACCACGGTTTGGAGGGTCAAGACCACAAACTTAGCGGCACCTCCCTGGGTACATTGCTTAACTGCGAGCATGTATTACATCTGTGAATGCAGGACTTTAAGTCCGCATCGATAATGGGCCACCACACGTGGGATCTGGCTATCGCTTTCATCATTACAATGCCTGGGTGAGTACTGTGGAGGTCATTGATGAAAGTGTCTCTGCCCTTCTTGGGGACCACTACTCAATTGCCCCACAGAAGGCAGTCTGCCTGTATAGACATTTCATCTTTGCACCGCTGGAACGACTATCTCTTCCTGCATTTCCACTGGAACACTGGACCAGCTCCCGTGAAGCACACAGCTTTTGACTAGAGATAATAAGGGGTCCTGGCTTGTCCAGGTTTTGATCTGCTGGGCAGTGACGGGTGATTGCTCACTCTCAAATGCTCCCATAACCATGGCTAGATCTGCGGGCTGCACCATTTCCACCCCCGTGGTGGACAATGGCAGCCTACTGAGAGCATCGGCGCAGTCTTCTGTGCCTGGCTTGTGGCGGATGGCGTAGTTGTACACGGACAACGTGAGTGCCCATTTCTGGATGCGGGCTGATGCGTTGGTATTTATCCCTTTACTCTCGGAAAACAGGGATATAAGTGTCTTACGGTCAGTTTCCAATTCAAATTTTAGCCCAAACAGGTATTGATGCATTTTCTTTACCCCATAGACACACGCTAACGCTTCTTTTTCAATCATGCTGCAGGCTCTCTCAGCCTTAGACTGATGCATAAGCAATTGGTTGCAGTTTCCCGAAATCATTAGCTTGTTGCAATACACACCCGATGCCATATGACGACGCATCACATGCTAGTACCAAACGCTTACATGGATCATATAAGCAATTTGTTTGAGCATAATGATTTTCTCGCTTTTACAAAGGCATTTTCTTGGCTTTTGCCCCAAACCCATTTGCCCCCTTTTCATAGTAAGACATATAGTGGTTCTAGCAGGGTGCTGAGACCCGGTAAGAAGTTACCAAAGTAGTTCAAGAGTCCCAGAAACGACCGCAGCTCTGTCACATTCTGTGGCCTCAGTGCATTCTCAATTGCCTCCATCTTCGCAATGGTGGGCCATCCACCACAATCCTCCTTCCCAAGAACTTCACTTCAGGCACCAGAAAAATGCACTTCGAGCATTTTAACCTGAGCCCCATGCAGTTGAGTCGACTAAGAACCCCCTCCATGTTCTGCAGATGCTCGACTGTTTTCCGACCTGTGACCAAGATGTCGTCCTGGAAGACCATGATGTGCAGGACCGACTTCAGTAAACTTTCCATGTTTCTCTGGAATATCGCCGCCGCTGATCGGATTCCAAACAGGCATCTGTTATAAACAAAAAGACCTTTGTGCGTGCTGATCGCCTACATCCGGGCCATGGTGTCCCTAGACATGGAGCACGCGGTGTCCACCGATACGCTCGCGACCTTCCGCGAGAGGTGGGCACCGGAGGGACTGGAGTGCATTGTCACCCCCAGCAACCAAATTTTAATTTGATTTTATGTTTTAAAGTTTAATTTGTTTTAAATGCCGGTTTTAGTGTCCCCCTCCCCTTTTATAGGGGGGCACTTGTAAATTATGGTTTTAGAGCCCCCAAAAAAAACACCAAAAAAAAATACAAAAATACAAAAAAAAACAAAAAAGAAAAAAGGGCCTTGGGAAATGTTTGGAGTGTCCCCCAGATCGGGGGGCACTTGATCTAATGTTTGTTTTGTTTACTTTAAAAGAGTTGTGCGTGCTGATGCAGGTGAGGGCCTTCGATTATTCCTCCAGTTCCTGCGTCATGTAGGCTGAATTCAGATCCAGCTTTGTGTCTTTCCTCCCGCCAGTGTTGCAAAGAAGTCATCGGCTTTTGGTAGTGGGTATTGCTCCTGCAGGGAGAAACGATTGATAGTTTGTAATTGCCACAGATTCTGATGGTGCCGTCTCCCTTGAGGACTGGAACAACAGGTCTGGCCCACTCGCTGAACTCAATCGGTGAAATGATGCCATCTCGTTGCAACCGGTCTAGCTTGATCTCTACCCTTTCGCTCATCATGTACGGTACTGCTTTCACCTCGTGATGGATGGGTCGCGCCCCCGGAATTAGGTGGATTTGCACTTTTGCTCCTTGGAATTTCCCGATGCCTGGTTCGAACAGCGAAGGAAATTTGTTTAAGACCTGGGCACACGAAGTGTCGTCAGCGGGCGATAGCGCTCGGACGTCGTCCCAGTTCCAGCGTATCTTTCACAGCCAGCTCCTGCCGAGCAGCGTGGGACTATCGCCCCATACCACCCAGAGTGGTAGCTTGTGCACCGCTCCATCATAGGAGACCTTTATGGTAGCACTGTCGATTACAGGAATCAGTTCTTTTGTGTAAGTTCTTAGTTTCGTGCAAATTGGAGTTAAGACTGGCCTTGAGGCCTTGTTGCACCGAAACCTTTCGAAAGTCTTTTTGCACATGATGGACTGGTTTGCGCCCGTGTCCAGCTCCATTGACACTGGGAGTCCATTTAGTTCAACATTCAGCATTATTGGGGGACAATTCGTGGTGAATGTGTGTACCCAATGTACATCTGCCTCCTCTATCTGAGGCTCTGTTTCATCGTGATCTTCCTCTGCAACATGGTGGTTTGCAGGTTTAACAGGCTTAGCAGCTTGCCTGCACACTCGTTGGAGGTGCCCCATTGTTCCACAGCCCTTGCAAACGTATCCTTTGAATCGGCATGAATGGAAACGATGATCACCCCTGCAGCGCCAATAAGGTGTTAATGGCCTTGCATTCATCACCCTTGATGGTGGACTCTTCGAGACCTCTGCGGACGTGTAGCTGCAGATGTGTGTGACCTGCTCTCTTGTAAGTTACTATTCAAAAACATCACTTTGTTCACAGTACTTGTAGCAGCACTTGTGCGCTGAGAGATTTGCTTAGTATTGTCACTGGTGGCAATGATCGCCTGGGCTATCGCTATGGCCTTACTCAAGGTTGGGGTCTCTACAGTCAAAAGTTTGCAAAGTATGGTTTCGTGGCCAATGCCAAGTACGAAAAAGTCTCTTGAGCATGTGCTCCAAATTCACAATGTCCTGCAAGGTGTCTTAGCTCGGCGACATAACTCGCCACTTCCTGGCCTTCAGACCTTTTGTAGGTGTAGAACCGGTACCTCGCCATCAGAACGCTTTCCTTCGGGTTCAAATGCTCTCGGACCAGTGACGTCATATGATTTCTCCGTGGGTTTCATTGGAGAGAGCAGATTCTTCATGAGGCCATACGTTGGTGCCCCACAGATGGTGAGGAGGATCGCCCTTTGTTTGGCAGCGCTGTCTTCCCCATCTAGCTCGTTGGCCACGAAGTATTGGTTGAATCGCTCCACAAAAGTTTCCCAATCATCTCCCGCCGAAAATTTCTCCAGGATGCCCATTGTTCTCTGCATCTTTGGGATTGCTATCTATATCTCGTTGTTGGGTATGGAGAAAGAGTCAGACTCTTTCTCCATATACTGTGAGCTCAAAGTAACGTGTGACAGTCTTTTATTGCTGGTCTCCAGAGTGCCTCTCCAGCCTGCGAAGCCTTCTTAAATACCTGTGCTCCCAAGGGATTATGGGATCTCTTGGGACTCCGGGGAATGAGCCCTCTGGTGGCTGTGCAGAGTGAATACAAGTCCACATATATAACAGAAAGCATGCAGATATCAAGCGCAGGCAGCGGAAAGAGCATGCGGCAAACCTGTCCCACCCACCCTTTCCCTCAACAACTATCTGTCCCACCTGTGACAGAGACTGTTGTTCTCGTATTGGACTGTTAGCCACCTAAGAACTCATTTTAAGAGCGGAAGCAAGTCCTCCATGATTCCGAGGGATTGCCTATGATGATGATTGAGGCCCTGCCTATCAAGAACAAATGACTTACTGCTGATGTGGGGCTATCATGTCAGTTGGAGGCGCAACATATTAAACACTCTGATTTACTGGCATTAAGAACTAATTCAATGATGGAAGCTGTAATAAAAAATGTTGGAATTACGTAGTCAGGTGCGGGACTCCAATCATGTGAATTCAAAGCAATTGGATTACATTTAGAATCCTCTTCTTCTCCTGTGTTCTGATGATTTTACTCATTTTAGGTGTAATAATAACTGAATACCATTGGTAAACAATAACACATTCAATAGGCCATTTACTGCTAGTTCAGAAAATGCCACGGTACAGACCATGGGTTAGATTTGCGACAGGTTTTACGACCGGTTTTCCACCTGGGCGAAGCACAAAAATGAATTTTTTTGGTGCTAAACGAGTTGCACAACATTTTGCGCCTGGGCGGAAATTTCGGTGGTGGTTGCGCCTGCCTGATGTTTTCACCGTTTGGATAATGTCAATCAGCATGCTTTGCTGCGCTATCATCCCGGGCGGAAAATTTGATGATATCGTCCATTTTACCATCCGCCTGGAAACTCGCCCGAAATAAATCAGTTGAACCCAGGTCGGACCCAGGACGTACCCGGTGCTAACTTGAAAATGGAGCATAAGTTCAGTTCATCAAAGGATTTGGAGAAGGAAGGCTGCGTTTTACACTGTGAAGTTTTATGTGAGTTTATAGTTTGTTTTAAAGGATATTTAAGGACATTAACAAAAATGGCAGCTATGTCCGCCATTATTCCTGGCTGCTTTTTCTATTCAGCGTCGAACTGGAAGAAGGCTTATTCATGAGAATTTTGAGCGTAATCGAAGAGTTCACAGACGTTTGGGGAGGGGGCCTTACACCCCACGAGTTTACAGGGAACATCGCTCATTCCTGCATCTGTCTGATGCACAGTGCGTTCGAACGCTGCGCTTCCGTAAAGAGGTGGTCATAGAGATATACCAGCTCATACAGGCAGACCTACAGCCTACCAGCAGCAACAGGACGGTACTGCCCATCGAGGTGAAGGTGACTGTAGCACTTGCATTCTATGCCTCTGGCTCCTTTCAGGCATCAGCGGGGGATATATGCTCCATCTCGCAGTACGCTACACATTGCTGCATTCACCAGGTGACTACTGCACTGTATGCACACAGGATGGATTTCATAAACTTCCCAATGACCAATGAGGCACAGAATGAGAGGCTGTAGGTTTTGGACGAATTGTTGGCTTTCCCAAGGTTCAGGGTGCCATTGACTGTATGCACATTGCCCTGTGAGCACCTTTGGAGGATCGAGAGGTTTATCGAAATCGAAAGGGATTCCACTCCATGAACGTACAGATCGTCTGCGACCATACTCAGCGCATCATGGCAGTAAATGCCCAAAATCCAGGGGGCATTCATGATGCTTTCATCTTGCGTGAGAGCAGTGTATCATACCTGTGCGAGCATCACCCACAAGGCCAGAGCTGGACGTTGGGGGACAAAGGTTACTGCCTCGCTAGCTGGCTCATGACCCCCCCTCCGGAACCCTCAGACAGAATCGCTATAATGCGATCCATATAGTCACACGCAACATTGTCAAACAGACAATTGGAGTGCTCAAGCAGTGCTTCTGATGCGTGGACCACTCTGGAGGCTGCCTGCAATACTCCCTTCAGCAGGTCTCGGAGTTAATTGTGGTATGTTGCATGTTACACAACTTAGTCATCATGAGGAAACAGGATTTGCCACTGGGGACTGCAGGACCACCTCAGGAGAGAGGGGAGGAGGATGAGGATGAGGAGCCTGGCGATGAACCCATGCCACCACCACCACCACCACCCCGCCCCCCACCACCGGGGAGGTCTCGTGGAGCTTTCGCCACTGCAAAAGCCTTAATTCAGCAGCTCAGTGTTCAACACTTTGCTTGAAGAGTGAACAGCATTGTTTGACTATTGCCTGGCCACATTATTCCCACTCTTATTCTGCAGATGAGACACTACACAGGAATGGTTAAGGTGAACAAAAGAATTTATTAAACATTGTAAACTTTTTGAACTTTCTAAATGTAATTGTGAAACTTTAATAAAATGCATTAAACATTATTGTGAACTTTTATAAAATAGTAACAAAACAACCCCTGCAACGAATGTCTTTTTACCTCCGGCACCTCCTCCTCCGCCCTCACCCTAACCCCGCTCCCTCGCATCCCGCTCCCTCGCATCATGACCCTACCCAAGTTGACACCAAGAGTTCATGCAGCAAGGCGACCAGCGTCCTGCTGTATTGAGGGGAGAGACAATGGAGACGTCATTTGTGGATCCATTGGAGAATCTCGAGGTATGGAAGGTCCGGCTTGTGAGTGATGAGCCTCTTGCTTGGCGTCGTCACTCACAGGTGATGTGGGTCTGGGTGTGACACTGGGGACTGCAGTGTCAAAGATGGAGGCCATCAATTGCGCGTGGGCATTGACAGCCTCGCAGGTTTCGCGGCCTGCACGGACAATCTGTGACCCGACCTCTGTCACTTTCACAGATAGTGCCACGATGCTTGCGAGAATCCTAGCCAATGCCTCTAGGAGCTGTCGGGTGAGTTGGACGCTCTCCCTGGACAATCCCATCATGTCCAGGTGTGCGTCTGCCTTTGCCGACTTACCCTCCGGAAAGACAGCATACGGGATTTCAACCCCGATAGTGTGTTGATGCATGCCACTTGTACTGGGGGCCTTGGATGGCTCAAAGCCCGAGAATGTTATGCCCTCGGACGAGGTACTATCCAACGGAAAAAGGGGTGTTGAGTGCATCGCCCCTCTGCCGCCCGGCTAACCCCTCCCCCACCCCGCCCGGAATAGGCTGCTCAGTCTGCTCCTCCTTGAAGTTCCTTGCCCTCGTTCCCCTCCTCCTGACAGCTTGAGGTGGAGGCTTCGGCACATGCGACTCATCTGGAAATAGAAAACAACAGCGAGTGGTTAGCAGCAGGGGAGGGGCAGGGTGACATGAGTAAGGTCACATAGCACAGGCTCATTTGAAGGACCTCCGCTACTCCATTATATGTAGTCCACAGACACTGCATCACATTGCCCCAACCCTAGTCCACAGACACTGCATCACATTGCCCCAACCCAGCCAGGATTTTGCAGGACTTACCTTCACTTTTGAATGGGGGCTCAGCACCCACAGGGGTAGCTGACCTCCTTGAGGCACCAATCAGACCAGCTACTTGTTCCTCCAGGTCTGTCAGAGGCATGGTTCTGGGCGGACCGCTGCCTGTCCGTCACTGCTCCCCGGTGGTTGTGGGACATCTTTCTCTGCAAAGGTGACAATTGGAATGGTTACCAGAGGGCCCATCTGCTCTTGTGGCACACACAGATAGCCATCAAAGCACTTATACCATGCTGTGTGCATTTAATAGCCCTGGAAGTTGTATGTGGTTCATGAGGAAGACATCGAAGTGCAGAAACATCTTTTAAGATCTCAGAAAGCAAGCTTACCAACATGTGTCCGATTTATAATTTAAGTAATGAAGGAGTGCATTAATAAAAATATTACTTACTCTAATGGTCATTGAACCTCTTGCGACACTGGGTGTGGGTCCTTTGGATGTCGTCGATACAAGACACTTCCTCAGCGATGGTAGTCCAAATGCAATAAAAAAATGCTGGGAGGTCTTTACTTCCACCCCTCAGGTTTCATTCCGCCCATCTCCTTTCCACAGAAGTGACCAGGGCCTCGTTGGCCTCATTGCTCGCTGCCAGCTCCCATCTCCTTCCATCATGACTGCATTCTAAAAATGGCTGATTCAGCCCTGGGTGTACTGCGCATGCGCGGGCGCTCCCTGACAGCTGACCAAAAGCTTGGGAAGAAAAAAAAAATGGCAAAAACAACAAAAAAAATTGCGTATGCGCAGGTGGTCACATTTTTTTTTTCCCCACTCGCAAATTTCGGCTCAGGTGCACAAATTCGGTTGTGCAATGCTGGATTTATCGCTATCACTTTTCACCGTTTGCCAAACTTTGAGAGCTCTGGCGGTAACGGTACCCCAGTACTAAAGAAAATGTTTTCGCCGTGATTATCGCCCAAAAACAGGCAAAATCGCTAAAACCCGAAATTCTATCCCCATGACTATTGCAAGCCCTCCTCTGCAAGACAATCAGAAAATCTTCCACCCATCATGTTTATATGTATTTTAACAGATGAAACTAGCTTTCATTCATCTCCTCTGTATGTGTTCATTGTTAATTTTCCCAGAACTTTCCTTTGAGACATTAACAATTTCTAATGTATTGGTGCTATTAAAGAACTTTTCTTCTCTTGCAATAGATACAAAAGCACATACTTCTTTCTTCTAGATTCACTAATTCTGATCATACCACAGTCTCGTTCATCTGAGTTATCCTCACAGTCATTCTCATGGTCACACACCCAGCTTCCAGGAATACAACGAAGATTGTCACAGCGGAATTCACTTTCGGTGCACTCACGAGGGCCTGAAATAAAACATAGCTCTATTAAATGGATTTGTGAAGTCACAAATTAACCTAAGAATTTCTCCTGACAATGTTATGTCATCTAAAACTCTAGTTTGTCAGAACAAAACATACCACTGTGGAAGTTAGAAAATGCTAATGGATTTTGATGATTACATAAGCTATCTGTCTTCTGGATAAATCCAACAGCGAGTATATTTAATGCTAGATTCAGGCTCACATCCAGTTTGGGTTAAAGGACCAGTTGTCTAGCTTAAATTATGTTCTGCATTGAAATTATCCATTATTTTTCACGTTATTTTTCAATAGCAGCATCATTTTATCCATCACTACAAGAAATCTAAAGTGTACACTGATTACTTTACTCTTTTTCAATATTGGGTAACTTTGAATTCCCATCTGCATTGGGAGCTTTCACTGCTCTCGGCCAGTAATCAATAAATTTCTTCCCATTTCTCTCTGCTAACTTATTACACAGTTATTTTTGAAATTCAGTACACAGGTACATGATTGACTGCTACTTTGTAATACCAAGTTCAGTTCAGGAGAGTTGACCATGTTGGTCACTGTACAAGTACAACACATGCCACAGAACCAAAGCATTTACAACAAACTACTGATTGCTTCAAAGCATCACAGTTTGCCAGTGGTTGGTAAGTAAACAGACCAAAAGAACATTGGAAGGGTTGAATGGAATCAATTTGTACACTATCCAAGGAACTATAGATCAGTCAGCTTAACATTCATAATAGGAAAAATAATGCAATCCCTACTAAAGGAGAAAATAGAGGTCTTTAAAATAATGACAGGTTTCGATAGAGTAGACAGTGTTTTTTCACTTGTGGGAAAGAGCAAAACCAGAGGCTATCAATATAAGATCGTCACCAAAAAATCAAATAGGGAATTCAGAAGAAACTTTTTTACCCAGAGAATGGTGAGAATGTGGAACATGCTACCACAGGGAGCAGTTGAGGCAAATGCATTAGATGCATTTAAGGGGAAGCTAGATAAACATATGAGGGAGAAGGGAATAGAGGGTTATACTGATAGTTAGATGAGGGTGGATGGGTGGAGCTCCAAGTGGAGCATAAATACCAGCATGGACTGGTTGGCCTGTTTCTGTTCTGTGCTGCATATTTTATATAATTTATGTAATCTATGTTTCAGATGTTATTACATACTGCAGTTGTGCTCATCAGAATTGTCTCCACAGTCATTTTCTTCATCACACTTCCAGCGGAGTGGGATACACCGATGATTGTCACAGCGGAAATCACCCATTGGATTGCAAGTAAGATCCTCTATAAAAATAAGTACAGAAAATACAAATTTACTTCAATTACTTCAACTACTCTTGGGGTGCAATTTTTCTTTTGAATTATGTTCTAAAACACTGCCTGATTGCACAAGTTAGGAACATTAGAACAGGAGTAGGCCATTTAGCCTCTCGAGCCTGTTCAGCCATTCAATGAGATCATGGCTGATTTGCAAACTAACTCCAAATACCCACCTTTGGCCCATATCCCTTAATACCTTTGGTCAACAAAAAGCTATCAATCTCTGATTTAAAATTAACAATTGATCTAGCATCAATTGCCATTTGCGGGAGAGAGTTCCAAACTTCTATCACCCTTTGTGCGTAGAAGTGTTTCCTAATTTCACTTCTGAAAGGTCTGGCTTTAATTTTTAAACTATGCCCCCAGTCCTAGAATCCCCAACCAGCAGAAATAGTTTCTCTCTATGTACCCTATCTGTTCCCATTAATATCTTGAAAACTTCGATCAGATCACCCCTTAACTTTCTAAATTCGAGGGAATGCAACCCTAACTTGTGTATGTTGTGTATCTGTAAAGCATGCACTCCCATGTTCCGCCACCAGGGAGTGCATCCCCTGAAGTCCCAAGGGATCCCAGCATCCCTTGGGAGCACTGTATATAAGCCGGCCCCTAAGGCCTGTTCCTCACTCTGGAGTGTCTTAATAAAGACTGAGGTCACTGTTACTTTAACCTCCCTGTGTGCAGTCTCATCGGTGTCAGGAATACCACAACTGGCGACGAGTATACGAATCCAATGCAAAGATGCAGCAAACTGTGGGCATCCTGGAAAAGTTCTCGGAGGGTGATGACTGGGAAGCCTATGTCGAACGGCTAGACCAGTACTTTGAAGCCAACGAGCTGGACGGAGAAGGAAACGCTGCAAAAAGGAAAGTGGTCTTCCTCACGGTCTGCGGGGCACCGACCTACAGCTTCATGAAAAATCTTCTGGCTCCGGTGAAACCCACAGATAAGCCGTATGAGGAACTGTGTACACTGGTTCGGGAGCATCTTAACCCGAGGGAGAGCTTGCTGATGGCGAGGTATCGGTTCGACACGTGCCAGTGATCTGAAGGTCAGGAAATGACGAGCTACGTCGCCAAGCGAAGGCAACTTGCAGGACAATGTGAGTTTGATGGCTACCTGAAGCAAATGCTGAGAGACTTTTTTGTACTGGGCATTGGCCACGAGACCATCCTACGAAAACTTTTGACTGTAGAGATACCAACTCTCAGTAAGGCCATTGCGATAGCATAGGCGTTTATGTCCACCAGTGATGACACCAAAAAAATCTCTCAGCACACAAGTGCTAGCAATGTTCATAAATTAACTGGAACTGTGTTTGTGAGCAGAAATGTACAGGGCAGAAACCACGAGTCTGCAACTGCCAGCAGGCCTCAGGTGACCCAGATGACTCAAGAGTTGCAACAAAGGATGAATGCAAGGCAATTCATACCTTCTTGGCGTTGTGGAGACTTCCATTCAGTCTATTCAAGCCGCTTCAAAGGGCATGTTTGCAAGAGCAGTGAAACAATGGGGTACCTCCAACGAGCTTGCACACGAGCTGCAAGCTCTTCAAAACCTGCTAACCACCACGTGGCAGAGGAAGATCGGTCCATGGTGGATCAAAGCAATTTTGAGCCTCAGAGAGAGGAGGCAGATGTTGAAGTACACGGGGTGCACACATTTTCAATGAAATGTCCACCTATAATGTTAAATGTTAAATTGAATGGCTTACCGTAGCCATGGAACTGGACACTGGCGCTAGCCAATCCATCATGAGTAAAAAGATGTTTGAGAGACTGTGGTGCAACAAGGCACCCAGACCAGCCCTGAGCCCCATCCACACGAAACTGAGAACATACACCAAAGAACTCATCACTGTCCTGGGCAGTGCCATGGTCAAGGTCACCTACGAGGGCGCGGTGCACGAACTGCCGCTCTGGATTGTCCCGGCCGCTGGCCCCACACTGCTTGGAAGGAGCTGGCTGGGCAAAATCCTGTCGATGAGGCCTCATGTACCCAGTTCTTAACAAATTTCCCTCCCTTTTTGAGCCAGGCATTGGAAACTTTTCCGGGGCGAAGGTGCGGATGCACTTGGTCCCAGAGGCATGACCCATTCACCACAAGGCGCGAGTGGTACCTCACATGATGAGGGAGAGAGTGGAGAGAGAGTGGAAATCGAGCTGGACAGGCTGCAACGCGAAGGCATCATCTCCCCAGTGGAATTCAGCGAGTGGGCCAGTCTGATTGTTCCAGTACTCAAAAGTAATGGCACCGTCAGGATTTGTGACGATTATAAAGTAACTATTAATCGTTTCTTGCTGCAGGATCAATACCCGCTACCTAAGGCGGACGACCTATTTACGATGCTGGCAGGAGGCAAGACGTTCACCAAGCTCGACCTGACTTCAGCCTTCATGACGTAGGAGCTGGAGGAGTCTTCGAAGGGCCTCACCTGCATCAACACGCACAAGGGACTGTTCATCTACAACAGATGCCCGTTTGGAATTCGGTCAGCTGCAGCGATCTTCCAGAGAAACATGGAGAGCCTACTCAAGTCGGTACCACGCACGGTGATTTTTCAGGACGACATATTGGTCATGGGTCGGGACACCGTCGAGCACCTACAAAACCTGGAGGAGGTCCTCCAGCGACTGGATCGCGTAGGGCTGCGGCTGAAGAGGTTGAAATGCGTCTTCATGGCAACAGAAGTGGAGTTTTTGGGGAGAAAGATCGCGACGGACGGCATTCGGCCCACAGATGCCAAGACAGAGGCTATCAGGAACGCGCCCAGGCCACAGAACATCACGGACCTGCGGTCGTTCCTGGGATTCCTCAACTATTTTGCTAACTTCCTACCGGGGTTAAGCACCCTCTTAAAGCCCCTACATGTGTTATTGCGTAAAGGTGAGAACTGGGTATGGGGAAAAAACCAAGTAATTGCTTTTGAGAAAGCCAGATACATTTTATGCTCCAACAAGCTGCTTGTATTGTATAACCCGTGTAAAAGACTTGTGCTAGCATGTGATGCGTCGTCGTACGGAGTAGGGTGTGTATTACAATAAGCTAACGTTGCGGGGAAGTTGCAACCTGTCGCTTATGCCTCCAGGAATTTGTCTAAGGCCGAGAGGGCCTACAGCATGATTGGAAAAGAGGCATTAGCATGTGTGTTCGGGGTAAAGAAAATGCATCAGTACCTCTTTGGCCTCAAATTTGAGCTGGAAACCGATCACAGGCCCCTCATATCCCTGTTCGCTGAAAACAAGGGGATAAATACTACTGTCTCAGCCCGCATACAAAGGTGGGCACTCGCGTTATCAGCGTATAACTATACCATCCGCCATAGGCCAGGCACAGAGAACTGTGTGGATGCTCTCAGTGCGGATGCTACCATTGCCCACCACGGGGGTGGAAATGGTGCAGCCTGCAGACTTGTTGATGGTCATGGAAGCGTTTGAAAATGATAAATCACCTGTCACGGCCTGCCAGATTAGGACTTGGACCAGCCAAGATCCTCTGCTGTCCCGAGTAAAAAAACTGTGTACTGCATGGGAGCTGGGCCAGCATCCCCGTTGAAATGCAAAAGCTAATCAAGCCGTTCCAGCAGCGAAAGGACGAGCTGTCCATTCAGGCAGACTGCCTGTGTGGGGTAACCGCGTAGTACTACCCAAAAAGGACAGGGAGACGTTCATCTTTGATCTCCACAGCACACACCCGGGTATAGTAATGATGAAAGCGAGAGCCAGATCCCATGTGTGGTGGCCCGGTATCGACTCTGACTTAGAGTCCTGTGTACGGCAATGCAGTGTGTGTGCTCAGTTGAGCAATGCGTCCAGAGCACCACTAAGTTTGTGGTCCTGGCCCTCCAGATCATGGTTAAGGTTCCATGTCGACGATGCGGGTCCGTTTCTCGGTAAAATGTTCTTGGTGGTGGTGGATGCTTTTTCAAAATGGATTGAATGTGAAATAATGTCGGGAAGCACTGTCACCGCCACCATTGAAAGCCTGAGAGCGATGTTTGCCACCCACGGCCTGCCTGACATACTGGTCAGTGACACCGGGCCATATTTCACCAGTGCCGAATTTAAAGAATTCATGACCCGCAATGGGATCAAACATGTCACTTCGGCCCCGTTTAAACCAGCCTCCAATGAGGCAAGCAGAGCGGGCAGTACAAACAATCAAACAGAGCCTTAAACGAGTCACAGAAGACTCACTTCAAACCCGCCTGTCTCGAATACAGCTCAGCTACCGCACGAGACCCCACTCGCTCACAGGGGTGCCCCCGGCTGAGCTACTCATGAAAAGGACACTTAAAACCAGACTCTCACTGGTTCACCCCAACCTGCATGATCAGGTAGAGAGCAGGTGGCAGCAACAAAATGTAAATGATGGTCGCACCACTGTCACCGGAAATTGATCTGAATTACCCTGTGTACGTGCTAATCTATGGACATGGTCCCAAGTGGATCGCGGGCACGGTGATAGCTAAAGAAGGGTGTTTATAGTCAAACTAGACAATGAACAAATTTGTAGAAAGCACCTGGACCAAACGAGGCTGCGGTTCACAGACTGCCCTGAACAACCCACAGCAGACACCACCTTTTTCGAGCCCACAACACACACTCAAAGGATCAACAACACCACCCCAGACCAGGAAATCGAACCCATCACGCCCAACAGCCCAGCAAGGCCAGGCTCACCCAGCAGCCCTGCAGGGCCAACAACACGCAGCCCAGCAAGGGCACAGCCAAATCACCAGAACAGACGTTTGTACTGAGGCGGTCCACCAGGGAAAGAAAGGCTCCCAACCGCCTCACCTTGTAAATAGTTTTCACTTTGACTTTGGGTGGGGGGGGGGCGGTGGGCAGTGGGGGAGTGATGTTGTGTATCTGTAAAGCATGCACTCCCATGTTCCGCCACCAGGGAGTGCATCCCCTGAAGTCCCAAGGGATCCCAGCATCCTTTTGGAGCACGGTATATAAGTCAGCCCCTAAGGCCTGTTCCTCACTCTGAAGTGACTTAATAAAGACTGAGGTCACTGTTACTTTAACCTCCCTGTGTGCAGTCTCATCTGTGTCAGGAACACAACAATGCAATCTCTCTTCCTGACTTAACCCTGAAGTCCAGGTATCATTCTGGTCAACCTACGTTGCACTCCCTCCAAGGCCAATATATCTTCCGAAGGTGTGGTGCCCAGACTGCTCACAGTACTCGAGGTGTGGTCTAACCAGGGCTTTGTATAGCTGTAGCATAACTTCTACCCCTTTGTATTCTAGTCCTCTAGATATAAAGGCCAGCATTCCATTATTCTTTTTGATTTTTTTCTGTACCTGTTCATGACATTTTAATGATCTATGTACCTGGACCTCCAAGTCTCTTTGAACCTCCACTGTTTTTCACCATTCAGAAAGTATCCTATTCTATTTTTTTTAAGCGGATGACTTCACATTTGCCTACATTGAAATCCATTTGCCACAGTTTTGCTCATTCACTTAATTTGTCAATAATTTTGTAATTTTATGCTTTCATCTACACTGCCTACAATGCTACCTACATTTGTTTCATTGGCAAATTTGGATACATAACTATGCCATCATCTACGCCGTTAATAAATACTATGAATAGTTGAGGCCCTGCGGGACATTACGAGTCACGTCCTGCCAATTTGGGCACCTACCCATTATCCCTACTCTGTGTCTCCTGCTGCTTAGCTAATTTCCTAACCAGGTCAATAATTTTCCTTCAATTCCTGTTCATGGACGATTTTACATTCAACGATATGCAAATGAGTTTGAGCAAAAAAATCACTTCTGCAAACTAGCACAATTGGCAAATATATATGCATTATGTATAGGACCTGTGACATAGAACAATAGAATTCAAATGACATTCAACTAACCTGACCTTCAGTTATCCACAAGCAATTGTGTTCTATGTGGGCTGTAATGGTCAAATATTTCTGAAATATTGGTGGTTTCTTGTCAAATAATTGGTTTACATTAGAAAAGTCCTGGTGATTATCAGCACTTGCTGCTACTATAGCACAACATTTTTTGCTTGACATAGCAAGACATGACCAGAATTTAGTATTATCCAAACAATCAGGGGTCCTAAAGTAAAAATATACAAGACAATTTTATATTGTGTTAGAGCTTCCTCTTGTGGCAGAAAAGGAGTATTCCAACAATATTAAACTTGATTGTAGTGCAATCCTTGGTCCCCTGTCACAGGTCCTATATATAATGCATTACTGCAGATTCCAGAACCCTATCATACTTAGCAATAAAAAAACTATAATCTAACACATTTATACTGGTACTTTATTAAATTGTTCTTTGTGGTTGTATGGAACAATGTTACTTCTTTTCCCTGCAGGCAAAGAGCAAGCAGTCTGGCAAATCATTAAGGAACAAAAATTAAGGACCCAGTAGGCCTAATATTAGCTTTCTATAATCATCACAGGTCCAATTTCCGGGACCGAATTACTCATGGAAGCCGCAAGCTGAAGCCCAACACTAAATATCATAATCTCCATGGTGACTGGTAGTTAGGCTTCAGATGAAGAAGAAAATTAAGGGAAAATACATAGTGATCTATTCCATCTGGCTCAGGGGACAAAAAGCAATGAGGGAAAAACTTGGTTTTAAAAGCTACAATGTGATGTCCGTTGCAGGCGATACCACCACAAACACCATTTTCCAAACTAGCAGGTAGGTCCAAATCAATACAAATAATCCCCTTAATTAAATAGGGCTCGCAAATTACGGCCTCCCCGAGTCCGTACTGAGTATCTATGGACCTGGGAAGGCTTTGCAAAAGCCGGTTTTCAGTGCACAATGCGCATGCACTGAAAAGAGGCTTTTCCGATCTGTCATGCTGGAGCTTGACAAATCCAACGCATATCGAGAGCGAGGACATTTGCAAGAGGCATTTGTCCAGGAGCACCACCGTGAGCAGCCGGGGATCGTTCTCATGAAGGCCATAGCCAGATCCCACGTCTGGTGGCCTGGTATTGACGTGGACTTTGGAGCTCTGCGTCCGAAGGTGCACCATTTGTGCCCAACTCAGCAATGCCCCCAGGGAGGCTCCACTGAGCCCCCTGGCCCTGGCCTACCAAACCATGGTCGCGGGTGCACGTAGACTATGCAGGCCCATTCATGGGAAAAATGTTCCTCGTAGTTGTAGATGCATTTTCAAAATGGATCGAATGCACCATTTTAAACTTGAGCACAACCTCCACCACTGTGGAGAGCCTCGCAGCCATGTTTGCAACGCACGGAATCCCTGACATATTGGTCAGTGACAATGGTCCGTGCTTCACCAGCGCAGAATTCCAAGATTTTATAATTGACCACGGCATAAATCATGTCAAGACGGCACCATTCAAGCCGGCCTCCAACGGCCAGGCGGAGAGAGCAGTGCAAATCATTAAACAAGGCATGCTTAAAATCCAAGGTCCCAATGCAGGGTCGCCTGTCACGACTGCTGCTGGCATACAGATCTCGTTCGCACTCATTGACTGGGATCCCCCCCACGCAACTGTTGATGAAAAGGACTTTAAAGACAAGGCTCTCATTAATCCTCCCAGACATGCACAAAATCATTGAGGCAAAGTGCCGTAAGCTGACTGAGTACCATGACAGAAATTCGAGGGGGAGATGGAATGAGATAGGGGACAAAGTGTTTGTACTAAACTATGGCAGGGGTCCCAAATGGCTTGCAGGGACAGTAACGGGCAAGGAAGGAAACAGGCTACTGGTCATACAAATGGACAATGGCAAAACCTGCCGGAGGCATGTAGACCAAGTCAAAGGCAGATTTACCAACAACACTGTGGAACCAGAGGCAGACTACAATGTGGAACTCGCACCACACCTGGTGGACAGACAGAGGGAACAACCTGAGGAAAGGGCAATCCCAGGTGAGTCAACAACAATCACACCAATCGAAACAGACAGCCCAGGCGAGATACCAGCAACCACACCCAAAGAAAAACAGACACCAAGGCAAACAACTGAACCACAACTCAGACGCTCCACGCGAGAGCGTAGATCACCTGAGAGACTGAACGTATAAAGACAATAAGACCTTGGGCGAGGGTGATGCCATGTATCTTACATTATTATATATAACTGCATCCTAACATGCTATACATGACTGTAATAAGATATGACCTGTAACCACCAGCATACCTTACCACCTGGGGTGCACTTGCAAGAGACAGGTATATAAGGACAGGTCTCAGGCAAGTGCAGCATTCCAGAGCTGTGAAATAAAGGTGCAGGTCCAGAGTGACCTTGACTTCACTACATGCCTTGTGTGAATCTGTACTGAGGGGACAGGACTTTACACTCTCTCTCCCTCTCCCCTCTCCCTCTCTCCCTCTCCCCTATATAATGGGTTATGGGGAGCGGGCAGGGAAGTGGACCTGAGGCCATGATCATATTAAATGGCGGAGCAGGCTCGAGGGGCTGTATGGCCTACTACTCATTCTATTTCTTATGTTCAATTGAGTGCTGTCCTTTTATGGCCATGAACACTTCCTCAATTAGCATGCAAGGGCCACAATAGGTCAACAGGTGCCATCCCCAAAACTACAAAAAAAAAACGCCTAAATCTTGTGCATGCGCAGTGGAGGCCCTCCGAAAAAACCCGAGTGGCGAGGCCTCCACATGACGCATTCTGATGACGCTTGCCACCGAGTCCCGCTCGCTGACTGACGCCCACTGCCGCTCCCCACACAACGGCGACCAAAGCGGCTCCCAACGAGACCAGGCGACAGCAGGCGCCAGAAACAGCCCTTGGAACTTTGAATTTTCATTCCAGAACGGCAGAGTTCCTGTAGAACATCTAGGCCCAGAAATTGCGGTCGGAGGTTTCCCGTGGGCGGATGCCTCCGACCTGAAAAATTTCTGCGGAAGTACCTGATGGTCCCGGAGGAGCATGAGATTCTGTTGGGGAGGCCTTCTCTTTCTGCGCAGCGAAGAGCGTTCCCGTCTTTGAGGTTCCCACGCAGAAGGTGCAGTCACGTGTGACTGCTCAACCAATCTTGCGCCTGATAAAAGCTGGCGCATAGCCTACTTTTACAGGTGTAATAGTTTAAAAACATACAAAAATATAATTACATTAAATTAAAACACATTTTATTGTTTAAAAACCCTGCTCACTAAGGTAAGTTTATTTTTAAACCTAATTACAAAACTTTTTTAAAAATCGGAAAAATATATATTTTTTAAGGCATTTATTAACTTTAATTTCAATTAATTTTAATTATGTGAGGTATGTTTTTTATTTTTTTATTGTGTTTGTTTTTTCTCATTGCTAGTAATGATAATGCTGTGGAATACTGTACCTGATTGGTTGAGCAGTCACACGTGACTGCACCTTCTGCGTGGGAACCTCAAAGACGGGAACGCTCTTCGCTGCGCAGAAAGAGAAGGCCTCCCCAACAGAATCTCATGCTCCTCCGGGACCATCAGGTACTTCCGCAGAAATTTTTCAGGTCGGAGGCATCCGCCCACGGGAAACCTCCGACCGCAATTTCTGGGCCTAGATGTTCTACAGGAACTCTGCCATTCTGGAATGAAAATTCAAAGTTCCAAGGGCTGTTTCTGGCACCCGCTGTCGCCTGGTCTCGTCGGGAGCCGCTTTGGTCGCCGTTGTGTGGGCAGCGGCGGGAGCGGCAGTCAGCGAGCGGGACTCGGTGGCGTCATCAGAATGCGTCATGTGGAGGCCTCGCCACTCGGGTTTTTTCGGAGGGCCTCCACTGCGCATGCACAGGATTTAGGCGTTTTTTTTTTGTAGTTTTGGGGATGGCACCTGTAGACCTTTTGTGGCCCTTGCATGCTAATTGATTGGAGATGGAGCACGCGGTATCCACCGGTAGGTTCGCGGCCTTCCGCGAGAGGTGGGCACCGGAGGGACTGGAGTGCATCATCACGCCCGGCAACCAAATTTTAATTTGATTTTACGTTTTAAAGTTTAATTTGTTTTAATTGCCGGTGCTTTTAGTGTCCCCCTCCCCTTTTATAGGGGGCACTGGGAAAAAAAAGTGATTTAGTGCCCAAAAAAAAACCCAAAGAAAAAAAAAAAGAGGGCCTTGTAAATGTCTGGTGTGTCATCCAGGGCGGGTGGTACCGATTAATGATTTTGTTTTGCAGATAAACTCCAAAAAGAGTTGCATGCTAATTGAGGAAGTGTTCATGGCCATAAAAGGACAGCACTCAATTGCACCTGCGAGGGGAGAGGAGAGAGGGGGGACAGAGAAGAGACAGAGGACAGAGGACAGAGGACAGAGGACAGAGGACAGAGGACAGAGGACAGAGGACAGACAGAAGAGAGAAGAGAGAAGCGAGCATAAGAACATAAGAAATAGAATGACTAGTAGGCCATACAGCCCCTCGAGCCTGCTCCGCCATTTAATATGATCATGGCCTCAGGTCCACTTCCCTGCCCGCTCCCCATAACCCATTATATAGAGAGGAGAGAGGGGAGAGGGGAGAGGGGAGAGGGGAGAGGGGAGAGGGGAGAGGGGAGAGGGGAGAGGGGAGAGGGGAGAGGGGAGAGGGGAGAGGGGAG